>NC_136904.1:41541907-41856907 GCF_949606895.1 Notothenia rossii | reverse complement strand
TTGACACCTCACACATATGTAAGTAGTGTGCAGTTCAATAGAAGAGTGATTTTCCTTTCTCATAATCTGTAATTTGTGAACTGTGCAAACTAGAAAGTATGTTTACAAAATATACGCAAAACTCTGTTTAGTTATTTCTAACACCTAGAATGTTCTGACAACTAGCCAACCCTAACCTTAACCCTAGCCCTAGCCCCAGGTTGGCATTGGCGCGCACTGGAATTGAAAAACAAATAGCGAAACCTAACAGAATTATGACTTTATGAATGAATAGAAAATAAATCATAAACTAAATGAAAATGTGTTCATTTCGACAAACGGAAAACAAATTAAGGCTGTTTAGGGGCCTGATGTTGCTATAGTAACTCATTTTAAAGATTGTGTTTGACCATTCAGGACGCGGCAATAAAATAAAACATGTGTCTATGTCTCTGTACAAATGTGAAAATGATCCTGTAGTTTGACAAAGTCGAAGGCAATAACCTTTTTTCTCTGCATTTGATCGAGAATTCTGTTCCATTCATGACAATAAGTCATACTAATGTTAAGGAACCATACACTTGTACTACACTTCATTTCAGGGAAAAACTCCCCCTCATTCATTTCATTTTCTCAATCTGATCCGTCAGCAGGGTCCCACTTCATCCCAGAATGATCAGATGGATGATCCATGAATATAAAAAAAAGAGTTAATGTCTTTCAGTCAGAGTGAGGTGGGAGGCATTGGGAGCATAAAAGGACAGCCACCTTTCAGATTAATGGACTACAGATGGAAAACTTTGAAGTGCTGTTATTCAAATACATCCACTTCCTTAGGAATTGGAGTGGAAGACTTTCTTTTCAAGGATGAGTAACATCTGAATTTCATGTTTCAACGAAGGACTTCAGTCATTGTTCTACCCTGTCGTGTTTGTCGTTTCCAGGCAATGGGCTTTGTAATGCTGAAGAGGGATACTTCAGAATAAAAATGACTAAATGAATGAACTGAAAAGTCAAAATTATTCCAAAAACCACTATTAAATAAAAGTACTAAATAAAAAGTAGCGGGTAATTTGAGGCGGATGCCTAATTTGACACAAAAAAAAACCCATTACAGTTAATGAACGGCTGAAGCAAAGGTATTGTTTATAAAAAATACACGTTCACACTCTTAATTATTAATACAATTATGAAGAGCTTTTTAAAGCAGGTTAATTAGCTCCATTGTATTGACATCTTGCATTAGATCATATTGCCACCCACTGGACGGGAGCATAGAATCTGATATTGTATTTTTAATAACCACACTGTGAAACAGCAAATGGCCCTATGTGTTAGTCAAAGCCGAACAATGTGTGTGTTTGCGAGTGTACCCGCATCCTCCTGTGTGTTTGTGTGTGTGTGTGTGTGTGTGTGTGTGTGTGTGTGTGTGTGTGTGTGTGTGTGTGTGTGTGTGTGTGTTTGTGTGTGTGTGTGTGTGTGTGTGTGTGTGTGTGTGTGTGTGTGTGTGTGTGTGTGTGTGTGTGTGTGTGTGTGTGTGTGTGTGTGTGTGTGTGTGTGTGTGTGTGTGTGTGTGTGTGTGTGTGAGTGAGTATATTTAAATGGGCCACTGCATCTCGAGTTAGATCCACCGCGAGTGCAACGTTAACACACATCAAGCATGATTAATCTCTCGCTCTCATCTACAATCAATCATACACACACACACGCTCACACACACACAAACACACACACACACACACACACACACACACACACACACACACACACACACACACACACACACACACACACACACACACACACACACACAGACACACACCCACAGAGAAATCACAGAAATCAGCTGCTTTTCCTTCCCGGCTGCCATCTATCTCTTGTCGGACAGAACCAGATCTGTCTTGATGTTAATATTTACATAAATCATGCTTAGCCTCTTTGGACACCATGCTGATGATAGGTGTTTCTGAAAAATCAACGCGGGTGAAAAATCCTCCCACTCTGGGAAAGTGTCATTGAGTAGCTAATAATGACCAGTGTCACCGTCATCAATCTGCACCGGGAGGACAATACACACACACAAACACCCACAAAGCTATTTTAACACCATGCAGCTGCTGCTTACTGCTAAACATCCTTCATTTTAAATACTTGTAGAGGATGTAAGACGCGTGAAAAAAATGACAGGTAAAAAAATATACTTGATGTTTGATGTTGGAACACTTCTCCCATAACAATGACCTGTTTGGTCTCGGATAGCTTTGAAGCCCAAAGACAAAAGCCGCTCGCCCGAGCTTTGTCCTTTACTGATGTCAGAAACAGTAAATACGCTTGGTCAGAAAGAAGTGTGTGCGCACGTATTCACATCTACAACGTGACTTAATGGACACGTTCTTTAGGCAACATCAATGCTGCCGTGAAAGATCATCACTGCTAATTTAAGAACCTGGATTACCCGACGCGCATACCACCACTGCCCAAAACCCCACCTGTGTTGGAGTTGGAGGGGGGGGGGGGGGGGGGGGGGGCAAACGAGGACGGTGTAAGATCAAGTTGATTACATCCAACTATGCCGCAGAGCTAATTGGCGAGCGTGACAGTGTGCTGAGCTTGTCATCTCCAATCATTAGGCCCGTCAGAGATCCATCAGATGCTCGGCTAATTAGCAGAACGCTAATGAAGCTGGCAAAACAACTCCTCTTTTAGACGGCTGAATGCGTCGCTGGGGTGGGGAGAAGTGTGTGTGTGTGTGTGTGTGTGTGTGTGTGTGTGTGTGTGTGTGTGTGTGTGTGTGTGTGTGTGTGTGTGTGTGTGTGTGTGTGGGGGGGGGGGTGTGTGTGTGTGTGTGTGTGTGTGTGTGTGTGTGTGTGTGTGTGTGTGTGTGTGTGTGTGTGTGTGTGTGTGTGTGTGTGTGTGTGTGTGTGTGTTTGTGTGTGTGTGTGTGTGTGTGTGTGTGTGTGTGTGTGTGTGTGTGTGTGTGTGTGTGTGTGTGTGTGTGTGTGTGTGTGTGTGTGTGTGTGTGTGTGGAAGGCTTGTTGGAAGGATGGAGGATAAGGAAAAGGATAAAGAGAGAAATGTAAGACAGGAAGAGTTGACGCCATGTTCGCCTGCATCATGTCGTGTTTTAGGTAATGACCAATTAAGAGCACATGAAAAACCCCAAATAAGCAGATTTAGAGGAAGTGTTCAATACACAAGCTGACCTTTAACCTGGATTGTGTTGTTTTAACACATTTGATGGTTGGACGAGCCACTGAAGCTCGATATGATGTAACTGCTGTCTTATGCCACAAACACACAAAGAATGCTTCGTTTTCTAAGTGCAGAATCAGTGACAAAAAAGGGAGGGAAAAAGAGAAAGAAAGAAGGCGGAAAATACAAGAAGTTGGGGGTACTCTGCCCCCTTCCGAGTTCCTAATCAAGGCCTATCATTTGCCATCCTCCCATAACTCTTGCCATCACTACAGCGCAATCAATTTGTCATCACTCTTTGTGCGCCATGCAGTTCTCCTCAACCTTATAACTTGCAGCTGTGAGCAATGTAGGGAGGGGATGTGGGGAGGAGGAGGAGGAGGAGGAGGAGGAGGAGGAGGAGGAGGAGGAGGAGGAGGAGGAAAGAAGGCAAAAGAAAAAGCTGCCAATAGTCGAAAATGAAACTCCTCCTTCGCCTGTTTGTTCTCGTCCGCTCATCAGAGATATAAATGCCTCATTTTCTCTCCCCACTCTCACAAGCTGAAACAAAAGTCCTCTCGCTTTGCATCCATCCATCCATCCATCTGTCCCCCCCCATTCCTCCGCACCCCCCCTCCCCCGTTGTGTCCATTAGAGCTAAAACATTTTGATCAAGTAAGGCCCTGGGCTGAGAGTACATAAGACTCTCTCTCTCTCTGTGCCAGCCTCTGATTGACCATTAGGGCCATTGATGAATGTGGCTGTCAGAGGGCAGACAATTAAATCAAATATGAAACAAAGTCTCTCTGACGGGCCCTTCTGATGGAGCAAACCAGTCTTCCGCCTTGCGATTAGGCTAATAGTTACATTTCTCATAGCACTCTACGTGTGTGTGTGTGTGTGTGTGTGTGTGTGTGTGTGTGTGTGTGTGTGTGTGTGTGTGTGTGTGTGTGTGTGTGTGTGTGTGTGTGTGTGTGTGTGTGTGTGTGTGTGTGTGTGTGTGTGTGTGTGTGTGTGTGTGTGTGTGTACGCGGGCGAGAAAGTACTTGTTTATACGTACTACAAAGTCATTGCAGTGTGTCTTCTGACTGCACCACTGCACAGATGTAATTATGTACTGGGAGGCTGCAGGCATATGCAGAAACTGGATTTCGTTGAGAGTGAAACAAAGTTGCAAACAAGAGTGCGCTCAGGTAAAATGGCTTACAGTGAGATGCTAAAGGTCATGCATAAATCAAACACTGAAAAAACTGAACCGTTGACTTTAATTAGATGTATTACGTCAACAGATCTCACATAACTGTGTTAGGTTATAGTTAAAAGCAATGATATTAACTTTAAATTAAAATTAGATTCAACTTAATATTATTGCTTCTCAACAGTTGTGTGAATTCTGTTGACATAATACATTGAATTAACATGAACAAAAACTACTCCAAAACAAAAGCTACAAGGATGACTTGAAATCTAAAAATGTAAAAAAAACAAATTATTAGTGTCGTAAATGATGTGATGAGAACACCAAAAAATCTCCTTCCCGTTTAATGGGAACATAAAATAAATGCCGAGTTCAGTTTTTTATCCTCGTCAAGTCCGAAGGCGAAGGGGGGGGAGGAAGTAAGAAATCAAAGCTAATAAAAGGGGGGGGGGGGGGGTAATAGATACAAAGATGCAATTAAATGATGGTGTTAATGACCAGAACTTTGTGAGGCCAGACGTGACTTCAGCAGGCCCAGGCTAACAGAGGGAGGGCGGGTCGAAGGGAGGAGGGGGGGGCTGATTTATTGACACTTATCGGGAATGAACAGATCAAAGGCTCGGCCAGATGACAGGCAATCAATCAAGCGTCAAATGAAAGATGGCAATTGTCCATTAAAGCTCTCTTCCAGAATACACCCCCCCCCCCCCCCCCCCCCCCCGGCCCCCTCCCCGGGCTGTGAAATAATCTTTAGACTAGGAGAAAAAAAGTATTTCCCAGAAACTGAAGGGAAGGAGAGAAAGACGAAAAACACGGAGGATGAATTTCTTAGAAATGAGTTTGTAGGTGAATTGTGTAGAAGTACACTTATACGACGGAGTGTAAAGTAAATGAGAAAGGACCTTAAAACTCAATATGGTGTGTGGAAATACACTCCAAATTCCTGTAGAGCAACATAATAGTGTGACAGTATTAGTCCAACACTGTATTAGGCATTTCACAGTAATGTTACAAACAAAGATCTTTAAAGACAAATGTGGCTTAAAGAAGTCACTTCCTGTCATATATCAGGATGTTTCAGTTAAGCCCCTAAAAAGAGATCAGCTACCATCAAAGGCCTCCGTGACAGTCAGCTGACCCATCCTTTATTAATATCTACGAGGAGGAGGAAGAGGAGGAGGAGGAGGTGCCGTAAAGAAGTGAAAAGAGATAGAGAGGGACCTATGGAGGAACAATTCATCTGACTCGAAGAGAATATGAGAAAGAGAAAGCGTTTTGCATTGAGCGCTCGCACACTGTTTCTAGGACACATGCACTGGTACGCTGAGTTTGACCTGTGACCTCTCTGAGAGGCAAAGATGATTGTTCTACCGGGAACCACTTGTTCTGACACATCTGTATGGAAGATATTAATAAACTAATGATTAACAAATATAGACAGTGTTTAATCGTTTGAGTTTTAATCGTTTTGTGTATTAAAAAGGGGAAAGTGAAAAATAAATGCCTGTTACAGTATTCAAAAGCCTTAGGTGGCGTATTTGGTCGAAGCAGCAGATACAAACCCAAAGAGATCACATTTGTCACAAACTGAAAAGCTGAAAATAAAACAAAAAGTGATTAGAAATTATAGATCAAATGCTCTCTATTATCATTGCAGCTTTACAATAACGACAATTACCTTTTTTATTAATTAAACTTGGTAAGAAATGTTGAAATGTGGCGTTCAGGGTGTTTGGAATTCCAATAAACCTCCAATAATAAGTCATAACAGAGGTATGTGTTTGATAATAAGAACAGTTATGATGGGATGTGTGTAGCATGGGAGGACAAAAGTTGGAGCTGTGAAAAGTACAACAGCATGTTTGCCCTTTCCTTTACAGGACACAACAAAATATGTTTTTGGTAATAATGAAAAGTAACTGAATGACGGGGCGTGGAGGAAGGAGGGGGTAAATACAGAGGGGGTGAGAAAGAAAGAAAGAGAGGGAGAGGTAAATTAGGTTCAAATCAAAGCCAGTGCGTACCTGCTGCGCGCCGAGGCGCCTCCTGCTTCCTCCGCGGCATATCGGTTTCGGGGCCCCGGCAGGGACTTCTTCTCTGTCCACGGTGCTTCGATGCTGACCCGCAGAGCTTTGATTCACAGTTTCCCCCCCTGGGTGCGCTCTCAGGGCTCCCACATAGATCGGGTGGGTGTATTTAATGAGGGGCGGGTGTCCAGTTTTCGCAGCAAAATAAAAAAAGGAGATACAGCCAATCAAAAAGAAAGTAGAAAGGTTAAAAATAAGAAATCAGCCTCCCGGTTTGCTGCTCTCTCCTTCGGTTGCTCCGGCTTGGATGGGAGCACGAACAGAGGAAGCTTCGCGGCTATAGGAGTCTTTAAAAAAAAAAGCGTGTCCTCCGTGTGATCCTCTTTACTTGGCGTTGGTGGCTGCAACAGGCGAGCTTAAAGAGGGGGATAAAACCAAATGATCGCGTCAGTCAAAAGTCCGCAAACAAGGGGGAGACAACACATCAAGAGCTGACACAACTGAAGCCCTGCGCCTCTTCTACGGTTCAACCTCTCCGCCGCTGATAGGCGTCACGTAGCTCTCTCTCCCTCCCTCTCTATCTCACCCCTCTCTTTCTGTCAGCCTTATTCTAGCCTTCCGTTTATTCCAAAAGGCTAATCGGGGAGCTTGAAATGCGCGTAATGTCAGTCATATTACCGCAGATGGTGAACACACACAGTAAGATTCACAAGCACACGCGGCGTGATCTTACTTTCTTTACGGGCTGATCCTCCATGAAGCCCTCCCGGTAATCACGCGCATTTCAAAGCCAAGACCGGCTGCCTGAAAGCATCTCATAAAAATCCATTCCAGTCCGGTTGTTTGGTGGTGTAAACGAAGAATAAAAAGCCACATGCAGCGTGCTTTCTACAGTTTGTTATTCTCCAGCGAAGGAGAAATGAAGAGGTGGAGGAAGAGGAGGAGGAGGAGGAGGAGGAGGAGGAGGTGACGGCCGGGGACTGGTCACTATACGCACCTACGATATTTTGTCCGCGAGCGCTTTGAAAAATCCGCTGAGGGCACAGCCAGGATGCGTGCGTGTGCGCGTAACTGCGTATCTGTGTGTGTGTGTGTGTGTGTGTGTGTGTGTGTGTGTGGGGGTGTGTGTGTGTGTGTGTGTGTGTGTGTGTGTGTGTGTGTGTGTGTGTGTGTGTGTGTGTGTGTGTGTGTGTGTGTGTGTGTGTGTGTGTGTGTGTGTGTGTGTGTGCCTGAATCGATGAGATACGTGCTTGATTGGGTCTCCCTTGTTGTAATAATGTACATGAGGAGGAGGAGGAGGAGGAGGAGGAGGAGGAGGAGGAGGAGGAGGAGGAGGAGGAGGAAGGGCTCAGGCTGCTCCCATGCATGCAGGCTGGAGCGCACCGAGCTCTAACGCCTTCTGCCAAACACTTTATTGGCCGCTGGTGGTACTTTTCTCCCGTTTTTTTCTCTTCCCGTGGCCTGATAGGAGCTATTTAAATCAACCACACAGCGAATCAAACCAGCACTGCGCTCTTTCTTTGCGCCTCAAGTGACCCGAGAGGCGCAAAAATAAAACCTCACCAAAGCGCTGTTATTTCAATGGAATAAAGTTGTTTTGTTTTCCCTAGCAGGTAAGCTCAAAAATCCTCAGTTGTAGGTTGTTGTCATTTTTTTTCTGGAGATGTTTTCATCACCTCACAGTGAGGGATAAAAGTTTGTGGATTTTGTTGGAAGTGGATGAAAAATATTCTCCTGTGTTTTTTTCAGGCGATCCTTGAGCTGAACACAAACGGCTTCTCGAAGTGAAGAGCAATGAGGGGCGAGTTACCAATCTTTCCCTCGCCTCCCGTCTTCCTCCGCGCCAGATGTGCTTGCCGCTGCGCCTCGCCTCTCACGCCGGAGAAAAGGCTCTCTTCTTCGGATCCGCTGTGGGGAATCAGCCGGTGTCGCTTCTCTGGTAAACCTGGAGGGAATGTGTCCGCTCGACTCCTCCGTCTCCCCGGGCTCGGGTGGAAGGATTGATAGGTTGGTGACTCTCCGCCGATTCAAGGATGTTTTCGCTCTAATCTCACCGCGACTGTGTGCGCCGCTCAGCCGCTGCATGCCGTTAGATCCGCCCAAGCATCTGTCCGTCTTTCCATTGGCGCATCCATCAGTGTCACACACACACACACACACACACACACACACACACACACACACACACACACACACACACACACACACACACACACACACACACACACACACACAAATATACACGCCTTGCAATACGACAATCCCACCCCACATTGTACGCTCAAACATAACTCACGCGCACACACACAACACGCCCGCGCCTCCTCGCGCTCTGATTGACACAGCCCACTTTCTTAAAAGCCTGTCAGAGAGCGCGCTGCGTTTTTTGTCTCCCATTTCCTTCCCCAAAATAGGAGTCCGAGTGTTGTTGTTTTTGTGGTTGTCTCTCGTGGGGCCATTGTTTTTTTGTTTTGTATTCTTATTCCGAAATATCTACAATAAATGGAAAATAACTACTTATGTCAAACGACATCTTCTCAACATAAAACATCTCTAAATATTTCATGCCGCTCTGCGGGTTTTTGCGCTCGGATGAGAATACGCGCATTTGTTTGCGATTACTGTTTGTGAGAGATGCACACAGCAAGGCAACGCATGGCAGCGTAATTCAGAGTGAGTTTATGAAACAGATTAACTCAATTACAGGGAAGTTCACCTTCTAAGATCCCGAGGCAAATACGAAGTCTGCTTTTTGGTCAGCAGCACAATTTATCGCTTTTTTACACTATTAATTAGTAATTGAAGGAGGTCGGTTTGTCACTTCGAAACATTAGATATTCATCATTTGTATCACCTTTCAAACTTACCACAAAGTGTCTGCCTGTTATTTTCTTAACTTTTTTAAATTCTATATCATTTTAGTTGGCCAAACATTTTTATTTATGTATTAATTACAAATGTCAAGACATTAACTTTGGTCTTATTTAATCGAAAATGAAACTCTCTAGTGTGCTTTGACCAATCTTGCTGAACTGAAAGTCAGACAGACATCGCCAAAGAGAGAGTGTGTGTGTGTGTGTGTGTGTGTGTGTGTGTGTGTGTGTGTGTGTGTGTGTGTGTGTGTGTGTGTGTGTGTGTGTGTGTGTGTGTGTGTGTGTGTGTGTGTGTGTGTGTGTGTGTGTGTGTGTGTGTGTGTGAGGAGAAGGGTTTGGGAGAGAGATACTTTGATTTACACATAACTCAAACATATGACACAATGCATATGTTATTCTCTTAAATGCAACACAAGTATAGTACACACGTATTGTGTGCCTTCCTTGTGTGCCTGATATGTTTGTATGGACTGCAGACAAAATGCTATTTGTTTGTGTTTGTCTTAACTTTTCTTACGTTATCCACGGTACGATGAATAAACGGCTGTCTGCGCAGTGTTCAGAGTTGTGTTCAACCATCAGTGTGTGAAAAAACGGTTAAGACTCGTGCACAAGTGGTGAATATTATATTTCCAACAACGCAAAGCCAGTAGATGACTGTGTCAAAGCCATAAAGCCTTATTTACATTGCTGTTATTTCCTCTTTATTAGCATCATGCCACCAAGTAAATAATTACGTTCGTAATATTCTGTAACGTAAACACAGTTATACGATTTGCAAGTTATTCTATTTATGAAATGTATTTTTTTTTGTTATGTAAGATTCGGTGATGCGTTAGGGTATGTGTGAGAGGGTGTTTGCACGCGTCTGTGTGAGTGTGCGTGTGTATCTGTGTGTGAATGAGAGAGAAAAAATGGGGCTCACAGATCATATTAAAGGTTTGCGTAAAACTTCCCAAACACTGACATGTTGTGAAAGGGGTTGATGGAAAGTTGCTAAAAACAATTAAAAAACACAGATCTGTGACAATAAAAAAAGCACTGCTTTACATTAGCGACAGCTGCTCATTGGTAATATTAATGTAACTACATGTATGGAAGAGTCTGGACATTTAGTTGTAGAATAGGAGTTTTGCTCTGTAATTCTGGCTGCCCGTACGCAGTAAACTGCACATCTGGATTAGTAACTTCATCATCAATTGATTATTTTAGATGATCGTGAAACATATTTTTACGTATTTTACGCAAGAATGGCTTTGCAGAGTTTTTCCTTTTTTTCTTTTTCTTTTGAAAAGTTGTTCTTCTCTAAATAAATCACGAACATTAAAACCAGTGTCCTATTTTTACCACACAATAAAACGTCTTCATTCCAAAAGTATTATCCAAAGTCAGATAATGTTATTATTTCTCAGGCCTATAAATAGGATAAATATGACTTTATAGCGCTGATGCGTGCATGTTCTCACTGATCTTAAAACGAATTTAATTTAACTGTGACATTCAAGTTGCACTAACGATATGAGCACATGTACTTCTTCCCTCTGAAACCAATATGCATCATATGGAGAAATACATCTGCGGTGACATGTTAGAGTTCGCTGGAATCACAGGAAACGGAGCAATAAGCGCGTGCATTTGTGTGTGTGTCTCTCTCTCTCTGTGTGTGTGTGTGTGTGTGTGTGTGTGTGTGTGTGTGTGTGTGTGTGTGTGTGTGTGTGTGTGTGTGTGTGTGTGTGTGTGTGTGTGTGTGTGTGTGTGTGTGTGTGTGTTTGGGGTAAGGGGGGCTGTATTGAGGGAATTGGGACCTCGTCTGTGCCTTGTTCCGCTTCTGTCTTTACGCACAAGTCGGAGCTCTAAACCGCTCTCCACGGACGCACGGCGTGGCACGGCTTTGGCACTCAGGCTGAACTGAGTGAGTGAGATCAGATTCGATCCGGCCATTTTATCATTGTTGTTATAAAGTAGGACTACTCAGCAGCATTTATACAGCTGACATTGAGTGAAGTCAGACCATCCAAAGCACGGACATAACGCGGAAATACGCATAAATAAAATCACATTTAACACTTTTTAAAATATTTTTTGGTGACTTACACACTAATTTGTCACATGAGAGAAAAACATATTCTAAGTTTCAATCAAAAACCTTCTTCTCCAGAAGTAAAACCAAAAAAAGGCGACAATAAAATATCTACTAGGGACCACTCTTCTTCCCCATCCGCTAATTACTCTTTTTTCTTTCTCCTCCTTTTTCTCCTTCTACGATTATCACGTTGGCGTGGAGAGGGCGGCGTGGCGCACCGGCTTCACGGCACACTGGTTTCTAGTAGACTGGATAAAGAGCCAGGGGGAGGGACAGTCCGCGGAGCAGCTGGGAAAAAACGCAGGGAAATAAGAAAAAAACTATACCCTAACCCTTAAACTATATCTCAGGCACTGAACCTTTTTAAATGTTCTTAACATGAGACCAAATGTAATGTTACCACATTAGCTTGCATGTACAGTTTAATGAAAGCTTGATGCATTTTTTTCTCCACTCCTTTGTTTCCATAAAACACTTAAAAACCACTAACTGCTATAAATTCTGAGGGGACTTTTTTTTTTTCTACAAATATGTTGTTCTCCATCAGTAAGAAAATGCAACTTAACAATCTATGTAAAACCAGATCTGTAAAAAAAGATATCTCTGTTCAGGACAGACTTAAAAGTCCACACGCATCCTTTAAATGTAAGTTTCTAAGTTGTTTTTCACCTCCCTTAAATCTGCTTTTTGTCACCCTGTGTTTGATGTTTCCTCCTCTTAGCCCGAGGCCGTGCCTGTGGCTGTTTGCCAAACCACCCTGCCATTCCTACCTCGGTTTGAGACAGACTATTTTATGATGTAGTGTTAAGGTCTGGTCGATATCTGAATGGCCATCCCCAAAAACTCTCCACTGATGGGGTTGCTGTTCACTATTTGCATGCAGAGAGAAAAAAGGAGGCCAGGGTTGGACTCTCCTCAAATAACCTTAAAAGTTACAAAGTCCCACGGAAAACAAGACAACGCATTGACGTGAGAAGCTTGAAAAAGATTGAGTGGATGCCCTATTTCCCTCCTCTCCTTCTCCCCCTCTACCCTGTGTCCCCCTGCCCCCCCCCCCCCCCCCCCCACCCCCCACCCCCTTCCTAGTTGGGTGTGCTGCCGAGCTAGCAGGGTTGAGAGTGCAAGTGCTGACCGGCTCTCTTTCTTTCTCTGTCTGCTGTTACTAGGTCACCACACACACACACACACACACACACACACACACACACACACACACACACACACACACACACACACACACACACACACACACACACACACACACACACACACACACACACACACACACACACACACACACACACACACACACACACACACACACACACACACACACACACCTCTCCTTGCGGTCAGTGTTGCCACCAGGGAGAGGGGTAATTTAAGCCCTCCTTGATGTAGCCTATTCATCACTGTCCTGAGGTCCGCACTTCAAAATTAAAGTCTGATCTACAAAGTTAGAGTGAAATGAGAAAAAATTGGCAGAGGTCACCAGGGCCGGGGCCAGTCAAAACACAAAGCCATGTCTCAGCTGGACCTGCGTGAGGTGGCTTAATCACCCATATTTTGAGGATTTGTTTTTAAGTGGAAAAGGTATATTAGCTGACTTGATGGGTCAGTGACTTGAAGGGAGGAGTTAACATAACCTGAATCAGTAGCTGTTGATGTGTGTGTGTGTGTGTGTGTGTGTGTGTGTGTGTGTGTGTGTGTGAGTGTGTGTGTGTGTGTGTGTGTGTGTGTGTGTGTGTGTGTGTGTGTGTGTGTGTGTGTATGTGTGTGTGTGTGTGTGTGTGTGTGTGTGTGTGTGTGTGTGTGTGTGTGTGTGTGTGTGTGTGTGTGTGTGTGTTGGTGTGTGTGTGTGTGTGTGTGTGTGTGTGTGTGTGTGTGTGTGTGTGTGTGTGTGTGTGTGTGTGTGTGTGTGTGTGTGTGTGTGTGTGTGTGTGTGTGTGTGTGTGTTATGTACTGTTACCAATAAGACAATTTAATGATGGTGTTTATGGGATATTATAAACCTGCACCTGTGCATATATTCTGGTTAAAATGTGATGAAAACTGAAATCATTCCACGACCTAGGTACAAATGAATAATTCAATAATATAAAGAAAACATGTGATTGTCCAAGATTGCTCAAATGGATATAATAATGTAATCATAGCACCAAGTAATGATTGCATTATTATCCTAATTTTACTAAAACCCTGCAAACAACATTGCATAGATATAGATCAGAAAAAGGCAAAGACTGTAAACTCTTCGTGTTTTATTGGAAATGAAAAAAAACGCATTTGGGATGCCACAGTCACTCTAGAGAAATATGAACACTAAACTTAAAATCCCCCAAAAAAGGTCTCAAGGAACTGAAATGACCATGAGGCGTTGTTAATGCAATAGATAAGAACATGTTGTATGCATAACATGAGCTTTTCATGCGTTATTTGGGATTTTGGAGGGTTATGGAAAGTACTGTCAGCACCAATCACAGACATAAGACATACAAACATCATGCATTTGGCCCAAGACCCAAACTGAAGTAATGTAATGCAATGTAAACCTAAAGCAATTATTTAAAAATGAGCAAAATCCATTAGGGATCTAGATAAAGAGTCAAATCTGACCCTGCAAATAACACTGCAAAAATAAAATGTCAGTCAAAGGTTTTTTATTAAAAATGTTTCCATGCCGTGTATGGAAAAAATATTAACGCTCATACAAAAATGAAAAATGATCCAGGCCTGCTTTTGAAATATAATTGATAAGGGTCGGAAAGTACTGACATGATCACGGGGCATTGTTGTTACGCATAAGAAAATATTGTCTCTGCATGCACTATTTGGGACTTTGTAGGTTATAGAAAGTCAACGCCAATCACAGACATAAGACATGTGAAAATATGAAGCATTTGGTCCAAACAGAAATCATGTAATGTAACAGACCTAAAGGAGTTCTTATAAAATGAGCAGAAGTTATATCTAGCTTTAAAAAAAGGCTGCTTTTCTTCGGACCCCATCGGCACATACGGGTTAAAGTTAGAGTGCATGGCGATGACAGCACCGTTAGCTTCCTTCATCCGCGTTGTGAGTTCAGGATGTGGAGAACAAGGGAGAAAACAGATTGCAACCAGGCACATTTCTGCAAAGATCCGCACACCTACGACCCATCTCATGGCTCCCGTGGCTTCTAAAACTATCAAACTAATGAGGCCAAGGGTCACCTCATTTGATTGTCTTGAAATAGGTCTCTAAATGCATTTATGAGACACTTTCAAAAAAGTACATAAATGCACACACAAAATGCCCCTTTGAGATATATTTAAGACAACAGAACAGGCAGGATAATAAAAAATTTCTTCAGTTTGCCTTAGCGAGAGGCACAAATTGTGTGTTTTTAGCACTTTTCATTTGACTGCATCTTTCAGTGAGCAGCACAAACAGTGTGTTTTCAGTTACACAAAGTCATAAACTGTAAAGTAAATTCACAGGCTGGGGTATTTTTAGGAGTAGGTATTTCTCTGGAAATGTTTGTGTCTCATGTCTGTAGCAAAGGCTGATGAGTTGCACTGTTTATCAGCGTACAGTGTGACGGCGCGCTGCTGAGTGAGTCACTGCTTCCTCCTCGCTGTGTACATGTGTGTGTTTTGCGCACGAGTGTGTGTGCGGAAACCACGCTGACAGCTGCAGCTCATTACAGGCACTATTACTGATGGGGACTGCTGGGGGAAATTCCTTCTTCCACAGAGCAAACCACCCTGTTTACCACACACACACACACACACACACACACACACACACACACACACACACACACACACACACACACACACACACACACACACACACACACACACACACACACACACACACACACACACACACACACACACACACACACACACACACACACACACACACACACACACACACACACACACAGGTCTTGCTTATTCATAAACCAGAGCTGCAACATCTGTAGCAGGAACAAAAACAGAAATAGAAACATTTACTCTTTTGTGAAAGAAATAAAGAAAAAGGAAGCTATCTTTTATTAAAAAAAAATAGGCGAGACACACTCCATCCTTCCAGTTGCTGCAGAATGAAAGACATCCCTCACCTGTGCATGAAGTATATTCCTCTACATGTAGTACACAGTAAAGTGTGTGTGTCTTCAGAAAAAGACACACAGCCACAGGGTGAGCAAACATAAGAGAAGATGAGATCACCGGAGCACTCTAAGCCTTTTTAAATTGGCAAACAGCAGTGTCACACACACACACACACACACACACACACACACACACACACACACATACACATACACACACACACACACACACACACACACACACACACACACACACACACACACACACACACACACACACACACACACACACACACACACACACACACACACACACACACACACACACACACACACACACACACACACACACACACAGAGCTGTAGTGTACAGTGTCCAGTGACGTTAATGAGAGGGCTGAAAGCCAGACACACATGTGCTACAGTCATTAGGGAAGACTTCATAGCTACACTTCAGGCCACTACACTCCATTACTGTACTTCATTGGTTACACTTCTTGGAAATAGTGGTTTCTCAAAGTCAGGTTCAGGGACCACCAGGGCTCCTCGGAAAGCCCCAGGGAGCTCCTTGTTAAAAGTAAAGAAGAGCATTTACCTATTGTTCTTTATCTTATTTGTTTGCAGCACTATTTTTCAAGAATACAAGTATCGCGCTTTTACCTTTCACAGACTTGAAATGCATGGCTCTACTCAGAACATTTAAACAATTTAACATACCTACCCTTTGTTATTAATCAATGAACATTCTTAATTGAATCTGTGGCGTAGTAGTAGTATTGTAATATTATTAGGAGTTTAAATATGAATTGTAACAGTAGTACGTGTATGTGAGATCTTCTATGCATGTCTGGTTTGCTTTTTTTGTAACAAACTATCTAAATAATGAATAACTCAGTAAACTAACCTTTCACAAGTGAAAAGTAAAAATGTTTTTTAAACAGTACATTCATATACATGGCTAATAAAAGTACTTAAACTATATTGTAAAAAACCAAAACGCGCTTAATCAGATGTCACAAATAAAACATATTATTCAAGATTGAAGGATAAAGCTATAAACTCCTTTTGTTGTTGATTACAATTGTCATTTGTAGACCAAATCCAATGGAGTTAGTAGAACATTGATTAGTAAATGAAGATACCCAGACAGTTCTTTTTTTAATTGAAAATATTTTTTTAGGGGAAATTTTCAATAAAATGAAAGAGGGGGGGGGGGGGGGGGCGATGTGGTGTGATGTGCACAAACCGTGCTAAGGTCAAATCGAAACCCTGAACATTGCACGCAGTATGGCTCAGCTTTACAAACAGGCACATTTTTATATTGGTCTTTCTAATGGAAAAGACAGTGGGGAAATAATCTATCTTTTTCTTTATCAGAGACCAACTTAGTTCAATTATCAAATCCTGTTATGGAGTTCAAAATCGTGGAAAATATTCCTCAGGGGAATGAGGAAAAATACTATTGGTATTAAAATACTAATACAAAAATTGTCGACAAGTCTAGCTCGTGCACATGGTTTGCAGCAATCCATGTGTGTGACCTCACATTTTGGTTGAGATGGCCCAGTGTGATTCAAACATTCAGTGATGTACGGTTTGGTGAACAATGGGACCAGGGTAGATAGAATTGTTTGGGATAACACACATTACTAGTAATAATTTGTTCATGGATAGTCTTACGTTGGTGACATAGTGGTAGAAAATATCTTGTTGACCCAAATGGAAGTTGTAGGTTTGTTTTCTTTTACAAGGGTGCAGTATGGCAGTAAATAGGTGCATCATCAGCATAAAGCAAACCCATAGGAAGTGCTCTGGGCGTTGAAGCAAATGTTCATGGTGGCCAAACCTACTACAATTTCTGAGTCAATTTGTGCAGCTTGTGCATTGACTTACATTGGAGTCCGTAAATCAGTGTATGACCAAGTTGTAAAATGCGCTTAAAGCCAAATCTAGTGTTATTTTTCATCTCCATTCATATGACTGAGCTGAGACTGGCTGTGGCACTGCGGATTGGAGGCGGGGCTTAAGTAAAACACGGGCACACTCTCTATAGGCACAGATTGTTGTTCTTAAGAATCAGGTCATTCTGGCTTCATGCGACAAGGAGCAAGGGTTCTGCCCCCAACACTGTTTCCAGTTTTCAATATGCATGGCATAAAGACAAACACTAAACTACTAGTCTCTTGTAATTGCAACTGGAACACATCGGATATAAAAATCCTCCAAAAATGAGTCTACAAAGATTTATTATAAGCATACTGTGCCATAACCTAATAATGCCATGCTCTGTCTCTATGCTGTCAAGACCAGAGAAGGAGAGAGATGGAGAGACGGTCCACTTCATGCTGTGATGTATCTGTTGCATTAATCAGCCTCTTAAATTGGAACAGGCTGCTTTTATTAATTATGTGCCGCGTGAAGATGGTCGGGCCTCTCCCAAGCATCCCTCCCTCCTCGTTTAGACAGACCAATCACTTCCAGAAAGAAAAAAAGATGGTAGAGAGACAGAGAGAGCTTCATTATAACGGAATGGGAAGAGAAAACAGGACAATGTAAAAGTGAAGGCATTGAAGAAATGTTAAGAGCTATTGAAAAAATCTAATCTGAGGTGATTTGAAGATATAAAGGGTGGAGGAGTTCAGGCTTTTCTGGCATTCAAACAAAAAGAGGGCCAATTATGTTTTTGGGGTTTTCCCTGTCCTGTAGTGTGTTATAGGTTTGTGTGCATGTAAATTGTCTGCAAAGGCTAAAATCCCTGTGTTCCTTCCAGAGGGAATTTTTCTCCAACACCCAGCCTGAAACTCCTTCATTTGACCCCTTTGTTAATACTGTAACATAGTAATCACGTTGTAACACTCACGCTTCTATTGGCTAGCGCTCCAACACATTGTAGATAATAGGCTAAACATCCTTTCATTAGATTAATATTTTATATTTACTTATATTCCACTTTAGGCATAACTTAGACTCCAAATAATTACAAATGGTTTCATCAGCAAGTTAGGGTAAGGGTTATGGATTTTTGTAGGTTCTCCCCCCCCCCCCTTACTTTGGTGTTCGTGGTCTAATTTGACCGTTCCTGTTTTAACTGCTATTACATTAACACAAAAACCATTAATCATCACCAAATGTAATTTAACACCCTTTCAAACTGTAAATATTGTATCAGACTACTGGTATACATGAACAACTGCAGTAAATATACAAAGAATAGACACTGAACATGTATTGCGTGTGCCAGGTTTGATCCATGTGGGGGGATGGGCACAGATTTGACCCGAAGAGAACAGGAGGGTTAAGAAAGTTATAATTTCTCAATTGATATCCATCACAAGTTGGGTTGTTAATCAGTAGGGCGGCTTGCCGATCAGATAGACTTTTGCAATCTCGAAGTAACCAATGATGTCACCGGTCAGTTTGGCTCTTGTTTGTGTCAAAATATACACACACCTGGCAAAAGTCTGTACAAGAGCTTGTTTTGGAAAAAAAGGCACAATGCTATGTTTTATCCTCAACCAGAACAAATACACAGGGCAATTAGGACCATGTGCCACAGACAATGAGTGAAAGCCAACAAAACAATAACCTGGTCGGTTAACACTGACGCAGTATAGGGCCAAATCAAGAACAGACCCAGTTTTTAAAAGACATGTGACTGAGTTAAACTTGGATCTTCTTACAGCCTGTTAAAGTGATAAACACCAGTCCAGATGTACTCACCAAGAGCAGTTACACACTGCTTTATAGATAACATGTGCATCAGTTATGTATGATTCAAGGAGACTCTGTTTAACTTGCGAAGATATGCGTGCAGAGGAGACAGAACAACCAACAACCTTGGCAAACATGTACAGCATCGTGAAGCTGGAAGAGTTTGGTGAAAGCTATGCATCAGGTGACTTTTGGATCAATCTAACAGTGAATATTTAGAGGAACAAATAACTGTCTTTCTGCTTTTGGAAAATCTGATACCATATGGTCATAACCTAAATGTAAGGGTTGGGGGGGGAGCAAATTCCCATATTTCATTCATTAGAGGGGACGTGACCCTAAGGCAGTGACACTCAATGTAGAGTGGCTGCTTGCATGAGGAATATAATGAGTTCAGGTCTCAGTTGGAGGTAAATGTAAATTAAAGGTAAATCGTAGATTGATCATTCTAGATTTTGATAATACTTGAGACTATAAGATAAGATTTGAGAATACTTTTGTTGAGTACAATGTTATCATAAACATTAGAAACTATTTCTGATGCAAAAATAAAAGTCCAGTTAAAAATAGTTGCCTGGACAGCTAGTACTGACACATACAGTATGAGGCAGACCTCGACCAAAGACCCAAGACCTACATCACATACTTCCTTTTAATGTTTCCAGATCAAGGAGAAACCTCTCAATGTACTCCGTGCAATATGTGAAATGATCCCCTTTTCATAAAACCATTCTTCTTAGTGCATTTGGGCCCTTGAACATTCAGTTAACGCCTTGTGAAAAAGAGATGTGAACTTTATTGAGGATTATTTTGCAATTGCAACTTAAAGGTTCAACGATCGACTGGCTTGACTGTGACCAAGATGGTTTCCAATGTCTTGGGTCCATCTAACGTCTATTGGAGATGGCATATTTGTTGCCACCTCAGGTACAATGCTCTATAGAGGTACTGCACAAGGATATCCTTAGTTCGGGGGATTTGCTCTATTCCTTTTCCCTTCTTCTGGAGAAACTCAAGACATGCTGTTGTGATAAGAAAAGAGAATTGTGAAGTGCTTCACAATGGAAATGGATGATTTTGCCCTTGACAGTGCCACAAGTCCTCTGTTGCCAAGTCACAAGAACTCCAGGTATCCCATGCTGTCTTCTTTTCCTGGGTGCCTATGCAGTAAATACAGGAAGTGACTTGGATTTTTCAGGACCTAGAGACTTGGCAGTCTCATGGGCAGGTATGTATTGTTCTATCCTATCCCAAATGCAACATGTGCAATGCCTAAGACCATGACATCTTTATCCAGAGTGTGAGAGTGGTCTACTTTAAAGCCATTGTATAGCCACAGTAGGCAAAATGCACAATACCAGATACCTGAACTCAAAGCAATGGAAATGAAATTCATCCATCATGAATTACATTTCTTATATCCGTGCTTTTCCCTAATATGATAATTCAAAATGTCTTTTGTGATGAAGGACTATTAGCTCTGCGGACCTGCTACCATTAGCAGCTCCACTGTGATACAGTTTATTATGATATTGCTGGCTATACAAACATATCAGGTTACAGAAACACTCAGGAGTCAAATGGCGTATATTTCAGGATGTATAGTGAGTGCGTGGGAGCCACTCCACACAGTGGATACAAATCACAGGCCGATACTCTTGTCACTTCAGCTCGAGCCGAGTCCAAAGCCACTTCAGCTTCACCCGGTGTTTATCTTATTCTGACATTCTCCCTGCTGTTATGCCAAAGCCTCCCTCCTTCACCCACCCACTTCCAACCCACCACTACCCTGTAAAAGATACCTGTTAATAGGAAGAGCAACGGATACGTTTAATGGTGGTAGAGTGATACAGAGAAAGTAAAGAAGAAGCAGAGCAAGAGAAACAATTAGAGCATGTTTTCTAACTGTGACAATGCCAATGCTGGCCCTCTCATGAGAGTCCCCGATGCGACACAATGGAAGTTTGATTCTGCATACAATTGCAAAACAATTTTAGGGTAAGGAAATAAGCTGAGTGTCAAACATATTGTTAGACATAGGTTGTGTAGGTTAGGGTGAGGTGGGTTACGATAAGGGATGTAGAAATCTAGACTAATTCAAGGTCTTCACAAGGATTTGCTAAATATTCAATCTCAATGTATTTCCATTGTCTTTAATACACTATAACATGCATGGCAACTAAAGCATGATTAATTCTTATTTAGCAAAGCAATAAAGGTCAGGAAATGATTTTGAATAAATATCGAAAAGGTTGACTTATTTGCTACTAAGCTAAACACAAACCAAAGAAGATAAACCCTAATGGTCAAAATATAGAATAGTTTATTTAAATGTGTTGGATGTGCTGTCTAGACGGGCTCACAATAGGTACATTTTCATCAAACTCTTGTTTTGCTAATTTTCAATTTGCGCGAGACATTTCTCGTTTCTTTCTGAATCCCAGAAAACAAATAAAAACCTTAAAAGTCCCATGTCATGCTTTTCTGGTTATTACCCGTCCCCTTGTGTGTTATGCAGTGGTTAATTTGAGCCGGATCCTGCCGGAACAGGACACACGCAGTAAAAGCAGAAAAAAAGAGATAGAGGACAATCCGGACATGCTCGTGATGTGGGGTGTTTTAAACAACTAAATATGGTGAGCAAACATACTGTCTATTAATAGGCCGCCGTGCCAATCTTTGAATAGGCCTAATAAATATATTTTTTACACGTTAAACCTGTTGAGAAATTAATTGCTGGCTGTATACTGAAGTCCCACCTGTGGTGATGTGGGCCTATGTTGTGCGTACTAGCCTAACAAATTATAAATTATCGTCATAACATTTATACCATGGATACTATTTGAAATTGAGGCTTGTAAGTCCCACAGCGTTGCAAGTGGACATTTTCATGTTGTTTTCAGCACCTTTTCTGTATACGTTCCGGGACCTGTACGCGTCTCGTCATCCCTGAGTTGTCATATGTACTTTGCGTTCCGGCACCTTATGATTTACAAATTAAGCACTGGTGTTATGAAGGTTTTTCTGCATGTAAACGGTCTGCAGAGTCACAAACCCTCAAAGCACACCCTGTAGCGAGTAAAACTCTAACACAGAAAATACCTGTCTGCTGCCCCAGAAGGCCTCATTGGAGATTTCTCTTTTTCCATTGTTTACTTCTTGGGTATAGTGACGTATTGGGGTATAGTGACGTAACGTAACATAACGAGCCGTTACGTTTAGACCAATCCGCTGACTTCTTCACACACATACACTCGGCGGGATGTTGCGAGGCTCGCTGGTGTGGGGTCTGCGAGACAGCGAGACACTGCGGAACTCAGCCTGGGCACACACACAAACTTCCAGCCATGCTGTGGGTGTGTGTGTGTTTCGGGCTGGGTTTCGCTGAGTCTCGCTGTCTCGCAGACGGCCACTGGGCTCACAGGGAGGGGGGGGGGGGGGGGGCAGGAGCTCCAACAAGCCGATTAGGACAGAGAGTGAATACACATACTATACAGAGATGCTGTATGAGAAACCAATGTGAGTTTGGAAAATTGCACAATGTAAATCTATTTTAGTATACCTCAACAATGGAATTATGATCAGTAGAAATGGCCATGACATGGGACCTTTAAGATATTGTATTAAAAGCTTTAATGCTTGGCTCCATATTTTATGAATAAAACAGGCAAATGAGTTTCAGAAAGTATTGCACTGTTTGAGGTAAGACTGTTTTTATTTCGCCTTCTTGTTGGGCCGTCATGTTCTGCAATAATTACCGACTTGACAAACTGCGCCAACTACTGCTGAGCACTCGAAGCACAACTCTTCATTATTAGATAACGGTAATGGATGGCTACAAGCTTGAATTAGCACTTTGTTTTACACATTTGAGCTATTCTGTCAGAATTTGCACTACATTTAAATGAAATCCTATATACTGTCATGAACTGAAATCTGTTTCAAAACAAGATAGGCCTGTTTCCACCACCTAAATGTGATAAATCAGATCAGACTCAGATGTTCTACTCCTATTTGTAGGAAATATGGTTGAGTAGGAGTTACAGTACATAACAAATCCCCTATCTAGCGTACAATAAATCCACAATAGAAACATGTCAGTTACAATAAGCTTCAGCCTTTTATGCACTTGAATTGTGTGTTCGTACACACGCCTCCCCCACACCATCCTTACGTAAACGTACCCTGACCCCATGTTGAACCAACATCTATACGCTTGTCCACGCCTCTGCAGAAACACTAGATAGGCTGCCGTGTTAAATGCAGGCACCCCGGGGTGCAGTGGTCTCCCACACAAACTGGCGGTCAGGTGCCCTTGGGCCCCCCAAAGACGCTAGCTGACTTGACATCCACGTCTGCTCTCCGCCTGTCTGAATTAGCCGGACAATCTGCCCTACCTTGATGGGGGGGGGGGCAGAGGAGAGGTCAATATGCTCAAATAATTCTATCTTGAGGGCATTTGGTGACACAGAGGATTGTTTACTGGCCACATTTTCTCGATGTGTCGCCCCGCACCTCAAACCCTGAGATGTGGTCTGTCGAAGGGGCAAAAGATGACTGACGGCCGGGGAAATATGAAGCAGCGTGTTGGACAGTAAGCAGATGCTGACCAGCAATTCACCATGAACGGGCCTCCGAGGTTTAGGACCCTCGCAGTGGTACGTTCCGTGAAGGGTCTGATCATGTGTGTGTGTGTGTGTGTGTGTGTGTGTGTGTGTGTGTGTGTGTGTGTGTGTGTGTGTGTGTGTGTGTGTGTGTGTGTGTGTGTGTGTGTGTGTGTGTGTGTGTGTGTGTGTGTGTGCGTGCGTGTGTAGTCCAGGGGAGTTTGTGAAGGCTTTCCCTCTGAAGTGTCAGTGTCAACCTCATCAAGTGCTAAGCGGGGGTCTCAGGAGCTCAGTGCCTAGTGTGTGTGTGTGTGTGTGTGTGTGTGTGTGTGTGTGTGTGTGTGTGTATGTGTGTGTGTGTGTGTGTGTGTGTGTGTGTGTGTGTGTGTGTGTGTGTGTGTGTGTGTGTGTGTGTGTGTGTGTGTGTGTGTGTGTGTGTGTGTCTGTGTCGTATGGTTTCAGGGATTTGAGGAAGTGATATATCCTTTTATCTGTTACTGCGGATGAACAGAAGCCTGACCGGAGTCGGCCCGCATGGCCAAATCCACACACTCTAAGGATGGTTCAGTGTGTGTGTGTGTGTGTGTGTGTGTGTGTGTGTGTGTGTGTGTGTGTGTGTGTGTGTGTGTGTGTGTGTGTGTGTGTGTGTGTGTGTGTGTGTGTGTGTGTGTGTGTGTGTGTGTGTGTGTGTGTGTGTGTGTGTGTTTGGATGTCCAAAGGTGCATCAGAGAGCAGGGCATTTCTCCTGCGGGGGAAGCACATAGTTGAAAGGTCAAACACACACGTGGGGGGTCAGTGAGCAGCCTGGCAAGCGGAACAGAAGTGCCATACACACAGAAACACACTTGTAAGAAAGAGTATGTGTGTGTGTGTGTGTGTGTGTGTGTGTGTGTGTGTGTGTGTGTGTGTGTGTGTGTGTGTGTGTGTGTGTGTGTGTGTGTGTGTGTGTGTGTGTGTGTGTGTGTGTGTGTGTGTGTGTGTGTGTGTGTGTGTGTGTGTGTGTGTGTGTGTGTGTGTGTGTGTGTGTGTGTGAGAAGAGCCTTAAAATATGATTAACATCAGATACTGTATGCATAGGGCAACTATACCTAATTTCTTTTTTGTTTGTATAACTTTATAAGTACTTTTTTATTCTGTGTACTTCATAACAGATTTTTGTAAAGGACTTAGTATTTTCAACCCAATCACTTTTTATATATTCGATATTTTCTTCACATATCTTAAACATTCTTCGATAATATTTGCCTTACCATGATACTGATATGATATTTTTAACTTAAAATATGCTGACCACTTATAGTGACATAACGAGCTTGTAATATAAAATATCTGCCTATACTTTGGGAATGTCATAACTTCAGCGATGACCACCAATAACTTATCACATTTGAACGCATTATATAAATTATATATTGCATTACAAGAACCACAATTAAAATGCAAAAGAAAAAAAAAGAACAATATGAGTGACAAGCAATTACGAAGTATTGCCATATTTTATTTGTATTACATTACATGTCACTTGTTAGATGCTTTTATCCAAAGCGACTTACATACTCAATCCCCACAGGAGCAAATTGGGGTGAAGTGTCTCAAAGACACAACGATATGCTGACTGCAGTGGGGTTTGAACCTGTGCTCCGCTGATCCGAACACCAACACACTATCCACTGCACCACATGCCTCCCTTTATTTCACAAAGTCATCAAAAAAATACTATTTCATACTTCACTAACATTGATATTATAGATACGTTGTAACTGAGAAGGTGTCCACAGTCGCTACGCATTTATAAATAACTTTATTAAATAAATTTCTCTATTTCGTCTTCTTATAAAACACATCATCCGTTAACCTATGCAGCAGCGACAGAAGAAGACATTCATTTACACCTGGGATGAGTGGACCTCATATATAATGATGAAGTGTACAGTAGGTGTGATTGTGTCGCTCTTAACGTATTCCACCACATACTGTGCTGCTGTAGCCATAGGAGAGGGGGGGGAGGCGAGGTACACATGACAACGGCGGCAGAAATGTGTTAAAAGCCAAAGCGTGTTTGTCGTTGTGTTTGCACAGCTGCGATCTAAACTACAACAGGAGTCGGTGTTGAGGACTATAGAAACTCAGATTGTTCCCTCTTTGTCACGATCTCATCCTCCTCCTTTTTTTTGCAGGCGGCTGTGGTGATTTTTGAAAGCCTCCATTACGATCTGATGCATTTTGACCTCAACCGGAACCAGCATTCTACCCTGGTATGAGAACACACAAAACACACACTTTGGTGAAAAGAAAACACACTCATCGGTTAAACAGAGCAAACACATCACTCTTTGCTAAGTAGAAGTTTCACTCACCCCCCCCCCTCATCTGTCCATGTCATCCCTCACTACCCCACTTTCACATCACCCATCAGTAAGTCCAGACACACACCACACACACACACACACACACACACACACACACACACACACACACACACACACACACACACACACACACACACACACACACACACGCACACACACACACACACACACACACACACACACACACACCTCCACATCAGCCGTCAGTTTGTCCGACAGCCACATAAATGTACATCTTCGCACACACGCTAACTCCTTTACATCACATGTCAGATCACACGCACACACACACACATCACACATCAGTTATATATTTTAGGCTGAAGGAGAGTAAAGAGGGGAAGGGGGGGTGGTGGCAGCGGGAGGGGTTGACAGCAGAGAAGAGGAAGTACACAGGAAGTACATTAGTTATCACTCCCATGTCTTCTCCACCTTTTCACTTCTTATCACCGTCCGATGTCTCAGACCCCAGCCGAGCTGCTTATCCTCCTTTTTCTGTCTCCCCCCTCTTCCTCACACACACGACTCTCTAAAAATGACTTCCGTGCTCCATTTTAGTGTCGGGCCCTGGGATCTAGATGACACTTGGCAAGCCGTGGAGGCCGCAAGACAACTGGATGAAATATTTAAATGAAAGACGGCAGGGGTAGAAGAGGTGAAGAGTAAAAGGAGGAGGAGGGGGGAGGAATATAGGACAGAGGACGAGGGAAGGAGAGAGTGACAATATTCAGATGGTGAGCTGAATGTGAAGGATTTCTTTTCCCTGGCAAAGAGAGGGTGTGACAAGAAGTGCAGATGAATTGACTTTCACCTACGGAATAGCCTGAAGAGAAATAAACCAATATAGAAAGAGATCACACCGCTTTGTCTCCGAATCATCAGCTAGTCTCAGTGTGTCAAAGTACTTTCAGCAGCGTGCCAGATCAAGGCTTAGAGGATAATGAATTTCAAATATAGCCAATTAAAATGGAAGTTTGTTACAGGGATTCAGCAACGTTAATATTGCGAGAATCTATCGGACTTATTTGTCATACCGGAGTTTCTTAGTGCAATAATGCCCTTAAACAGGCCCTTTTATGCTGCTTGGGGGTCTTCCCTTTCCTATAGTGTTATTTAGTGGTTTTTGGGCAGCTAAATGTTCTTGTGACATCACTATCTAACACTCACACTTGTATTGGCTAGCGCTCCAACACATTGTATGTGATAGGCTAAGTGGCGGGACATTGCTGACACATCTCTGAGCAATCACAACAGAGCTGGCCAGCTAACCAATCAGAGCAGACGCATTTCCCAAAATGTCAACTTCATGTTGGTGCTGAGGGATGAAAAAGACGAGTTGAGTACATCATCTGGGGACCATGAGTTTATACAAAATGATTTCTCGATACATCCAATAGTTGTTGAGATATTCTAATATGGACCAGACTGATGGATTTACAGCGACATCAAAATCCATAACAGGCACGTCACTGGCTGAAGAACAAGTCATGCACATGACTCTATTCTGACACGTTTCTGTGAAGGTTTGATTTTAGTTTCATAAGTTAAAGTGTCTTTATTCTGAAAAGACTAAATATTCTATTTGCCAATGTTGCAAAAATAATTCCAAACCTTGGTTGTGTAACTGTGTGTTCAATCGTCCACACATTTGTCTTTTTTGCAGTTGTTTGTGCATGCTGGTTAAATGCTAATTCAAGTTCCATGCCTGTGTGTGTTTGTCATTGTGCATGTGTGCACTACATGCATGCACTGTCATGTGTTTGCTGTATCATTTAAGCATGACTAAATTGTATATAAAGTCCTGTTTGCTGTTAGATAGTTAGCTAGCTTGTAAAGGCAACACACTTAAATAAGAGTGTTAAAAAATGGACTGTCTTGTAAAATTATTGGAAAATAAGTCAATAAAAACTGGAAGATTTGATACGCAGTGTGTTATTTGTATTTGACATGCAGCACTGTACACTATACTTCATGCTGTTGAGAAACTATTCTCCCTTCTGGTACCATGAAAGCATCACAAGTCATGTCATAGTGAATAAAGGTGAACTTCCTATACATAAGCAACTGCACCAAAAAAATCCACACCAGAGGGAGAGAGAAAACAAATCATGTTGGTGATTATTCTCCAGCACAGATGCTGCATGTAGCAATGCAGCAATGCTAACGTGTTTCCATCCAGTAGTTCAGACGAAAGTATTTATTCAAATAAACATTCTGTTTCCAGTGCAGGACTTTGTGAGTAAATGGAAGGCGAGCAGGAACAGAGGGGTGTTCTCCGAGCTGATTGGCTGCAGATGTGAGCTCCAGTCTGGGTTTGGTTAAATTCCTGCTGCCAGGAATATTCGCTACAAATCAATAAATAGAGCTGTTAGGAGCGAGGCATTTCCCTGTCACCATGTCAAGGTTTCAGAGCGGATGTTTCACATTGGGTGTATCTAATACTTAGCCTATACACTCAACTTGATATAAAACACTGTAACTCAAGAATGTTGCTTTTGTAAAGCTGCCAGGGAACATTAAATCATGTATTGGGACTTGAATTTAGACATGAATTTACAGATGTATATGTTAGATTTGAAGAAATATGAGTTTTTGAATGGTGATACATATAATTTCTGACCTATTACATGGGTCCTCAACAATATTGAGACCTTTTTTGAGTATAGAATGCTAAACAACTGCTGTCACCCTCACCCCAAACCCTAACCAGTGATACGTAAATTAGTTAAATTATATTAGGTTTAACCTACCCTAATCAATGTATTTATTTGTTTTTCTATGTTGGAACAATGACACATATCATTGCTTTGTGACAAAAGCAATGAAAACATACAGTGCATGCATGATTTAAACACACGCAGCTTGAAAAAGGGTACCAAGAAATGTTGCATTTTGCGAGACAATGAGAACTTGCAATGTCCTAAAGAATATTTGGAAAAAAGGCCGGAATGCTTTGATCCATTAACCCATACAATTAGAATATGGGTTTGTTTTTGGATACGACATAAGCCCAACACAAATAATTATCTTTGCTATGTATTTCAGGGGTTTCATTTCCTTTCTTTATTTAAAAAAAATATGTTTGGTTTTTTGCTATCACATAAAACGATTCCATGTTTCTTCAACTAAGTAAGAAACAGTATCATGTTCCCTACTATGTATGTTTATTACATTATTTGGGATAGGAATTGGTATTATGGGAAGTGCATGCATTCGAAATAAATTGGAAGTATTCATCGTTCTGATACAAAATGGAGTCGAGCTCATAACTTGTGAGTTGAGGAATGTCAAAGTATTCCTGTGATTGCTGATTTCAATATCCACCTTGAGTATGATTGTGTGTAATGCCAGTGACTTTCCACATACAGTATATTCACATTTTTTATTATTTAATGCTATAGAAACCATGTGATCACAGTCCACGTCATGTAAAGACCTGCAAATGTATGTTGATATTTTTTAACTTGCAACAACAAAACACAGACTTATGATATTCTTTACAAAAAAAAGTTTGCAAACAAAATACAATGCATATTTAGAGTATATAAGCGCAACATCACCTCCTGTTTCAGCCTCATCTGAGCACACATTACGCCCTAACCTCCTTCTCTGCTCCCTTTCACTGATCTGCCTTTGCTTTCCTCTTTCTCCCCCCCCGCTCCCTCTCTTCTCTCCTCCCCTGTGCCCATCTGCGAGGCGATCAAATCATCGTATGGAGAAATCCTGGTGATCCTAGAGGGCCAGGCAGAAAGGTCAGGGAGAGAGTCTGTAAAATGGATGAAGCCTAATGATTAGCTCAACCTTTACCTAATCAATAATCATTTATCCAACAATATCACCAGCAGCCATAGCCCCATTTGCCATTAACCTCGGTGCTGAGCGGAGAGGCAGTATTGTTTCCTCTGGCAGCTTTACGGCGCTCAGATGAGTGGTAGGGGGCCGGGATGGAAGCTTAAGGTTGAATCTCGATGGCTCCGATGCTATTAAGGGACTGCAGGTATTTTAGCGTTACAGTGTCATATAATTACCCTTTTGAATGATTGACTGTGACACCGGCTGCAGGAACGCTAGAACAGGCAGGCTTTTTATTAAAGGGTTTGATGATAAAAAGGTGTCTTACGTACATGGTCCTAATTAATGGCTATTGAAATCATGTTCGAAAATACATAATCATTTGCTACTTTCAAACTAAAATGTCACACCTTCAGAAGCTCAATTTTCTCTAAAGAAAACTAAGAAAACAAATCACATTTGTGCATTTAATTCAGCTTTTATCGCTTTTACAGCTCAAAAAAAAGAAGCTATTCTGCGACATCTCTCCATACACACTCCCATTATTTATTTCCCACACACACACACACCCAAACCCACACGCACACATGCAGCGGCGGCTGTCTCCTCTGTGTCTCTCCGTGATGCCATCTTCATCATAACCTCTCCCCCTTTATTGCCTTTAATGACTCCCCCTCTCCTTTCATTAATTCTTTATCGATTCTCCCTGACGTTGCCTGAATTATTTTCCAATTACGGCAAATAAAAGAAAACGAAAATCCATTGCAAATACATGCCTGCATGTGTGTGTGTGTGTGTGTGTGTGTGTGTGTGTGTGTGTGTGTGTGTGTGTGTGTGTGTGTGTGTGTGTGTGTGTGTGTGTGTGTGTGTGTGTGTGTGTGTGTGTGTGTGTGTGTGTGTGTGTGTGTGTGTGTGTGTGTGTAGCTGCAATAACATTTAACTCTGCATAAGACAGTATACATGTACCTTCACATATATCTACAAGTTTTTATAGTTATTTTTGAGGTGCATGTAGGAACTCGTAGCATTTTTCATGTGTTTTCATACAAACACTGTCCCACACACACACACACACACACACACACACACACACACACACACACACACACACACACACACACACACACACACACACACATACACACACATACAGTACACACACACACATACACACACACAAGGCGGAATGACTGCTGCAGAGAAAAGAGTGGTAAAAGGTCACAGGAAGCTAATGGTTCCGGCTATCTTACATGGAATAAGTTCAGACACTTTGGACAGGTGTGTGTGAGTCACAGAGGAGAAGGGGGCTGAACGTGAGTGGAAAAAAACACACAGAGAATTCACAAGGGCAAACAAACACACAGATACATACTGCGCGTAAAATGTAGCAACTACGGAAACTCCAGAATGTTTTAATATGCTGTTTTGAATGATGCTCCCGATACCGGTCCAAGAATTAGCCTCGGAGGTCCGTCAGATGGCTCCAGTTAATACCCACAGGTCATTAATTACAACAATTATTCACCTTCATATCGCAGACACATATCGACTCTTGTTTTGTCTGATAACGCGCCCGAAAGGCTCGATGGGAAAATAAAGTGAGCGTATTAAGCATGTGCATGTTTTTGCGAGACATGGAAATAGATTTCTTACCTGCATGGGAATCTTGAATTGTTTATTATGTGCTTGCCCCTCTCTGTTGTCCAATTAGATCGTATTACTCTGAGGCCGTGTCAGACAAAGTGATGGTTAATTATATAAAAACATGATTCAAATACACAATGCGCAAGGTTTTTCGCCATCAGTCACATGCCTTAGAAATGAGCAGGATATGAAATGATCTTCCATGATGCACTGCTGTTTGCAAATGAGAGCCATGTGTATACAGTTTGGGCAGCAGCATCAATTCTGACCTCTTGCTTCAAACTGCATGTCCGCTGCCTTTGCACGGCTTCTTCATGTTTTCCTGAAAGGGATGGGAGGGTTCCTTTAAAAGTGTCATCTGTTACAATGACTAATACCTTTAAAGAAAATGTAATCAGTAACCTACAGTAATCTGAGTATCAAAATATAAAAGTCATGTGACCTGATTACTTTCCATTACTTTTGGTTTGCCTCAACATTAAATGAAATGCAAATGAATTAAAGAGAAAGAAATATCGATAATTTGTTTTTAATTAAGTGTATTACAACAGAACAATGTGACCTTAGAAAAGAAGAAACAAAGACATTAATATAACAAATGTGTCCTCTTAAATTAAAGACAGAATAGTGGAAGATAATTAAAAATGTTTTAGTTGAATATATGAATTAAAAACAAACAGTATTTTTGTTTTTAGAAAACTACTGCATTAAAAAAAGATAATAAGTAATAAGTAGAATATAAGTAGCAAAAATGCAAATCAAAAAGAAAATTCAGGCAATATGTCTTCACTGAAAAAACTGAAACGTTGACTATTATTAAATGTTTTATGTCAACAGATTTGCATAACTGTATTACTGTAGGTTGAACCTAGTATTATTTATTTGAAATCTACTACATTTCTTTAAAGTCAATGCTTCAGTTTTTTCACATACATTGATCGTCATTGATTCATTGTAATCCTGTAAGTAATCCATGTTTTTTTTACATTTACTTTTTTTGTGTCCTGATTACGTTCAGTAATCCCGTTACATGTTATCTATTGCTGCCCAAGCCTGGTCCCTGAGTGTGTGTTTGTGTGTGTGTGTCTGACCTCTCCCGACCTCTCTCTTCCATCCCCTCCTCTGAGAGTGTGTGATATACAGAGCTCAAATTGTCAGGTCTGGCCCCCACATTCATCGCACCGACCGGCCTACCAACACTGTGTCACTTTAACAACCGCAAATGATCACCGCGCAATGGAGATCTCGGCTTCACAGCGCCGCTACGCGAATATAGATACATTTCCTTCAATAAATTGCCCCCTTCCTCCCAACAGCACTGCACAACTACACAACTCACTACCTGTCCTCGAACCCCCCCCCTTCCTCACATTCACTGCTCTCTGACTGACGTTTTTACCACAACATTATTGCGTCTGCTTCCAGATGGGAGAGTCATCGCTGCACCAAATGTAGCTAAAGTAAGCGGCTAAAGAGGGGGGGGGGGGGCGCTCAGTGTCATTCGACCGGGGTTGTTGATTCTGAGCGGGATCAGAGCGGGTTTCCCATAAAGTCGGCGACAGAGGATGAAGCACAAGGAGGACAGTATGTCTGGTCACTGGGGACGGTTTCACGGCGTCTGTTCTTACTTCATCTCTGCTCATCACAAGAAAATAAAAAAAACTCCTTGTTTGGTTTTATAATAATTGCCATGACTGAAATAAAAAAGTAGTTTTTGGAATAACGGAAGCTCCATAAAAAACATGGTATCTGTTATGATACTGTTAAACATGGCAGTCAAGTCATTTATAAGATTCTTATCATATTGTAGAGCAATGTTAAAGCTACATTTAGAACCAAACATGAAAAAAAAAAAACCTGGATATGGGAGAAAGCATATAACGTTTTTTAGTTATGGGTAACATTTTGGGGCTTTGTCATAACAGTGGTCATTAAAACACAATTGTTCAACCAAACACATATGCTATAATGCTAGCAAGACTGTCAAGTGTTAGCTAATACATTCAGGCATACCTAAATACTCACAGCTGCACATTAATGATTTATATATTACCAGTTGCTCAAATAACAATTGAAATGTTGTTGTGACCTTAGACCTTCGCCAAGGCCAATGGCTTCCCCAACTCGGGAAATGGGACAGTCCGAAGTTGCATAGTAACATTGATGATACAAAGAAGATGGGGGAGTCATTGCTGCACCAAATGCAGCTAAAGTAAGCGGCTAAAGGGGGGGGGGGGGGGGAGCTCGGTGTCATCCGACCGGGGTTATTGATTCCGAGTTGGATCAGAGCGTGTTTCCCATAAAGTCTGCGACAGAGGACGGAGCACAAAGAGGACGATAATACTTATGGTGACCGGGGATGATTTTCTTTTCACAACATCTGTTCTTGCTTATCTTTGCTCAGGCTGCAAGCTGCTTCACTCTGCACAAATGCCTCCGATCCTTTTGGAGTGTTTCCAAAGAGGATGTGTTTCATTTTGTTCCTTTAGTGGCTGCATGGACACGACAATAAAGTTTGAGTGAAATCAAATGCATTCTGCAAGAGTCTTCTTCACATTTTCTCTTGAATAACAACTTGTAATCTAATTTCAAGTAACAGTGTCACTCATTATATAACTTGAAATAAGATAAATGTCCCTGAAATAAAGGGGATGACATTTGAGGGGGGAAATCAAAAAGCTACTTTTGAGGGAAAATAAAACATTTTGAGCATTTCTGGATTATTTAGTAACACGGCATTTCCTGATTCTGGTCAAATGTCGTTCAAAATTAGTTTTACCAGTTAATTTCAAGATCTCATTTAGCTAAATATCACAATAGCTCTCTTGTTCTATTGGGAGATTGTTTTACTTATTAAAAACAAAAACACCTTGTTTTCATAATTGTTTTACTTGTTTTTGGCAAAGTACAGAAACTGATAACCAAAAAGTGTTTTTAAAAAAAAGGCCATTACCAAACTGGACCATTAGATCCCAGCCTGCCATGTGGTTCATTTTTATATCAGCGCTAAACAAAAATAATTCCAACCACCCAATCGGATGCAGCCTAAATACTTCAGCATGGCCGTGCGAAGCGAGGCAGAGATCTTCTCCGGCGGACGGGATGCCACATAAGTGTTTCAGTGTGTCTCCATAGAAGTGCAGGCCAGCGCCGCTGAGGGCTCAGCCAGGACCGGGGGTTCAGCGTAATGAAAGGCAGATTGAAAAAGGCTCTTGATTGATTTCCTACATCTTGATTTGATATCCTGAATTAATTATTTGAACTTGAATAATATATAAAGGGGAAAATAAATGGAGAACACTCAGGGGAAAGGAGGAGAGGGTTTCATCGTAGCGGACAGAGTCGCTGCTCAGGCTGCTGCAGAGAAGCTGTATCTCTTGGTCCATCGTGCTCTGGAGGGAAGAGTGTGTGGTGCGCATGAATATGTGTGTGTGTGAGTGTGTTTTATGTGTAGCCAGCTGTGTGTGTGTGTGCATGTGTATAGCAGGAAAAGAACAGTTAAGTGGTTAACTCATTACAATATCAGTCAATGTTCTCAATATGATTCCAGTTTGTAAGTATATATTCAGATAAGCAAAGCTCCATAATAAAATGATATTTGTTATGGAATAGATTGACTGTTATCATGTAGAGCAATGGTGATTGAGCTATATTTGGAAGCAAACTGAAAAAGAAAACCTAACTCTGAATATGGGAGATAAAAGATTTAAATGTATTGTAGTTATGGGTAAAATATTGTGACGGTTGTCCATTTGAACTCAAGTGTTCAATCAAGCACAGATGCTTAAATGCTAACAAGGCTATCCCATTTTGGATAATATATTCAGGCATTCGTAACTACATGATGCACCAATAAAAAAAATATTAACATTAACAATGGCTCAAATAACCATTTCAAAGTTGTTTGTCGTTCCGACTTTACATCTTGGCCAAGGCCAATGGGGATTGTCCAATCAGAAGTTCTATCAAAACATTGACTTTACAAAGAAGATATGTTGTTGGCCCATTTGATTTTAAGAACAGACAGACAACAAAAGAGAGCATAGATGTTCTAAATCTTCAGGAGTTGGTTGAGACCAAAATAGAGCTAAAAACGTGCTGAGTAGACTTCAGTTTGTCAGGTGAACACAAACTTCAAATATATAACGTGATAAAGCTCAGTTTCTTATGGATATAACCTATCAATGTTTGAAATAACAACATTAGGTGTTGATTAGTCAATGTTTTGTTTCGGCTTCTTCCAACGCATGATTACGGTAAATTGGTTTAAACTACATAAATATAATACAAAAAATACATGTATGTTTCATATTGGGACCTGAAAGTGTGTAATTTATCTTCAAGATATTTAAAATCTGATTTATTTTTGTGTCGGATTTAAAATAGAATAAATCATTGACTATACACTTTATTTGGAAACATTTTAAAATTGATAAAGAATATAAGTTAGTATCAGCCATAAATCACAAGCTTGTCCAGCTCATCCATCAGATTTTAAATCAGTATTTCTGGAAAACTATAATAAATTAATCCCACCATGGTTGACACCTGACCCTGGTTCTTGTCTACAAGAAAAATAAATATTCTAAAAAAGAGTATCATCCGCATAAAGCTCATTTCCCAGTGCAGGTGGCGAGCTCAGCTCATCCTGCTGCGGCATCACAGGGAGTATTAAACACTCCTCCTGCTCATCTTCTCCTCTCTGCCAGGAGGAAGGGGACAAAGGAAAGGTGAGAGATGCCGAGGGAGGGAGGGAAGCTATCAGCCGGCTCAATTGGACGACTCCACTCACTGCTACCTATTTCTTTCCACCTCTTTGGCTGCTGACACCCAGATTATCATATAAGAAGACGAGTGCCCTGCAGCCGCTGATTTACAGGGGGCTTGAACCAATCAATCTGAAAAGTTAAGATTAACCGTAAAGGCTCCCCCGTTCCCGCCTCCTCCGAGTCCTCCTCGCGTTCTGTTGTCTCAATTTCCCCTCCCTCTCTCCCCCCCTTATATTTTAATCTAAGCGAGAAATGAAAGGGGAGGCCTTTACATTTCATAGCCTCCAGAAAACTCAGGAAAGTATTCATTGTCGTTCCACTTTTCCCTTTCAACCTCTCGGCAGGCCTCGGGACATCTTTATATACGACGCCCCGCTCTCAAATTGCCACTGACGCCTTTAGATGAGCTGCACTGTGATCTCGGAATATGAAAACACCCCTGACAGATTCTTCATATTGACACACGCTGCAACAGAGATCAACCCGAGGCCTCTCACTCATCCCGCCACATTAAAAGCACCTACACCGACTAAAACAGACATAATTAACTCCCTGGGTATTTTAGGATAATCGTTATAACTTATGATAAATACTTTTTTCTCCCCATTTCGACACTACCTGCTTTATGGCGGGGATCAGCAATGTCATAAAGAACGAGGTGCAGCTCTTAATCACGCGGGACAAATACACCATTAACTTTTGAATTCATTCTCCCTGAATCTGCATGGGCTATGGTAAACTCTTCTTCATTACGGAAGCAGATGCTTAAAAGCCAGACTGGATGGGATCAAAGGCCGGCGCGAGAGAGAGCGACTGGCTCCCTCGCGCCCCGCTTTAGCTCGTTTTCATTATCATACACGACTAAAACATCCATCGCATTATGCATTATCGGTTTAAAAGCTCCTCTTTTCTCCGGCCTCTCAAACACCTTTTCTCTGTGAGAGGATGGCCAAACCCTCAACGTCAAGTCCATTAAACCACCGGCTAATTATCATAATAGAGGGGATACACACACACAGTGAGGAGAAGTACTCAAATCTTGTACTTGAGTAAAAGTAGAAGTACCAGAGAGTAGAAATACTCTGTTACAAAGAAAAATCAAAATCTTACACAAGTAAGTACCAAAAGTTAAAGTACTAATTATGCAAATGTTCCCATTTCAGAATAATATATTACATATTTTGATTATAATTAATGATGCATTAATGTGTTTATCAATGGTGCAGCTAGATTGAAGAAACTGAAACTTTAACTTTAATTAAATGTATTATGTCAATACATTTCACATAAGGTTAGTTGACAGCGATAATAATAAATTGAACCTAATATTTTTTATTTCGTCCTAATATTATTACTTTCAACTAACCTAATACAATTTTGTGGAACCTGTTGACATAATATATTTAATTAAAGGCAATGTTTTGTCAGTGTATGCTGCAAGGTAGATTTGGAATCTTGGAGATTTTCCTCCAGGTATAATTAATGTCTGATTTAAGTGTTTATTATATTTCACATCATTAATCCACATCTCTAAAGTAAATAAATGTACAAAATAAATGTAGTGGAGTAAAAGTACACAATTTACCTCTGAATTGTAGTGGGGTAGAAGTACAAGCAAAACATTGACATACTCAAGTAATGACCAAATCTGTCAAAATTCTACTTATACTTGAGTAAATCTACCTTGTTACTTTACACCACTGCACACACACACACACACACACACACACACACACACACACACACACACACACACACACACACACACACACACACACACACACACACACACACACACACACACACACACACACACACACACACACACACACACACACACACACACACACACACACCTCTTTTCCTTCAGCAGCTACAGAGTCAGGTATGCAGTGTGTGTCGGGCAGAGGCCGGAGAGCAGAGGAAGCTGATGGTAATGCATTTTTCTCCAAACAAGAGGGATTGCTGAATCCCAGCCTCCTGGAGCAGGGGGGGTGGGCTGAGGGAGGGGGTGAGAAGAGGGGGGGGGTAGCATAGCCATGCCGGGGATTCAGGTATATGGATGGCCTGAGGAGGTTTCCATCATCCATAAAGTGCGGCGGCCGTACGCGCCCTGACGCCGAATTGATCTTGCAAAAGAAGCAGGGTGGCAGAGCGACCACTTCATTAGTCTCCCCCGGCAACAAATCACTGCTGCGGCACTCAGAGGGCCGCCGCTACCTGACGCCACATTACTACAGCCTCAACAGTCTAAAGTGACCGGCCCGTTCACGCAGCCATTATGAGTGAGTTATGAAGCAATGCAAAAATATTCTCTACACATCCACTATTACTGCGGGTCACAGTCAACACCGCCACGATAAATGTGCGAGCTTTAAGTACGCCATAATCCACAAAGTAAAAAGCCCCGCAGCCCCAGGCTCATTTTGTTTTCTGCTATGAGTTCATGCAACTGCCTCCCACAGTGAATTATTTTCTTTTAAGTATAAAAGGAATGTTCAAGATGGAAGTGAGATCTTTTAAACAAAGTAGTGCAGGATTTCCTTTGATTGTGGTTTTATTGTATCCTGCAGTGCATGTATATCACAAAGGGAAGAAAGTGATGAGAAAAATACATGTGTTTAACTAAACTGCAGATGTCCCTGTGGAATAGATCATCTGATTAGGTTTAGGAGTGCATTCTTTTGCATATTCAGGGAGAACAGTGAAGCTATAGGCAAATGTGTTGTGTTGTTCTTGTTGTTTTAATCAGCTTTTTCATCAAATGTTTGTTCAATTGGCCTGATTTATTTAATTATGAGATCACCATTATTAAAGTCCTCTATCACTCTCTGCCTCTTTCTCCCTCCCTTTAAGACACTTTATTGGCATTGGAAACTTATTTTTACATTGCTAACGCAAGTGTGTGACAAAGACAGCAAATGTATATATACTCATATATATACAAAAAAAAAAAATCAAATGAAAGAAAATCTAAACACTTTTGATTTTGTTCAAATAGATATACAGTAAATACAAATGATCAAAGACACAAATAAAAGAGATTAATATATGTAAGAAATATAAATACTAAAAGAAAGAACTCTATCACACACACAATACATTTATGTGGATACTTGTCTGTTGTCTGTTGATGTTGGACATGGAGCTGCTGTGATGCAAGTCAAATTTCAGACTTGATCTGACAAATAAAGTATTATCGTATCGTATCGTATGTTGAACTTCCTGCAGGGTATTGTCTGCAGAAATATAAATTTGTAGCCAAAATTAACTAAATTCAACATTTTTCAGAAAACCCTCCTTGCGTTAATTCAGCTGTCACAAGCAAAGTAACTGTGTTTACACATCATAACTGTGTATTTTTCATTAATGGGCTTAGAAAAGGGCAATATTAAAGTGTATGATATGAACTCTTATCAAAATGTCCTGAAGGCTGGAGCTGATCTTTCCACCATGACAACATTCTCTAAAAGTTTTGAGATCTTGTAGGACGGGATGACCGAGTAAACACTCGCCTTCCATCAATAAACAAATGGCATTGCGGTTCAGCAACATCACCTGGGTCAGCCTTACACACAGTAAACAGCTACACATTATTCTGTTAGAACAACAGAGGACTCAAGCATTTGGATATTTTATTTCAAGCTGACTGGAATGAAGCACTTAAGCATTCATGGGTGAACATCAGCACGTTGATGAGCTAATGCAGGTCAGAGGTGCTGCATTAGTGTACATGATTGAGGAAAGTTATCAGAAGTTCAGAAGCCTTATTCATGCGTGATTTCAAGGAAAACCAATGCTACAGTAGTACTGTACTACCCAGAGGTCCATAACAATGGAATTGTTTAAAGTATTAGGTGATTAGAACATTGTTACTAGCAACTGATTTAGGTATTGTTATTCAAAGACCAGAAGACATGAGTATTCCAACAATGCTTAAAGGATGAAGCATTAAAGACGGTGCTAAACCTTATCACATTACATTGCATTTCATTTATCTGACGTTTTTTGTCCAAAGAAACCTACAATAAGTACATTTAACCATGAAGAAACTCTAAAGCAAGAATCCTGCAGGTAAGTTAGCTATCTATAAACTAGGGGATGCACCGAATATTCGGCCACCGAAAATTATCGGCCGAAAATGGTTAAAAAGGCCCTTTCGGCTTAGGGATTACGTTGATCATACTCCGCATATTTGTCCGGGTATTTTGATTTGAAGTGGTGGAGTAATCCCGAAGTGGTGAAAGTTTTTGCAGTTACACCCCCTCGAGAAATGTCAGCTGAACACGTTTTACAAATTGCCATCCGCGCCTCTTTCTCTGATATTTTGAAATATATCCAAGCGGCAGACATGTTGGCTGTGAGCCAGCCGCGAGCATGGTCGCACGCCGTGCTTGTCGCCGCGTTTTGATTACTTCATCACAACAACACGTTAGGTTACCAAACTATAGGTGCATTTGTTGTTGTTTAAGGCCTGCCTGTTACAGTCTTTATTTACACTATTTTCTTGTAGGCCTACTGGCCTAGATGTTTATGCAGTTTTAAAGCACCTTGGCTTTGTTCTGAATGCACTTTGTTGTAGTTATCCTACAGAGAAAAGAAAATGCACTTGACTTGGAATTAATGTACTGTATGCATTCAAAAGTGCTGAATAAATGTTTTATGGACCCATAATAGTGATTATTATTTAAGTTAAGTGTTGCCATAATCATGTATTTTTCCATAATCGGGTAGCTGAACAACATTGGTAAAAAATGTATACATTATATATATATATATATTTCTATTAATCATTTTCGGCCTTTCGGCATTCGGTTTTCGGCCAACTGTTTCCTATTTTCGGTATCGGTTTCGGCCAAGAATTTCCCATTCGGTGCACCCCTACTATAAACCAGACCATATTAAGTGTGACTGCATTAGCTTCAATTAAGCCAAACCATTCAAAGTGCTATGTACATATGTTTATTCATTCATTTTCTGATTTATTTTATATTGTATTGGCCAAGGTGCAGTCGAAATCGTTACCAGTTATATTTTTGTGTGAAGTCGCAGCAGTTTCAGCATACACTGTGAAGGTGTTCATCAACAAGGTCAACAACCACACTGTTGCTCTTTATACACCCAACAAAGATCCAGCCCTGGAACATATTTACTCTATTGTTAAGGCAGAAAGCATCCTCATCATCCAACCCTCAAATATTACGTTCTTATACAACGTAACTTTCAATTATCTTTTAGCGATTGCATTTAAAGTGGCAAATTTACAAATGTGGTTAACGTTGTAAAGTCAAACACAACTAAATCCAATAAAACATCATGTTATGTTGAAGCAACAAAACCCCTTGGTCAGGTTCAGAAAACAGATTATGGTTTGGCTTGGGGTTAGGGTTAGGGTTAGTATGACAACTCAAAATAGTAGGGTTAGGGTTAGGCTAAAGGCTATTTGTTTCAGTTTCCTGGGTAAAAATCAGTGTGCTTGACCCTATCCATCTGCTTCATCAGTCTGTAGACTAGAGATGTTAAAAAACAAAAGTAATCCGGGACATGATCTCAAACCAATTTCTGTTGGAACGTAATTGACGGTGCAGTTTATTTGTATGGGGACTTCATGTTTAATTGGTTATTTAGAAGTAAAATGTGTCTACCAGTAAGACAAAATAAAAAGAGCTGTATTTCCCAATAATCCCCTTTCTCTCTATTGCTGTCTTTTTTGCCATCTTGATTTGACCAGTCGAGTGGATAGACACTCAAATTTCACATCAACTTTGCTGACATTAAAATAAATTGCCACCCGTAATCTATATTTTGTTGAAGCAGACATCTTTCCATAAAAAACATGACTCTGAGCAGGAGCCCTTCTTTAAATTAAGCCATTGGCCCTATATGCACGTCCGTGAGCACAATTGCCTTTCTGCAAATCTACTCGTGAGACTCATACACAACTGCAGCTTGGAACATCACCACCCACAATTGTAAATTACCTTTTCTCTTGCCTGTAAACTACAGCAATAACTGTGGAGTAGTCATGATATTTTCCAGCCCGGTATCCATCAGAGTTATGGGTGATTCCACACCTCATGATTTACATCCAGTGTCCATGCCGAAAGTACGGAGGTCCGATTGTGGATTGGAATGTGGTCAAACCTTTTTGAAAGAAGCTGCATGGCCTAAGTATAAAAGTTGTATTTTTCAAAAAACACACTCTTTACTGAATCCTTTCCTAATTGCTACTTTGTCTAACCTAGTTGCCCTGTACAGACATTGGAGTCCATCATATAGGAATTGGGACTATTCAAAAACGTTGCAATTGAATTTTAAAAGACATCGTCATTGAATGAAATTAGGGTTATGCAGAATTATAACATCATTGTTATTGTCTAGCAAGCTATGCATTTGCCAATATATGTATGTGGGATTTTCTTGAATGGTAATCATGTTGCAGTCAACCATGAAAAATATCTGGGACCATCATGAAATGTTTGATTAAAGGGGCCCTATTATGCTTTTTGGGGCTTTCCTTTCTGCTAACGGACGGGACATTTCTAAGCGGCTGACACATCACAACAGAACCGGCCAGCTAAGCAATCAGAGCAGACTGGGCTCTGGTTTCAGACAGAGGGTGAAAAGAGATGCTGCAGAACAGGCAGTATGAGAAAAATAAAGAGCTGTTTGAACATTAAAGCATGGAGACATGTCACAGTGGAGGCACAACATACAAATACTAAGATGAAATTGAGCAGAATATGTCGTCTTTAAAGAAGGGTATACATTTGATGCAATACATCTTTGAATACCATCAAAAGCTAGTGGCTACACCTATGTCTTAATTCAACTACACCTGCTTTAATAAAATGTAATGCATTATTACTTTGAGCAAGTTGGGTCTTGTTCTGCAAAATCCAAGTACCCTTTCACTTAAGCACTACACAAAAAAGTATTTTAAATTGAAATGTACCTTGCACATTAATCTGTTAAACATCTCTGTTTGCTCAACACAGGACTTCAGCAGCCCTGCTACCACTTTGAATTACACCACCACGCCACATAATTAGTCCGATATTCTCTTTATACAGGCAGGCTCAGAGTAATGATGCCAAGCACTCATAGGGAAGATGGAGCACTCACCAAGGACTTGCTTCGTGATCTCTGAGCAGGCAACTTCACAGAGGCAGGGCAGAGCGAAACAAAGTGCGAAGGGCTTCCGTGTACACAAATCTTGTCAATGGTAATTGATTGCTGCTGGTCACCCGCACAGGACCCGGGACGAAATCAAGTGGCTTCTCCATAAAACAATGTCAAATATTGATGATATTTCTCTTCCCTGCCTCTAGAATGAATAGCCTCATCCTCCCTGTAGTTTTGATGAATGTTTGTTATTGCCTTCCCCTCTTGTTGTCTTTCTGTTGTCATTTTCAGCAGCTGCATGCTGGGATGAACCGGTGGTGTTTGCTGCATTTGTTTACCACTTCACTGCAACCAAAACCAGTACTGACGTGATATAATTACTGACCTAACTTAATGTGAACTGAATTTAAATAAAACTTTAGTTTCCCATGATAACCCTGTGTGTGTTTCAAGGGTGGAATCTGAATAAGTTGCTGCTTTGTTTGGCCTGTGTCTTTTAAAGTGTCCTTTTTTCTTATGACAGTTCTCTCCATCAAAGAATACACAAAAGACACGGTGCCATGCCATGCCACAAACACAGTTTTGCCACCACAGAAGCGAAGAACATTTTAGACATTTGACTTGGAAATACACAAAAGGAATTCAATGCCCCCTTTTCCCCCCTTGTATATGTCAACATCTCTCTCAAACAAACTATTCTCCCTCCTCTTATTGTCTGTTTAAACTTGCATGCCCCCCCCCCCCTACAGCCTTCCACACTCGATTCCCTCAACTGTCAGTGCGAGAGGTCTAAAAGCTCGTCTGGTCCACTGTTTCACATCAGAAACGGTTTGTGTGTTTGTCAGTTCTGGGTCCCTGGGAGAATGAAACCAGAGAGACAGAGGAAGGGAGAAAGAGAGGGGAAAACAACATATGGAGTTTATGATGAATGTCAGAGGGGACACTATGTTTTCTGTGATGATGGGGGAATGGGGGGGGGGGATTTTTTGGAAGACATACTGAATATGACACACACACGGACCAGCAGAGTTATACACACACACACACACAGACATTCTGACAGAGCCTGTCTGACTAGTGCAGCTTAACAAATGCATCAGAAGGATAGGCATCAATTATTCAATCCTCTTGGTTTGGAAGTATATCTGTGTGTGTTTGTGCACACATTGGGGGTTTGGGGGAGGCGTGTTGGGGGGGGTCAAACAAGTCCCTCAAGGTTAGGCCCATTTGGAAAAGGAGGCCGGGCTAAACGCCAGACAGCGGCTATACGAGCGCCGGTCCGAGGGGAATTTTGACTCCGGGAATGGAACGATTTGCACTGAGGCGGAGGCTCATATTGGACTGATCCTGCATATGAAACATGGAAGACACTTCGACAGTATCTTGTCAATACAAATCACTATTGCCTAAACAATGAAAAGATTACAAAAGATGACGTTATTATGGGCAGTCAATCTGTATCATCATTGGCAGATGAAGTGTCACATGCCAGTAACGTTTACAATATGGCACTTTGGGATTTTCAGGAAAAAGTGATATCACCTGGCTTTCCTGATAACAGGCATTTCAGGATTTCTTTTTTACTTATGACATATCAATATCCATAGTCCACAACCACTTTTGGCATTTAAACATGAAGTATAGACTGCACATGTAAAAACATTGCATATTTTATTCATCAGGTATATTTCCCCTGTGTTCAATTATAGGGAACTGTTGGTACATACCCCACTGCTATATCTGATGAAGGTTATATAACCATAAAACATTGTTTTTACATCAAATAAGAAAGGTTTTATTTATTTCAGCTTGGGCAGGTTTGTGGGCAGGACCTTGTTATGTTTCAAAATCCTAAGAGGGCAGATCCCATATTTGGGATATATTTTGGTTTTACTTTTGCACAATCTGAAGCAGTAATACATATACAGTCCATATACACTAGAAGGAAAACAATTGTATTCTGGTTTATTAAACCAGATAATGATAATCACTATCATGCGCTTTCAAATATGTTCTTATAAAGTGCTTAACAAAATAAATCGGGTGCATTATTTTTTAGCGGTGTGACGTTAATGTATTATTTACTTGTCAGAAGGTAGAAATCTATTTGAATAATTATTCCCGAGTCTAACCTGTAACAGTGTCTACTTTCTCACTTGAATGCTTTAGGACTTGACACACGCACAAACACATGAGAGTGATGCTCTGAGGCACATGTTGCTAGGACACAAGCGCCAAGAGTGCAAGCTGTCTTTGTTTGTATAGTGTGTGTCAAGTACATGCATTTGTGTGTGTGTGTGTGTGTGTGTGTGTGTGTGTGTGTGTGTGTGTGTGTGTGTGTGTGTGTGTGTGTGTGCGCGTGTGTGCGTGTTTGCGTGTGTGTGTGTGTGTGTGTGTGTGTGTGTGTGTGTGTGTGTGTGTGTGTGTGTGTGTGTGTGTGTGTGTGTGTGTGTGTGTGTGTGTGTGTGTGTGTGTGTGTGAGAGATTGTGTTGGGGAGAGAGTGAAAACCCGCCAAGGAGACTCAAAAGAGGCAGCTAATGGACTCCAACCGCGGAGCGCTTGTCACACAAACATTTCTGCTGTCAAAGCAGTTTATCACACGTAACACAATGAGACACCGCCCCCCCCCCCCCCCCCTCTACACCCCCCTTTCTCTCTACACACACACTCACACATGCACGCACTGTCCCAGAGCAGCCATTTGTCCCAGCTTGCGGAGAGTGGATGGGAGGGGTGCAGAGCGGGAGAACAAAGGAGAAGAGACATTCGGAGAGAACAGTTGTGTTTTCACAGTTGTTTTAGCAAATGCGATGTGACAAAGTGAAAAAGAGGGCTTCTTGGCACCACATTGCTCCTGACTGAACTTGACCGTATAAGGATCTTGAAGTGCACATGGACTGTTTGACATACATTAATCAGCATTAGCCTTTTCAAGCTTTACCATGATGCAATCAGTGTGTTTTACCTCGATATGAAGCTTTTGTTGATCAGAGAAAGAAAACTGTCCATAATTAATGTCCAGTTGTTCTCAGAGTCAGACGTGCTTCATTGGCGCCGCTCACAGGGCAGTACTGAGTTCACACATATGCACAAAGAGAATATCTCACCCATACATTGAAAGGCACTAAACATGCATTATTTCGAATCATTATACACGCTGCATCTGACAGCAGAAAAATCCTTGTGCACTAGCAGCATAATAGAAGTGGAGACAATGCTCTTAATCATCCAAACACATCCAACTTCTTCCTCTTCTCAGTTGTTGGCACCCAGGGTGTCAATTTAAAGGACACTTTGAATAATCTCCATTTATTAATAAAAGGAATGTATTTTGTGTCCACAGTGGTTAAAAAAATACTCTGTAGAATTCCAAACGTCCGCTACCATCTCTAAAAATAAAAACTATGGAAGGAATTTTACTCAGTTGTATTTTACTTTAGTGTTCCCCTTGGGAAAAGGTTCAGTCTGCTGCTGGAGTTCAGAGCTGTATTTTAGACAATAAACTTTCTGTATGTGCATGCAACAGGACATCTTGGATTACTTAGAATTGTATGAAATGATGTCAGATTACTATGTATCATGTCCATGTTAGCCTGTTACAGAGGCCCTATCTGGTGCTGTATTGTTTGCTAGATTTTGAGTCAGATAAATAAAGGGATTTTTGACCTACTGTGAGTGGTTTGAATGCTGCATTGGCTTACTGAATGATCCTCAAAGGCAATATTTATATTAAGGTACACAAATTAACCATCAACTAGTTGTTAATTAAAATGCATATTAGCAGTATATTGGCTCTTTATTAGTCATTATAAAACACTTATTAATGCCTTATTCTACATAACCATATTCTACAAGTAAGCCATTAGTTGAGAGTTTTTCCTCAATAACCCTCTAATTGGGGCTTATTTATTGCAAGTAAGGAAGTGGTTGTACATGAGTTTTGGTCTTAATATGCTCAGTATGGGCCTAATAAGGCAGTAGTACCACAATAATAGTAATTCTCCCATAATAACACTTAACAAATATGATCTATTCTTAAAGAGCCTGTGACACGAGTTTCCACCATCATCCAAACCCATCAATTTGAGTAAATATTGTCCCCTTGAAAACCGTTACTGAACTGATTTTGGATATTTGTACTTTGATAACCATTAACCTGCCCTTCAATGTTGACAATTTTCTAGATCTTCTCTGGGATTCTGCAAGTCCCGCCAAATTATGTGTGACGTCATTGCGGGCACAGCGCTCCAGCTGCACCGTTCAGGATCCCAGCATCTGCATGTAAACGCACGATGGGGCACACAGCAGCAAGCTCAGACAGCGATGACAGTTTAATTTTGAACGTGTCTGAGAGCTTATATGAGGCTGAAGGATCGGTTTATGTTGTATCTGTTTGAAGTTTAGGAATTAGGTGCGTCAATATGGGCGATCATACGGTCATGTAGCCAGTGGTGGACTGGGACTAAAAATCAGCCCGGGACTCTCGACCGGCCCACTTCGGTACCACTAGTAAATTGTCAACGGGGGACTGGGGGATGTGCTAGTGACTTATCCGACCGGCCCACTTCGGTACCGGCCCATCGGGATTCGTCCCGATGGCCAGTCCGCCACTGCACCCAGCCCAGCCCACGTAAACTGTCAACGGGGGGAGCCTCGCTGCGGGGAAACGGTGGACCTAGTGTTCCGAACGGAGTGGGAATAATAATAATAATAATAATAATAATAATAATAATAATAATCCGTGCATTTTATCCATTAATTTCCCCAACATTGTGGTAAAAAAAAAACACACGTTTAATCCATGTTGGTGTACTACTACAACCAGTGGTGTAGTGGGGATGTTTTTACTGGGTGGACGGGGTGGTGGGTGGACGGGAGACACTATGGACGTGCTCGTGAACTGTCAACGGGGGGGGGGGGGCTTGGGGACCTCTGTGTCGCCTGTCAGCGCAAGTTACATGATGCCGTTTAGACAATATAATAATAAAGGGCGGTGCCGGCTGTCATCGAACCGATCCGGCCTTTCTGCGCGACTATCACTCAAATGCGGGACATAGTCTCAATGTGTGGGACCCGGGACAAATAATAAAAATGCACAGTTCTGCCCCTCACACACACACGCTTCAAATCAAGTTGCATAAATGCTTGAGCTACGTTTTTATTATAATTACTGTGAAATCTGCCTATTATGTTTTCGTCATTATTACAACAAACACACACTTGCAACTGATAACACTGGCAATGATTTTAGATGTATTAGACTATTCAAAAAAGAAATCATGCTTCAAATAAGTGGGGGTACGGCGTAGCCCCGCGTCCAACGCCCACTACACCACTGAGTCTGCAACTACAAAAAGCTAAGGTTTGTTTTCTCATCAGGAAATGCAGACCGGCTCAAACAAAAGATTTTTAAATCATCATCCTCACGATCATTTAATGTATCATATGTTCGCCGAATTGACATGAAAGCACTAATAAATGTAGTTTCATCCACTTGAGTTTACAACTACAAAAGGAGGAAATTCAGCAGCTCTCACTACCGATTTTTAATCCTAATTTAATCATCATCTTCACCACGATCATTTATGTTTATGTTCGCCAAATTGACATGAAAGCACTGACAAATATGAATATACTGTTGTCAACTTCATTAAAACGTTATTAACGTGCCTAAACTCAGTAATTCACCATTTCTACGCATGACAACACACTTTGTCCGTGTTTGGCTCTCTCGCCGCACAGTGAAGCGTTCCCGCATTGACGTCACTTCCGGCTTCACCCAAAACCTCAAAATGAGTCGAAGGAATTTTCCCACGATGTTCGAAATTATTGATATTTATCGGAACGGTATCGCTTTTTCTTTTTTAAACTGACGGTTCGAGATTACTAGTAGCCCACTATTTCATTGCACAACAGTTGTTGGGTTCGTGTCACAGGCTCTTTAAGTAACAATACATGAAAGTATAAGTTTTAATTGTGTCTAAATAACTCAAAATTAGGTATTTCTATCTAAGAACATGTTCCCTATTTTAAAGTGAAGTCTTGTTCATAACTAATAAGCTCGTAGTTTGACTCTAATTGACCTGAACAGGTTCCCTATTCTAAAGTTGCCTCATCTTCACACTTTGTAAATACATTATAGCACACAACTACGGAAATTAACCTCAACAATACATGAACAAAGTAGGCACATGTTGAAATATCTGTTTTATTAATGAACCACTAAAGAGAGATTCAGACACATACACAGGGTTGCCAACTCTCACGCATCTGGCGTGTGACACACGCTTTCACTCTCAATCTCACGCTCAGGCTGCCCAAACTATTCTCACGCCAAAAACAAGATGAACCGGCGATCGTTTTTGGTTGGTTATTTACAATGTTGAGTTGACAGCTGCTCAAACTGTCGATCTGCTATGCTGGGTGAGCGGGGTGGACCCCTTATAGATAGGCCTACTGTCTTTTTACGTTAGTGAGCCGGATCATTTGGCTCGGCTCTCTTAAAGCGCCGGCTGTTTCGGCTCCCAAACGGCTCTTCATGTTACCACAGTTTACCACAGAGCCTCAGTTTCGCCGCTGCGAGGCTCCAGTGCTCGCAGCTCACGTGCGTGCTCCACTAAAGACCCCCCGCTCAGCGCGTCCAAATCGTGCACGTTCCATGTTGTCCTGTAGCAGGCACCTTCGATGTCGGGGAAACAATCTTCAATACTCCGAAAATAATCCCACCAGACTCCTTTGCCCCTCCAACAGAGGGATATCCTTGTCCTTTTTCCTTTTTGTCATTTCAAGCGATAAAAACTCTCGATCTTCTCTCGAATTATTAATATTTTTTGGACGCCCTCGGCTCGTGTTCAGGGCGTCCCGAGCTGAATAAGGGTGTCAAATGACGGCAAGACGGCCCCCTGGCGGAAACGCTGGTCAGTGTTAATAAACAAAAAAACACAAGGCGATGTGCCTGCAAGACTTCACACAGGTGAACAAAACATATTACCCCTGTGCAGCAGCTAACCTGCCTGCGAGCCTTCGCTCAGGTCACATTTACACACGGCGCGGCTGAAGCCTGCGAAAACGGCATCGATAGTTGCCGACAGTTTAGTATTTTTAAAATACCGTTACTATGTCAAACATGCTCAAAACTTTCTGACACACTCTCTTAAACACCTTTAACATTATATCTCATTTCCACAAGTTGACACAGAATCCGATTGATTGTCTGGATTGCTTCTGAGGAGGGTGCGGAAGTGTCCCCCCTAAAATAACCCAGGCGTCACCGCTCGCCTGCCAAAGGTTCCACCTTGGCGCTACTTACTATTACTGTTTCTCAAACAGTAGGCCTACAGATAAACCATAAAATGATATGAATGTCACCAAAATAAATACAGATAATGTTGAGCTTTTCAAAACAATAAATTCACTGTTTATCAAAAATAAATAAAAGTAAATACACAAATAATTGTAAATGTTTTGGGGTGTACCACATATATATGTGCTAAGGTCCCGCTATTGACACGATAGCAGTCATTTAGTGCGCATATGTGTAATTAAACCCATGATATCAAAATCTCACTCCAGCCAGGTACCCAAAGTTGGCAACCCTGACATACATGTACCAAAACCAAGCGGCAAACTCTGGGGAAGAGCCGGGACGCGAATACGGAAGTGGCACACACTGCAGTTCATATATTGGCCGATAGACGATGGCTGCAGAAAGGAGCAATTTCCATAGACCCCCATGTTAAAATGCCCAATTTTACAGCAGAAAAAACCATGTTTCTACCCCTGGCTCCATACATTTTATTATCGATATAGTTAGATTCCACCTTCATGATTATGGATCTGTGAGTGAATTGTTTTCTAACACGACCCTTTTATTTATATTAGATCTTAAAGTTTTTGCATAAATCAGGGCGTGGTCACATTCAGTGACGGCTCTGTGAAGTGACTGCTCGTGCTAGCTTCTTGCCTCTCTGCTAGCTGCTCCGTGAAGCTAGCTACAGGTACTCCTGGTCAGTTCATCCAGGAAACACAACTTGAAGCCGGCCGTGGTTGTTTGTTCTTCATGCTTATATATCGGGCTATTGTGACTCGCTCTGCGGTTAAAACAGACGGTGCATGAATGCGGTTTTGCGGTAAGTGAAATTTGAGTGCTTTATTTATGTGTTAATGATTTTAATCTACGTAATGAATGGGCTTGGGTTGCGAGTGGTAGCTACATCGGTGCTAACAATGCTAATCGTAGCCTCCAAGTTAAAATCATAGACTGTATATATAAAGGTTAAAACAAAATAGAGAAGTGTTAAGCGTAAAGTGGGATAATACTGTTGAACAAACAGCTTCTGTTTGAGGTTGATAAAATAAGGTCATCCTTGTAACTTAGAGAGATATTTTATTATGTAGGTAGGAACTGTATGCTTCACTAAGGTTATTTAAATTGGCTATGCTCAAGTATGTAGACAAGCTAATGTCGAAGTAGTAGTGTATGTGAAATCAACCTCACAACAAGATGTGTGTATATTATAAATATTAATGTCATATATCAAGATGATTAGTTAGATATTACAATATGGTTGGTTGAGCTGGAGTTCATTATTGAGCTTACACGTTAACATCACAGTCATCTGAAGAACTAACCCAAACCTTGTTCTTTTTATTAATTGCATTACCAAATGGGTATCAAATAAACAGTAAGCATTGGTAACACAACTTCCAAAGTTACAGTAAAATAAAAAGGACCCTGACTCGGACAATACACAATCCAACATGTTCAACAGAAGATAATCAGTTATATTGTTTGTACACATGGTACTTTACATATATATCTGTTTGTTTAAGGTGTCCAGGTGACGCAGACAGGCTGGACCAGAGAGTGAGAGACAGAACTGGACTCCTCACAGCAGTGAACTTCAGCTCAGGTACAAAGAGTCTTTTTTTCATACTCTACAAAGAATCAAGAAAGATATTTGTTTAAATGAATGAAGTATTGACTTTAATACACTGATATACATTCCATTAAACAATACTAGATCACCTACACATCAGTGAAGTTGAGGGTTTTTTCTGTGCAAAAAGTTACGTTTAGATGTTAACAAGCAATATGATTTTGTCAGCTTTCTAATTTAATGTATTAAATGCAAAGATATTTAACACATAGTGAGAACTGCTACTATTTATCTCTGAATATTGTTCAAAAAAAGTGGTAAAAGTTATTCTTTCAGTGAGACAACAGAGCAAGCTTCTACAGTTGCACTACGTTTTGATAACAGTTAAATATTATTTTGATAATAACATATATTTCAATGTTGATGAACTTCATACTGTTGAAATAAAAAAAAACATTACAATTACAAAATAATTATATCTCCAGCCCCTAAACACACAAACACACCGCTTTCATAAATAACACACTTGTTCTGCAATAATATGTTTTATGTTTCCTGTAATGTTTGTTAGGAAAGGACATGCCTGAAAGAAAAAACATTTTTTCCTTCTCTGAGGGTCAAGAAGAACATCCAAGAGGAACATTAAAAGCTGATGCTATGAGATTTTAAGACCAGTACACTAAGAAACTACTTTTATTGTAAAAACAGTCAGCTGATCGAATGCACCTATTTCCACATCTACACTCCATCAGCTGATTATTTCTATTTGCCTCGCTTTATGAGCCTCACATCACTTGTGCCTTGTACCGCAGAGTTTGCAACGTCACAAATAAATAGGGCCAATCTTCAGTCAGATGTGAATGTGTAATTTAACATTTTCAGTAAGAATAATGGACAAAAGGAGTGCAAATACAAATACAATTTATTGAAATGTGAACCAAAACTTAATCAAACATGTTTTAAATAAAAAGCACATATGGACAGAAGGTGTAAACCTATTAAATGTATAAGTAAACACATTTAGTCAAATATAGTGACAGACTAGGCCTGTGCAGTTGGTATCAGCTTTGCCCAGCATGGGCTCCTCCATCAGGCCTGTTCCTCCTCCAAGAGGAAGGCCCTCAGTCCTCTCCAAACCAACAGACAGGACGTCCATCACACGGAGGTTTCTCCCTGAAGTCTCCGCAGCTCTCTGGAAACCACGCTATCTCAATCCGTCCACACTGAATATGAGAGGGGGAAAATGAAATAACAAATGCTTTAGACCAGTGGTTTTCAAAGTGTGAGGCGCGCCTCCCCTGGGGGGCGCCAGAGAGCTTCAGGGGAGGCGCAGCGTGAGACACAAAAGAACGAGAAAAAGACGAGTAAAGTGACGCTTGCCCACTTGTGGCTGTCTGTGGAGACCGAGTTCCCCCACCTCGCCAAAAAGGCTGTAAAAGTGCTCATTCCCTTCACCTCCACCTGTGAGTGCAGGTTTTCCGCATTGACTTTGAACAAAAGCAAGTACCGGTCAAGGCTGCAGCCAGAGGATGATCTGTGTTTATTCCTCTGTGCATCAAAGACGCAGACTCATTGTTCCCACTAAAGTAGGGGTGAGTGTAATAAGGAGGCCAAGTTGACGTTCAGTGTGTTACCGGGAGTATATAAGGATTAATCCACCATGTTGAAAATCTTAAAAAAAATATGTCTTGAGAACACGGCGTGCGGAAATATACGGGTCGTGCTGCAGCTAGATGTGCCTGTCCTCTGTAAGAAGGTGTCGGCGACTAACATGCAAGGAAGAACGGCTGTCCACAGGCCATACTTGTCAACCCTCCCGATTTTCGCGGGAGACTCCCGATTTCATTGCCCTCTCCCGGTTTCCTTCCGGGATCATATTTCTCCCGCATTTCTCCCGATTTCTGACAAAATCAGATTTACTCAGGACTGTTTCCACTCGGACTTTAATACAGCTACACCATTGTTTGGTTTCCATGGTAACACGTCTCTTTAGTAGCGCGCGCAACTCAAAGTCTGAGAGGGTGAGGCAGATAGTCACAGAAAACAGAAGAAGAATCGACAACTACTCCACTCTCTGCTCACTCCTTTCCTGTAAAATACAGGTCCAGCCCGCACATATGCTCCATCCAGGATGGTGCTACAGGCTGCAAGGCAGTGCACTTACAACTACAATAAGCATGTTAATGTTAATCTAACAGCTCCGGCGATCCACTTAGATTTTCAATACTATTACTGTATAACTAATATATCAGGTTAAGAGGCACATTCAAATAAAGATTGGTCTTTAAATACATGTTGTCTTTTGAATTGTTTGTCTAAAGTCAAGGATCTAGAACTGGTATTTAGTTGTAATGATACAGTCTGGTTATTATGCTGTTTGGAGGAGGCCTCACAGGTAAGAACTACCTACCATGAAATGTACCTTAGCTTGACTTAAATGTATTAAACGTATAGTTAAGTGATATCAAAATATAAATAACTAATGTCATGCAAACATATTAATATTTACTTGATTCCAATGTTGAATTTAGCACAATTGCATACAAACGTTAAGGGATTTTAAGATTCTGAAGTATTATGCTAAAAACTCATTAACTTCGATTAGTATTTATAGTTTTGCTGAATAGTTTCATGTCCGCTTACCTTAGAAACGTAAAATGCCACGGCAGTGTGCAGATGGGGAGCATGTTAGCTTAGCTTGGTAGCTTCAGCTAGCTCTGGAACTTTCAGCTCCGTGGCAGCAGGTCCCGCCTCGGCTCCGCATCTTTGTCCTTATTTGGAGCAGGCTGGAGTAGGCGGGAGTTGACCTCTGACGTCAGTGTCGAGCCGTTAGTGGCCGACTCCGCCTAGTAAGGGCTTCTCGGCAACTCTGCAGAATCCTATGGGTGACGTCACGGACCCTACGTCCATTTATATATACAGTCTATGGTTCTTACACAATAGGTGTACTGTTCTCTATATGTGTTGTACTGTCTCAGTGTGAACATAGATTAAACAGCCAGCCAAACTCTTTTGAGAGCCAGGGAATGAGCAGCCGTGCTCCTTTATTGACTTATTTGCAGTCCACTGACATTCAAACAGAGTGAAACTATAAAAAAAGAAGTTACAAATTTAATTTTAATTTAAGCACAACCTCGATCCAGAGGTTTTAGCCAACTATAGACCTATTTCTAATCTTCCGTTCCTCTCAAAAATTATTGAGAAAGCAGTCGCAAAACAGCTGTGTGATTACTTAAAAAACTATGATTTATTTGAAGATTTTCAGTCTGGCTTTAGAACACAACATAGCACAGAGACAGCTCTGGTTAAAGTCACAAATGACATTCTAATAGCCTCAGACAAGGGACTTGTCTCTATTCTTGTCTTGCTCGATCTTAGTGCTGCATTTGATACTATCGACCATGATATCCTATTGCAAAGACTAGAGCACTTAGTTGGCATACAGGGAACTGCTTTAGGCTGGTTTAGGTCCTATCTATCTGAACGCTCTCAGTTTGTACGTGCCAACGATGAATCTTCCATGCAAACCAAAGTTAGCCATGGAGTGCCACAGGGCTCAGTGCTTGGACCTATTTGGTTCACACTATATATGCTTCCGTTAGGCAATATTATAAGGAATCATTCTGTAAACTTTCATTGTTATGCGGATGATACTCAACTATATTTATCAATCAAGCCTGATGAAATTAATCATCTAAATAAAATTCAAGACTGCCTCAAGGACTTGAAAACGTGGATGACCTTAAATGTTTTGATGTTAAACACGACCAAAACTGAAGTTATTGTACTTGGCCCAAAGAATCTACGAAACAAATTATCTAAAGATATACTAACTATGGATGGCATTAATTTGGCCTCCAGTGAGACTGTAAGGAATCTTGGTGTTATATTTGATCAGGATTTATCCTTTAACACCCACATAAAATCAATTTCAAGGACCGCCTACTTCCATCTATGTAACATTGCAAAAATCAGGCATATCTTGCCTCAAAACGATGCAGAGAAACTATTCCATGCATTTGTTACTTCAAGGCTGGATTATTGTAACTCCTTATTATCAGGGTGTACCAAGAATTCAGTCAAGTCGCTTCAGCTGATTCAAAATGCTGCAGCTCGTGTACTAACCAGAGTTAGGAAAAGGGACCACATTACTCCTATTCTGGCTGCCTTACACTGGCTCCCTATAGAACACAGGATAGAATTTAAAATTCTTCTTCTCGCCTACAAAGCCCTGAATGGGCAGGCGCCATCTTACCTTAAAGAACTCATTATACCCTACTGTCCTACTAGGGCATTGCGTTCCAAGAATGCAGGGTTGTTGGTTGTTCCAAGAGTCTCTACAATTACAATGGGAGCCAGAGCCTTTTCTTATCAAGCTCCACTTTTGTGGAATCAGCTTCCAGTTTGTGTTCGGGCGGCAGACACCCTATCCGTTTTTAAGAGTGCGCTTAAGACCTTGATTTTTGATAAAGCTTATAGTTAGGGCTGATTAGATTCAGTCCCTAGTTTTGCTGATATAGGCTTAGTTTGTCGGGGGACATCTTACTTCTTCATTCTCTCTGTCTATACCTGTGTACTCTCACGTTCCGATTAACCCAGCTTCCCCAAATGTCTTTCTTTTTGGTGTCTATATACGCCGGGATCCGGAGTCATGGATGATCCTGCGGTCCTGTGTCATGGATCGCGAGTCCTGGATCTTGAGTCGTGGCTGTGGTCCTGGATCATAACTCCTGGATGGATATCCTCGTGGATTCATCTTCCTATTATACACACATGCATTTCCAAACATTTGGACTACCTATGTTGCAAATGTATTATCTTTTCAATTTACACACGGCATCTATTGCACCTCTGTCCGTCCTGGGAGAGGGATCCCTCCTCTGTTGCTCTCCCTGAGGTTTCTCCCATTTTTCCCTTTAAACTGTGGGTTTTCTCTGGAAGTTTTTCCTTTTACGATGTGAGGGTCTAAGGACAGATGGTGTCGTATTGTCATACTGATATTCTGTACAAACTGTGAAGTCCACTGAGACAAATGTAACATTTGTGATATTGGGCTATATAAATAAACATTGATTGATTGATAGGCTACATGCAAGTGTAACATACACAGATTAACAAATAGGACCGCTAAGTGTAAACAAGGTAAATATAGCTAATGCTAGCCGTGCAAAAAGCATGTATACAGGCTAGTATGGCTAACACTAGCATGTATGCTAATGCTACCGTGTATGCTAATGCTAGCGCGAATTCTAACGCATTTTCTCATTGTGGTTAAACACAGGCCCGGTTCTACGGGGGTGTATAAGGGTGCAGTTGAGTCGTTATGCACCCTCATTTGAAAAATGAAAAGTAAAAAAAAAAAAAAATAGTGAAAAATATTACATAATAGCAATAATAATAATAGTAGTAATAATAATGAATAATTATATGAAGAATATAGTTGAAATCAAATAAATTGTAATTGTGGTTAAATAATGTCTGCTGCATTTATTTGGTCAATTTAAACGGTAAGTAACGTTATTATTAGGGCCGGGACTCGATTAAATTTTTTTATCTAATTAATTACAGGCTTTGTATTTAATTAATCGCAATTAATCGCATTTTTAATCACATATAAATATTTGACCTGAGAACAGTGAGAAGCAATTATTTTCACATGGATTTTAGTATACCATTGAATAATGACTGAATACATAAGCTTAAGCAACAAAACATTGTTTATTTTTTTCAAGGTGGTACTTAACAAAGACCAACAGAAAAGTGCAATTTTTGCCATAAAGTGTAGCAATAGCATATTTAGGAATATAGTACATTTCAGAGATTCAGGTAACCTATAGACCTTCTGTAAACTATAACACTTTGTTTTTTAAGTAAAACACAATACTTTCAAGTACATTCAGAACATTGGAAACCCTGACTATTAGAAAACATCTCTCTGTTGCTTCAGAGGCCATAACAGACTTTGTTGATTTACCAACAGTTGATTTAAAAAAATCTAATCAATTTCAGTCCAACTCTCTCAATAACCTTGGCTAAAACAATAAACAGTTCAACATAAAGTGCCAGTTGCACCAACAACGTAATAAATAGTTCAACATAAAGTGTACCATTTAAAATAAAATAAAAAAGTGCCAGTGATTGACCTCAATCCCTCCTATTCTTCCAATATCCTGATGAAAAATAAAATCTCTCTGTTGCATAGGCCACTGTTTGATCAACGCGAATTGGGTGTGGGTCCTTGTACTCCGAGTCGGGCTAACGTCCACGCTAGCTTCCACGCTAGCTGCTATATGTTTTGCATTGCGGTGATACTTGAGGCTTGATGTGCTGCGTGTCACGATTCTCATGTTATGTCACGTTTATAGTTTTGTAGGTTTGGGTGTTTTTGCTGTTTTCCATGTCATGTTTTCCTTTGGGTTATTGTCTTGTCATTAGTTTCCCTGGTGTGTCTAATTGTCTGATTATGTTCACCTGGGCCCCTGTGTGTTCTCCTCCCTCCTCACCTGTGTCTTGTTGTGTGATTGAGTCTTGTGTGTATTTAAGTTCTGGGTTGTCTGTCTGTCTTGGTCGGTTCGTCTTGTTCCCTGACTAGTTCTGCGGTGAGTGTTCTGTTTTGTCATTGTACATTTATATCATAGCCTTGAAATAAAGGAAGTTTCAGTTTATATCTGCATTTGGGTCCTGCTTGTTTCACAAACCGTGACACTGCGGTGATATGCAAATTCCTTTTTGCATAATTTGCAAACCACCGTGCTTTTATCGATGCTTCCATCCGTCCGTTTTTTAGAAAAAAATGTCCCATCCACGGGGCCAACCAAAGCGGTCTCATCAGCTTCTTCGTTCACGTTTGACTATTGTTCACTGTGGTTTGTTGTTGTTTGAAGTCATGAACGTTAGTTGGTGCTCCAGTATAATCGGTATCCCTGAAACTCATCCAGTGAGAAACGTTCCGCGGTGAAAAATAAGTGTGATTAAAATGCGTACATTTTTGTGTAATTAATTAATCTTAATTAACGCGTTAAAGTCCCGGCCCTAGTTATTATGTCAGGTGCGCGTGACCTGTGCCGCTGCGCGTTCACCATCTGCAAGGTGCTTAGACAGCAGTCAATGATAGAACTCAGAAAATGGTTAAAACAACCAGCCCTTATCGCCAGCAGTAACGCTGCATCTACTGCAGGTAATAACAGTTCAGATCATGGGGACATTACGTTACCCGCGTCCACTGTCGTGGACAGTGGACACTAACGTCCTCCTGCCCGACTCGCCGGCTTTGCCCGCCTCTTCCACGGACGCGGAGCAGCCGCTGCCGGCTTCGTTGCCCCAAACACCGCCACTCCTCAGCGGCCCGCAAGTGCCAGAGGACCTCGGCAAAACAGAGCCTGCCCAGGTATATTTAAAAAAGTACCCAACTCGCCTGCACAGTGGGGTAAGGCGCTCATTTTGCAGCTCATAGTTTCAAAACAGAGATTGGCTGGAATATTCCTGTAAAAAAGATGCTATCTTCTGCTAAGCTTGTAGACATTTCGGTCTTGAAAGGGGAGTGATTTGTAAAATATCCATAAAGAAAAAGTAAATCTGTTTACAGTTCTGTTTCATATGGGTGTTAAGAGATGTATCCATAGATCTCTTCATGTTGCTCTCAAAGTGCACTAGATTGAAGCTTTTAACTTCAATATTTAAAAAAAAATCTTCCCGGGGGAGCATGCCCCCGGACCCCCCTAGAGAAGGTCAGGTCCCCTCTAGAGGAGGTGAGGACCCCCTAGAGCAGTGGTCACCAACCTTTTTAAGCCCAAGATCACCGACCTCGGCCTACAGATGTAGCACTGAATTTCGGACTCCAGTTTACAGCTTCCTGCCTACTACCTGCCAAATACCAGCATAGAGGAATGTTAAGCCCTCCCACTATTTTCCAAGAGGGCGTTGCCAGATTTTCAATTTCAGGTTTTAACCAGGAGATGAGGCTTCATTCACAAATACAGAAAGACAAGTTTCATGGACTTTCAGTTGTGTTTTGAAGAGCATTTGAACACATCAATATTTTAGATCAACTAAAGTATATCTAATCTTGTAATTCAATAATATATAGTCTTTATATATTACATAATCATAATGTAAATGTTTACATTACACTTCTTTATTTGTTATGCTCATACTTTAACCTTTACAATCGTTTGCTTTAATATGCAGTATATTTTTGTGTTTGCTTCCTCCTGCTCCCTTTCGGACACATACTGTATGATTTATTATTAATATGAAGATATTATTAAGATAAGATAAGATGTTACTTTATTGATTGAACATTTTAGTTTAGAATGTGCTGTCCCACGGTAATTCAGAAGGCTCACAGGTCACATTCCGACCATTATTTAAAACAATAGGTGCTTTCACACCGTCTACAGTTTGATTTGTATAGAGAGAGCTCTGTCAGTTTTCGAATTACCCATTTGCTTTCGGGGAGCCCTATTTTTCAGAGCACATCCTGCTACTAAATATGTCACACGCACGCTCTGTTGACTGGCGCAGCAGCGCGGATGCGATCAATTGCTATAAAAACACTCTTCTACTAATACAGACGGTGTCACTATGCCGGCGGATGTGGTCATTGTTGAAGCCTCTTCAGGCTCCGCATCGGCAGGCCTCTCCCTCGGTTTGGAGCTGTCAAGCTCGACCCTAACGCCGCTTACAGCCGGCCAACTAAAAGTTGTTTTCCGTTCACGTTGTCATTTTTAGACTCCTTCGCTTCTTTGCTTGTGAATCCAAAAGCTGTGACGCTTGGCTGTTTTCGTTTTGCCATATTTTTTTATTACACAGCCAGAGTTAAAAAAATATCAATATGAACATTTCAAATACCGCACCGGCATCACCGCCATAACCATAGCAACGTAAGTAAGAATGCAGCGCCGCCACGTACAGATGGCAACACCCAGACATATTCACAAATATAAAACAAATATTCAGAAACTGTAATGAACAATAACTTATTTATTTCAAGAACTGTTATTTACAGAAACTCAACATTTCTAATCTGTGTGACACAAATATGCACGATTGTTTTGGGCTCCCCCTATTTATCTCAAAGTCAAGCTTCAGGGGAGCTCCCTCCCTCTTCGGGGGAGCCAAGCTCCCCCTAGCTCCCCCCCATTTCGAACAGTGTCTGTGGCTGAATGGCCAGCGATTAGGTGCGGCGCATTTATCATAGGTGATCAGATCTAACTGCCTGCCGTCAGATTTCATTTAAAAAACAGATTTGATTTTAAGACTATTTCTGCGCTCATAAAGAAGGATAAGAATAAGAATAATGCGTATTGAACTGGTTTCATTAATTAGTGAGTTTATTTAACACTAGAACCGCCAATCGGGTCAATTTGTGTGATGTGTGTTGTGTGTGTGCAATGTAACTTTTTTTCTATAAAATATTAAAGTCTCCCAGTCCGTGACTTTTCCTGAAAGTGTGTTATGTAGCACCCTATGTTGTTAGAAATTGCATTCTAATAGCGGGATTTGACGGGTTTAGGTAGGCCTATACAAAAACCTCTGGCGGTTCTAGTGTTAAGGTAATTAGGTACAGTAGAAGCCCTTTTTTATCAGTAACGAATTTAGCAGTTGAACATAAAAGTCAACTAACTGAGGGTCACTTGCAATTACAGTGTTGTGTCTAACTGTAAGCTTGTCACTCAGAGTATACCGTTAATTTAGCTGAGAAGAAAGATCAAGGGGGGAGGGGGGGAGAGAGCTGTGGTTGATGGGCCATTAGTTGTGTAAATACACAGCTGAGAGCTGCCGTTTCATTCAGACTGTTTAAAAAACTGTAACAACGGACTATTTTTCTTAGCGGATGCATGTCAATTTAAATCAATACATACAACTATTTTTTAAATCAATAAAAACATTTTCTAAATCCATAAAAGCATTTAAATTAATATTGGGAGTCATGTCGTTACTTTGTTGAGAATGTGGCCATGTAATAAGCGGGATCATTTGCAGAGACTTGTTCCTTATGGGGAAAATAACACCCTTCATCCAGATGAGGATCCCTCCGCTACACTTTGGGATCCTGATCGACCGACGAAGCTCCATTAAGATATACATATTTTTGGTGAATTACTGAGTTTAGGCACGTTAATAACGTTTTAATGAAGTTGAATACAGTATATTCATATGCGTCAGTGATTTCATGTCAATTTGGCGAACATAAACATAAATGATCGTGGTGAAGATGATGATTAAATTAGGATTAAAAATCGAGAGCCGGGCTGCATTTCCTCCCGTTCGTTTTTTTCGAATAACAACATTATTTTGTTAAATAACAACATGGTGATGTTTTGTAAATGATTACATGTCTCTTATTTAGCAAAGTAGTATGATATCCGTGACATATGGATCTTAACAAAGTTCCGCTGTACATCCAGCATACTGTATCTCACTTTATTTCACATCAGCTCCAGTGTGGAACCCCACTGCACCCCCTGGTGGATCAATGATCCATTGCAGCTGGCTTCATTATAATTACATTTATCTATCACGGGGGCGGTCTATAGTCAAGCTGGAGGTTTTCACTTGAGCGAGGGCAGATCACGTACCAATCACGGCCCTCGCGTTTCAAACTGTCTGAAATGAATCGCTACATCTGTAGGTGAAAGGCGAGATCTACCTATTGCTGAATTGAGTGAAAAAGACGGCCCAGACAATGCTTCCAATTTGAGGCCTTTTATATAGGCTAATTGCATTTGAATTACTGTTACAGTGAAGGCTCCATAATCAGCTCAAGGCATATAAGCAGGGGTAAAGTGCTATTGGGGGGCGGACCTCACCTCCTCTAGGGGGGTCCTCAGGAAGATTTTTTTTTAAATATTGAAGTTGAAAGCATCAATCTGGTGCACTTTGAGAGCAACATGAAGAGATCTATGGATACCTCTCAGCACCATTATGAAACAGAACTGTAAACAGATTGTCTTTTTCTTTATGGATATTTTACAAATCACTCCCCTTTTAAACTGTATTCTTGTTTTACTGCCATATAGTATTTCATACCTGTTGTTCATTTATTCTCTTATTGTTTGTATAATGATCATATGAAGGTGTGCCGCGGAAATATTCTTTTGAATAATTTGTGACAAAACCGTTCTAAACACTCAGAGTCCTTTAGCTCACCTGAGCCCCTCAGTCTGACGGGAGAGGACTCTCCTCCAGCTTGTTGTGGAAACAGCTCCTTATGTTCGTTAGTGCAGCTAGCTAACCAGATGCTAACATCACGGTCCCCGCTAGCACCGGCCCCTCTCTCTCCCTCTCTCCCTCTCTCCCACTCTCCCTCTCACCCTTTCTCTATCACACTAAATGCGCTATTGCCACACACACACACAGCCGAGCTTGAATGACATAAGCACACGTGTATTTCCATGCAACTCTCTGATTGGTGTCTTGCCTCTGTTGCGTTCACTGAACACGGGAAATTACAGTCCTGCCGATGTCTCTTGTGTCATGATGAGGTTCACGTAAAGCACGGTTAATATATTATATTATTGAGGTTTCTCAAATATACGTCAATCAAGTGGCACCTGCTAACGGGGTGGTGGATGATAGGTTTATATCTAAAAATGTATTTTTCAAACATTATTATTTTTATTTTATTTTTCTTTCTTGTATTACTTTTTTTTTTAACGGTCCGCGATCTACCCGCACCACACTCGACTGGTTGGCGACCACTGCCCTAGAGGGTCTTAGATCCACTCCCCACTTATAAAAATAGCACTTTACCACTACACCCTCTCTAATCTCAGATGCACCCTAAGTCATTTTGTTCTGGAACCGGGCCTGGTTAAACATCTCCATATGTCATCACAAGTTACTAATCCATACAGTGAAAGTGTAAGGCTTACACTTACACTTACGGTCATTGCTTTCTGACAGACTTGACCCTTTTACTCTTCAGGTTGCAGAGAAATTAGCAGGTTCTTTATTATACATCCATGGTCTACTGCCATGCTATAGAGAGGCGAAGTCCCGCCCATCTACTTCCGACCCATGGGACCTTATTTCAGAAAAACTATGTATTGAAGTCACAGTTTGTCGTAAAACTGTTGAAATATAAGACTATGAAGAATATGCAACTAGAAAGACTACAAATCCCAGAATCCCTGTCCCGCATGCTGGCCATTACGGAACCGACTAACTCCCCTTTTATGTATGAACAGCTCTCGACATGCCCAGACTTGTAGTGATTTTCACCTCGTTTAATACTTTTCACCTCATTCTGAAAGAAAGAAGTGAAATATGCCAACGTGACGGCCGTCTTGGTGTGTGGTACGAGACGGGAGATGTAGTTCATTGAGCGGTTTCATACAAAAAAAGTGTTACTTCAGTTTTACGACATGTCTTTTTTTTTTACTTGCAAAATTAACTTTTAAATTGACAAACTTCATATGTGTAATTCATGGCACAATTCAAACGGAATCGAAAGATAATCTTTCTCTCCCCATTGACTTCAATACATACTTTTTCCGAAATAAGGTCCCATGGAGCTCCCCCGGAAAGGGAGGGACTTCACCTCTCTATTCAGTTCACGTTCTCCTACTTCCTGTAGGCCTACCCGGTTTGATGTCTAACCTTCAGTAAAAATTTCACAAAAATATAAATGTGCAAATATGAAAAATACAGGTCAATATCACATTGGTAGCTGAACTGTCAATGCCTCAAAACATATTCTTAGAATAAATACCTAATTTTGTGTTATTTAGACACAATTAACACTTATAGTTTCATGTCTTTGTCATATTTGTTAAGTGTTATTATGGGAGAATTACTATTCTTGTGGTACTACTGCCTTATTAGGCCCATATTGAGCAGAGCATATTAAGACCAAAACTCATGTACAACAACTTCCTTACTTGCAATAAATAAGCACTAATTAGAGGGTTATTGAGGAAAAACTCTCAACAAATGGCTTATTACTTGTAGAATATGGTCATGTAGAATAAGGCATTAATAAGTGTTTTTTAATGACTAATAAAGAGCAAATATACTGCTAATATGCATGTTAATTAACAACTAGTTGATGGTTAATTTGTGTACCTTAATATAAAATGTTACCCAATATTATTTACATCAGCGACCACACAAAGAGGCCACAATGTTGGGGAGGACCCACAGTCTGCCTCCTGCCAAGACACTGGTAAATGCAGGGATAGTGAGGCTACTGAAGCTACGTTTACATAAAGATATATAATTTGAAGGGTTAGAGCAACCACAGGTTGGTTAATACAAAAAATATTAAGAAGAAGAGGCAAGGAAATTGTTTTCTGCAGCACTGGCTTGGCCATCTTTTTCCAAAGACTTTCAAACAGGGGATCCATTGCAGACGGGTACCCCATGTGGATAAGGACTTTTTTATGTTTTATTTTAATCTGACGTTGTTCAGCCTGTACTTTGCTGTCACAGGCAGCACATAGCGGAAGACTGCAAGTCACACTGGGTGAATCTAATAATTTCAATTTTGAGTTCGGAAACGAGTGCCCCTACCAATTTGGAATTGCTCAGTAATTGTTTGGGTCGATGCATTGTAGTTATTTTATCATATGCTAAAAATGTAAGGTTGCATGTATGTTTTAGCCAAAATAAATATGTTAGTAATGGACTGTCCTCATTTTGGTACAGAAGTTGGCAGTAATTGCTGCTAAATTGCCCTCTTTTCCGACTTACCTGGACTGGTCTTGTTTTGATTCAGTGCAATGGTTTCATGCTTATACAAACTGAAGATTTAAAAATGACTGGCTCTCCATTTCCCCACAGTATTTCTCACAAAGTACATCCCTGCATTTAACTAAAGGGCCACTGGATAAAATATTTAATTTTAGCTTTATCTCAAATTATCTGACCAGTTAGAGTTGTACATCCCAGCAGACTGCTCCCATAATGGAGCATGGTTGTGGTTCTTATCAATGGGATAGCAACCACTGATTATATGCTACATGCAAATGGAACATGTGGTCAACCTGGTTGCTGATGATGTCCAACATGGCCTACAGATTGCTGTAAATATAGCAAACCTTTTAACAGACTCACCCCAGATTCACGATTTTCTTTAATTAAAATATTTTCCTTTGTGTGATAATCATCTAATTTTGTTAAGTAAGCACAGGAGGCCCAACATGTCAACACTAAACAGTGAATTATCTTTTCAGTAGGTTTATATAACCTTTCATAATACGATGGTGGCAAGCCGAAGAGCATCTATTTACCTGATCTCCCAGGTCTTTATTTCAATTAGTTAGAACCAACTTTGACTTTAAGGCCAAAGAGAACATTATTGAACTTGATGTGACTGGCAGGTTGCCTCTACCTTGATCTCGAATACAAATTGTATTAGATAACCGCTTCTCATTTGAGCAGAAACACAACATAACTACTTGTTCTCCTTTGTTTCTTGTTTGTTGTATCCTACCAACAGAATGCGGGTGGATGATCATTTATGTTTTATGCAACAGCAGGAAGGCAATGCAGCATTTTGGGAATCCCTGGTGTAAGAACGTTTGCAAACCCCTGATAAAATCTTCAAATCACCACAAGAGAATTATGGGCATCAAGTGTTGGAAACATACCTACGGAATCTTCACTTTTCCCCGAGTTTGCTCACATATCGCAGTTTTCCATCTCTCACTCCTTCAACCCCCTCCTCTCTTTGTTTCTTTTTTCCTTACCCCCCCTCCCTACGTCTCCACTTGCTGACCCTTCATCCCTTCACCCTCGCTTTCACACACACACAAACACACACTTTCCATGCCTTTCTCTGCATGGCTGAGCTAATTGAGTATCTAAACAAACTAATTAATCACGGGTGTCCGCCGAAGACGGACAGGTCCAGAGAGGTGATGTTCATCAACTGCCCCCCCTCCCATTTTGTTTCCTTAATCCCCACTTGCAGTTTATTTTGCTGAATGCGCACATTCAACTCCCCCCCCCCCCCCCCCCCCCCCACCCCCTCCTCCTCGCACCCTCTCCTCGAATCTCTTTGCCATGGCCAAGGTTATACCAGTATACACACACTCATTCACTATTTATGATTTTGCATAGAGGAGAAGTGCCCCCCCCCTCCCCAACCCAACTATATATATATATATATTTTTTTTTCCCTTCTTTTCCTCTTCTCTTAGAGTCAGGGTATCTGGGTACATTAATCAAAAATAATGAATAAAATGATCAGCCTGACAATGTGGCGTAGACTCCCTCGGTTTCAGGAGAATAACCGACCAACTTTATTAATCAACATTTCCTGATTAATTGTTACAAAGTGTCATCCATAAATTTCCCCCCTTCATTTTAATAGTACTTTGGCCAACACTAACAATATCCCCCGTGACCACAGATTTATTGAGGCCTTGGCCGATTTGTGAGAGGAGGAAAAAAAAAGAGGGTAGAGGGAGACAGATAGAAGAGCAGGTAAGGAAAACAACATCCCCTTTAACAATGCTTTGAATGCAGGACGGGGTAGATTTGCAGCACCCGAACACTTAGTCTTCAGAATTGGCCTAATGGCAGTTAGGTAGCTACAGTACGGCCCCATGGAGCTCCCTCTCTCTCTCCTTCCCCCTGATAAGGTGAGGCGGTGGAGTAAACCATTACGGGTGACAGTTTCACTTTTCTCCCCCTAATTACTTGTTCCTGCCCATGTGGCATTTCTTAGAAAAATTTGTTGAATAATGACCGGCATTAAAATGGAGGCTCTTAAGAATTTATATGCACCGGCTTAATTCATCATGTACTTTCTTTATCTCCTGTGTAGATTTATATCCCGGCGTGTCGCGGGGCCCTCTGCCGTGTGACAGGGGCCGTCATCTCCTTAAGGGCACGGCATGTATATCAGTGACTGCCCCCCCCCCCCTCCTTTACACCCCCCACCCACTGCTTTTCTATGCAGGTAGAGCGCTGCGAGCATTTGTTTCTCCTGTCGTTTGTCTGTTAAGCAGATCAGAGCGGTGGCATAGATTTCTGTTTAGGGGCGCTTGTTTTTGCGAGTGACTGATCACCTCCCCTTCAGAGAGACCGCTGGCTGGGCAACGCATGTTTAAATTGTTCTGTTTTTCTTGTTTCACTATTACTACTTTTGATGTACAACCACAGGAAGAGATCACTTTAAAATACTTCTGCATTGTAGTAGCCTATAGGCGTCAAAAATGCTAACCATGTAAGAGCATTTTACATGGTTTGACTCTGACCCCGGATCCCCCTCTCTATCCTGATGTCCTGCCATATCTATTTCTAATGGATATAACCATTCAGCCCAAAATAAACTATGTTTGAATTGGAATTGCACTCAAACATGGCAGAGCTCTGTCAAGGCTAATGGTGCCTTCACATGCTGCTCTGGCTGTCCCATTTTCTGAGTTGGGAAGTCAGAAGGTATTTTATTGCTCAGTTCAATCAACCCTACATTTACGTATGTCCACCATGTTTCTTTGCGTTATTTAATGTCAACACTGCAAGTCCTGTAACAACATTTTCATCATCTGTTTCCAACCTGAGGGGTGTTTACAAGAATACAGCAGAAATACCCTCTCTTCCAATGATATCAGACCCGTGATTTGGATCCATTCCAAAATTCACTGTGTTCTTCCTTAGCTCATGCTTCCTGAAGTTTAATAATGGTCAGTCCAGTTGTTTTTCTGTAATTCTGCTGACAGACATACAACAAATAGGTAAAAAGACGGACAGACAGAAACATCATTACCTGCTTGCCAGATGTAATGATGACTGTTGAGGTATCAGTATGCTTTAACCAACATGCTTGTTGGATGGTGAAACAACATCTGGAACTCCCCTTAAAAAGACACAAAGCGTATTTTTGACGAATTTTGTAACTTTGCATTTTCTAGCACTTTGGCGATTTGGTAAGTATGGTCATAATCAGATAACATGTCGTATGGTATCAACACGTTTATTATAAAACCTGACCTTTTGGTTTTGACATTTTATACATATAATATTCAAAGGCACACAGCAATTGATTGAACCCTTGTTACCTGTGGTAAGAATCCTTGAAAGGAATTTTCTTTCCTTGTAAAAAGCTTTTCAATCATTAAAAACATGTATAGTGCAGGTGTGGAGTCTCTCATTTTGACATCAGATGCTACATGTGTGTCCAAATATACCAGGGCCTACATGTTTGTTTTTATGTTATAACCCCTCACACACACACACACACACACACACACACACACACACACCATATTTATTAATTCAGAATGTTTAAGTTCAGGCATTAGGATAATTAATGTATAGAATCAGGCGAAGCGTTCTCAGAGCCACCTACAGTCTGGCCTTTAATACTATTGTTTTTTGCTTTTTCCTTAGGGTAATTTACTATAGGCTCTCTGGAGTATACCCACTTAGGGCAGCTATACACTTTCAAGGGCATCATGGTAGGCATACAGGGCTCTAATGTCTGAATTTAATGCTAGTGACCAGCCATTCAGTGCATGTTCTTTATACCTGATAATGTAGTATGTTTGACTCTGCATGTTTGAAAAACAGCTTGAGTTTAGAGACAAATACTCCAAAGGTTTTTGCAAGAAAAGACTCATCTTAATAAAAGGTACTTGCATTCATTTATAAAGCTACTACAGTAATTAAAATATATTACGGTGCAAATGCGCAATGACCCAAAACACTTCCATTTGAAGAATAGTATAGTCGTTTTAAAATCAAAGCTGTAACGATGCTGTAGCAGATCTGCATAATATCCAAGGAATGATGCGATCACGTTGTTAAAATAAGCCGGTTAACATTTTAGAGAAGTTTCCACCTGCATTTCATTTAAAGAGACAGAGAGCCATTACACTTTTCCCCAAGTGAGATTTGACTGTGATATACCTACAACAATAACTCCATTAGCTGTGTCAACAATCAAGCAGAAATCCTCCAAAATCACATCAAAAGTAATATGTTCACAGTATTCGTCCAAAATGTCCCCTTTAACCATAAATGCTGACTTTAAAGTGTCCAAATGTAAAGCATCTCGCTCAGGACTGTTTCTATAAATCGTAAATCATACTATTGATATGACTTTACATACATGTTTGCCCTCCTTTTCAAACAGTTTTAATAGTTCACTAAGTCCAGGCTCAACTGTACACCTTATACAGCATAGATGATATAAGGCGTCCTCAGGTAAAGTACAATCTGCCCTGTCCAATTAAAGAATCCCTCCAGTGAGCACCTTGTCTCTGTGCTGAATGTGAGCTGTGATCCGATCCAGCAACATGTTCTTCTTCTCACTCCGGGTGACCTCGGCCCCGTGGGCATCTATATGCTAATTGCATGCAAATTACATAACAGCTGACACACTTTTGATGGGGACATTAAATGAGTGACATCGTAATGCACTTGATGTCTATTTTTATCATATCAGAGAAGTTTAGTACATCTAAGTTGCCAGGAAACATCTTTTATGACCCTATTTCTCTAACTCATAATTACTATACATTAAATCACTTATATCGTAATGCATTGAGTTTCTGTGTGTGCTAACATGACTTTGAATGCCTTACATGTACAGTATCATGGAAAAAAAAAATACAATACTACTGTTTCTTTTGTTGCTGTCAAATTGTCAAAATGTATTTTACATTTAAAATGTAATGCAATATATGCACAAGTTGCTAGGCCTACACAACCAAATATTTGTTTATCACCATTCATACACAATGTTTTAAAAAGTTTTAGAAACCCAACACAACTCAGTGAACACTGTTCAACTTTATCTGATCATTTCATAGTAATAAACCTAATGTCATATTCGGCCGTTTGGTTTAATATAGTGTTCAAAGTTCAAAACATATAAAACACTTGAGCAAGTTATGGCATAAGTTGTAAAATGCTTAATAAGGACCGTAACTTACATGAGCTGCATTTCTCAATCAAGATCGGTTGTTTCCACAAACGTCCGAATGTTGTGTCACTGTAAATGTAAATCCTATTGTAAAGGATGGTCAAGTGTATCCTAAGCTAAAGGAGATTTTAAAGGAGGTATTGAAGCTCCCTATTATCATCTAGATCTAGAGAATCCAAATAGCTCGTATCATGGCTGCCACCAAATTGACAGTTCGACCGCAACCTAGATCTTAGTATGAAACCATAAAAGCCATGACATCTGACCTTTAAAATCACCCGAGCGCCACATTTTTTTATTTGCCTTTGTGTGGTCAAATAAATCTAAATTCATGACTTAAAAAGGGAAATGTTCTTCTGCGGCTTTCCCTTAGGAAAATAACGTCCTATCTATTGATTGCTGATATGAATGATGGAGAAAAATCCCACAATGTTCCACAGGTAGTGGAAGAAACGGCTGTATAATTAAATGTTGTGATCAAAACAATTTATCTCGACACATGCACAAACAAACGCAGCGCTGTACGTATCAATCAGGTGTGACAGCGTTTAAGTGTGAAGCTGTGACATGACAGGAGCTTCCTGCCAGGAGGCTCGTCTCTCTAACGACAGCCACTGCTCCGGAACGGAGACAATCTGGGAGGCACGTGGAGCACGCACACACTCGCCCTTTGCCTCGATCTCTCTCTTTGATAACTATCACTGTCAAGGGGAGACAGAGCCCAATGTATGACAATTTGTTCATTATCATAGTGAATAGATTTTCGCAGGCTCCCCCGTCAGTCTGCCACCGGAGGATAGATGAATATCAAACAGGCCGCTCCTTTGTCCTAGGGGCCAAATTTAGGAAATAACATCTCATCCTGCTCTCCGCCTGCCCCTCTCTTTCTCTATCCTCCCCCAGTAGGACCAGTGACACATCAAGTACCCATCACTCAGACCAGAGCGTGTGTGTGTGTGTGTGTGTGTGTGTGTGTGTGTGTGTGTGTGTGTGTGTGTGTGTGTGTGTGTGTGTGTGTGTGTGTGTGTGTGTGTGTGTGTGTGTGTGTGTGTGTGTGTGTGTGTGTGTGTGTGTGAGTATTTCTAAGGAGAAATAGATTGAGTTTACAGACACATACTCCAAAGGTTTGTGCAAGAAAAGACTCATCTTAATAAAATTTCCTTGCATTCATTTATAAAGCTACTACAGTAATTACAATATATTACGATGCAAATGTGCAACGACCCAAAACACTTCCATTTGAAGAATAGTATAGTGGTTTTAAAATCAAAGCTGTAACGATGCTGTAGCAGATCTGCATAATATCCAAGGAGTGACGCGTTCACGTTGTTAAAATAAGCTGGTTAACATTTTCGGGAAGTTTCCACCAACAGTGACAGTTGGCAAACTTCATAATCCCCGAGTCCGGGTCCCAGCCGTGTGTTTCAGTTTTTAGTAAACCCTCAGCATGCTTCCTCAAGTTGGTCAATATTTTCTGAATACAGCGCATATGTTGTCAATTTGGTGAAGATATTTCTTCATTTACATGTGTTTTTTTATATTTGCATTGTTTTGAAAGGGAGGCGCATTTCTCCTAATGGAAAATGTTTGGGCCTTTGTAAAGGGTTTGCACCTGTCGGCCACCATACAATGATGTAATTTAAATTGAAACTTTTACAGAGTATATGGCATAAAAGTTCAAAGAAATTAAGAAAAATACTGTATAACAGAATAAGTATTAATTACACTTAATTGGAAAATAAACACATTCATACAGTTTTTGCAAGGCTTAAAGTAACACATCTGCTTGAATTTGTCATGACAGGTCTACTGTCATGACAGATAGTCAGACTTTCTTGTAAACGTGTGGTTAACTGAACCCAAATGGAATTGTTCTTTGTACAGTGCATTCATTCACTCCGTGTTTTGATCGATATCAATGGAAAATGAAGATGGTAATATGCCATTTCATAAACCAATATGTATTTTTTATGATATGGGCATCGATTTGCAAGCTAACAAAACAAAATGTAGCTAATTACAAAACAATTATGTACATACTTTATTACAAAAAAAGGTTGAATTCAACGACCTTTGAGGATGGGATTATTACTTGTCATTTTTTCATTTGACTTGCTGAACAAGGCAAACAACATATTTTAGAATAATTATACGTTTAAATGAGAAGATTGATACCACTCTCACACCTGTATGGTAACTATATGGTTAGGGTTAGCATACAGACTGAAACCAATGCATTATGAAACAATTAATTAAGACACTATTAAGTTGATTCATTACCCTTAAATGTGTTCTCATTATATGTAAATATTAGAAAGAAACACGTCAAATGTTAGTCCAGCTGTCTTTTTTGTAAAGTCTAGAACTAAATGTATATGCCGTGCCCCCAAATATCTAATAAAACTTTTTAACAACGCCTTTCTTCTCTTTTTAAGAGACGGAGACTTAAGTGAAGGCTCAGCTGAATGTTGGTCCGTATTTAAAATCTCATCTCAGACTGCAGAAAGGACTGAGATACCAGACCTGTCAGGACCTAGCTACACAACTATACCTAATTCTCTCACACACACACACACACACACACACACACACACACACACACACACACACACACACACACACACACACACCATGTATACATCACTTCAGGGGACATTACATTGACTTTCATGCATTTCCTGGAGACTTATCCTAACCTTAACCATAACCAACACATGCCTAACCCTAAACTGTGTAAACAGATTTAGGTCCCCACAAGTATAGTAATGCTATGCCACACACACACACACACACACACACACACAGACACAGACACAGACACAGACACAGACACAGACACACACACACACACACATAATGGCAAAGACAGAGATGGACTATCCTGGTTGTGTTGCTTTAACTCGCTTTCACACACAGAGAATTAAAGAAAGAACGGCAGGACACATAAGGAAGTAGAAAGAGGACAATGAGGTTTTAAATCATAAATTCATAACTCGTCTTTAAACTTAATTCTCTCTGTTCCGTCTGTTATCATCCTTCCCGCATTGTGTTTTCCTTTAAGTATCACACTCCGCCCGTATAAAGGCCACGCCAACAATCCCTCTCACCTACAACGTTTTTTTTTTGGCTTGAGATAATTTATTAAAATGAAAAGGACTTTTTGCTCATTTTGTTAATGTATGCACTTTAACAATTAATAACCCAAGCGCTGGGAGATTTTCAACTAAAGGCCATTAATTTGTATAAATCTGCCAAGCTCTGACAGCAGGAGATTTTTTAAACTGATCTGAGGGAAAGGGAAATTATTCTCTAGCCTCGGGTTAAATATGACTTTTGTTCAGGACTTCTCCAGGTCTGCCGGCTCCTTGCCGCTTTCTGACCTTCTCATTGATCCACCTCTCCCTCGCTTGTTTTCTATGCTTTTGCGTTTTCTGTCTGCATTATTTTTGCTAATTCCTTTGGTTAACAGGGAGAGGTTTGTTTTGTTTGAGTTGCCCCAAGGCCTTCTGGAGTGGCTCCTTCTGAATCAAAATGTTCCTTGTGCCATGGCCGAAGGAAGGCCAACACATCCTCAAACCCTTTTGAAAGAATAATAATAATTTATGAGGACATTCAGATATGATCTGTCACAAATTTCCGAACTCTGGTTAAGTTCAGGCAATTCAAAGTCTGAATTAAGGAAAGATTGTCACGACTCGACAAATAATACCCTATGCTCTACGAAGAGAGGGTTAGGGTTATAGGGGATTAGGGTTAGGGTTATTAAAAATAATACGAACACCTAGTTTGCCAGCATAGAGAGATGCCCTCCAGGTATTAGGCACAGGTAAGTTAGGTCACATGATAGGATTAATGGGTCCTAAGTACACTATGATCATGATGTGGAAATTAAATGGGTTGTTTTGAAAAAGGCTTATTCAGTTGGCATGAGGTTTCTATTAAACACTTTTTCTGTCACAAATTACTTCAAATGTGTGTCGGTTCTATAAAGATTTATCAAGCATCTTTTGAATGTATATGTTTTTTGTTTTTTGTTGTCTAGGTACATTACATTAATTTACATGTTACTTGTTAGACGCTTTTATCCAAAGTGACTTACATGCTCAATACTGTGGGCAAGATACCATTTGAGGTTGGTAAAAAAACAATTGTTGTTTTGCTTTACCTTGTGTACTTTTGATTATCAGTAGATGATTGCAAAGGTCAACCAATGATGCAGTCTGTATCCGGTTACAGACGACAAATTCTGCTCATTCAACCGCTTAGAGATGTCCCGCCCCTTAGCTTATCACATATAATGTGTTGGAGTGCTAGCCAATAGAAATGTGAGTGTTACATTGTCACTATGTTCCAGAAATAAACAGGGGTGGAGTTTGTGGGAGAGAAACTCGCTTTGGAAGGAACTCTGGGATTTTAACCTTTCACAGACCATTATCATGCACTAAAACATAACACACAACAGGAAAGGGAAAACCCCATAAAGCATAATAGGGCCTTCATTATATATACATGTTTCTACTTGTAGTCTTCCAAACAGATACCCTGTCAGAGACTCTATGACTCAGCCTATCATAACAACCCAGTGAGGCTGTCCAACAACATCATCTCTGACCCAAACCATGTTCTGAACAGTGAATATGAACTGCTACCATCTAATCGGAGATACAGGGTCCCATGATTCAATAAAGTCAGACTGAAGCACTCCTTTGTGCATCAGTCAATCCACACAGTAAATAAAGAGCTAAATCCCAGATCAAATGCACGCTGAAGGCTCTTTGAGCAGCTTTTCTCTCACTGATTGTGCTGTTATGTTAAATGTTTGTTGTTTGTGTTTCATGTATTTTTGTCTGGATATTTGTCTGTTGATGTTGGATATGGAGCTGCTGTGACGCAAGTCACATTTTAGACTTGATCTGACAAATAAAGTAATATCGTATCGTATGGTATACAAACGTCCTCACTCCTTACTAATGCAATGCAAAGTATGTTGAAATGAAATAAAAGTGACATCCAGAGATTGGTACATTGGTCAATCTTCACAGAAAAGACACATCAATACTTTTTAAAGACATAGCACTGCACATCACTAAACACTTGGTTATCAGGAAATCAGCATAAACTGATTACAACAAATATATCAACCAAAACACAACTTCCTTGTAGCATTCCTTTGTTTCCCAACCACTGAGCTCATCTACCAGCATTCAGTAGTTACTCTACACGCCTTTCCACCTGGCCACTGCTGCAGGATTTGTTATCTAGATCAGAGCCATTTAGAGCCCTTCATTCATCATGTACGCCAGATTTGAAACAAGGTAAAAGAGGCGACCGCAACACTCGCTCAGTCCGCCAAACACCTCCTTGTTCTAGGTCAAGGTCGGGGATTCATTCCTGCAACAAAAACAAGGAAAGAAAAACATTTAACGTGTGAAAACGAGGCGCTGTAATTGCAATGCAACTGTTAATTTACACCAAAACATTGTTTGTGTTTCTGGCCCTCTTTACCCCACACTGAAACCACTGAAACATTGATTTTAGTTAAATTTATTATGTCAACAGATTTACGTTTTTTTAATGTGTATAAATAATACTTTAAGTGGTATGAATTGCTACTTTTGTGATGAATAATAATGAAGTAATAAGACATACCTCTCACATTTAAAGCTATTGTTAATGAAGGCAAATCATGATTATAAAAAATTATCCGTTAGCTAGCAGAATTTCCACTGTCTTCCAAGGCATCTACACTTCTTTTTCTATAACAATGTTTCCTAATTTCCACCTCCCTCCACGCTCCCTCCCCTCCTCTCGCCCTCTCCTCCTGGTGGTAGTTTTTTAAGTTCAGATTCTGAGAGCATGTCTTCATTAGCTGCATTAACATTCACAGGCTGTAGTAAATTCTGACAGTGAAAAGGTCCCCGTAACCTTTAGTTGTGCAGAAATTTACTTCCCAAGAAAATTACAGCTGGCACTGTCTTAATTAATGCCCGCTTTCTTCTCCTGAAAACCCTGAGCCTGTCAGCCGGAGGAGGAGATGAGGAAGGAGAAGAAATTAGAAAAACAGAGAGTGGAAAAGTAGAAGAAGAGAGAAGGGGAAATCAGGACGGAGGAGGAGAATTTCACTCGACTGAATGGTTTTACTTATAGAAACGGGGTGGCGTGGCAAGACGAGGCGCTGCATAGGAATAAAAAGTAGGGATATCGCTGCGGCGTTTCACAATATTGCTGTTTGTCGGGGTGTTTATGTGCGAGTGTGTTGTCGCACACAGAGGCCGGCTATTTCCCCCAGTAAGTAGATTCAGTAGATTCAAATCTACACTATCTCCCACAAAACTCCCCATACTCTCTCTTTCTCATTCTCTGCTTTTTGTCATCCAAAGTGGTATGAGAGGGGGGGGGCTTTGGAGGGAAACTAATACATATTTTATCCCAGGCTATCTCCTGGGTGCAGATGCTGCTTTGTTCCAGGCCCTCAGAGGAAGAGAACGGCTAAAGAATCCATCTTCGCACTGGGGAAGCACTGCATCGCAATCCCGCACTGATTGGGCCACAAACAAATTTGAATAAATACCAACATCCGTCTGCATGGCAAATGCAGAGCTGAACGTGGTGTGTGTGTGAGGAGGAGGTTGTGTGAGAGGCTTTTTTAGCTTTCAGCGGGGGGAAAAAAGATCACGATCCCCGTCCCTAATTGTCCGAGCGAGGTTCTTGATCATCTTTCCGTCTGGGTGTCTCTCTCCTTCCCTTTCTACCTCTCCCCCACCTGTGCGCCCTCCCCTCCATCCGTCTCCGCAGATGCTAATTAGAGAAGTGAGTCGCAGCTCCGTTGATAGACAAATGTCAGCAAGAGTCTCCAGTCGCTCGGTAATTGCCTGAATCAAAGCCTCAGGGAGAGCAGAGATGATGAGGAGCAGAGACGTTGTAAACTCTGAGGGTCCGTCCGCACGCACTCCTGCATCTACAAGTCAAATCGGGCCGGAAATCACAGACTTTGCAGAAACGGGGGGATGTTTTCTGGCACTCTGTATTGACAAACTACATTTGAGGTGTGCACGTGGGTAGCATTTAAAACACAAATGGCTCTACAAGCTGATGAATGGAACCAACTCTAAAAAACATTGTGGTTTAGGTTTAAAATGCTTCATATTTAAAAAGGGAATATGTTATAAAGGGTTAGGTGAACACATTTGACTAACATTTGACCATTAAATATCCCTGTTTGATTTATTATATTACTAAAACTCCACTGAACAATACAAAACAGACAACAGATATATCTTTTTGGTGTTTTCTTTGCACCAGTTAAAGACATTTTATGAAAACAAACATAGTGCATGAAACATTTGTTTTTTGCCAGTAGTGTCTGCAAACAGAAATTATTGTTGGTAGGAAACAGGTAGAAGTCACAGGCTTGTTGACCCATCCATCCATCCAAACTCTCATCCTAAAGGCATTTTGGAATGGTGTAACAATAAAGCAATTTGCAAAGTAACGATATAATTATAAGCATGGCCTTTGGGAAAAGAGGACACACAGACTTGTTTAGCATTTCCACTTTTTCTAAGGCATCTACAGTTCAGAATTGTTTATCCCATTGATGGTCATTGGGCCAGGTTGGTCCCATCCATTGAGTGTGTGAATGAGAGGCACGTTGTCAAGCGATGTGGATAAAAGCGTGATATAAATGCTTTCAATCCATTTAACAATGCCATGCTACCTCCACCTGTGGATTTAAGGGACAACTATACATCTTTCCCGGAGGCCGCTTCTCACTAATCGTGTGCATATATATTCATATTTTGTTTGAGACATTTAAACAAATTCACTTTATTTTTGTTTCCGGTGAGAGCAATGTTTCCTTTCTATTGATCCTTCCATTATTCTCTTGCATTTCAACTTCCTCCACAAATAATTCAAGTATGAAGAAAACTTTATCATATTAGATGCTCATTTGACGAAGGGAGCGAGTTTTGCTCTTTGCGAGCCATTGGTCATTATTTTGTAACACATCGGGAAATTTGGGGGCGTCTAACGTCAAGTAGTTAGGACTTTATTTTTAACTAATGGGCAGCCAGCTTCAGGCTACTTGTTTAGCAGTTCACATATGACACCTCTATTAGAGCCTGCCCGCTCGGCAATACATCCTCATGTCTCCTAATTATAAAGGTTTGACTCCGGCCTTAGTTAGAACCACAAAAGTCTCCTCTCTAAATAACATCTTGAGTCATCAAAGACCTTCATCTCATTTGTATAAAATTGCTCTTTCTCTTCACCCTTCCTCGCTTCGGTGTGATTTGGTGACTTTATGCAACACTCTACAGTAGCACAGTTAGGTATACCAATTATATCAGCTAATCAAAACAATTAGGAGTTAGAGTTTAATGTCAAGCGGGGAGTCAGGTTATGAAGTAGGTGTCTAATGAGTGTCACTTTAACTAACACCCAATGTGTTTCTCTGTGTGTGCGTGTGTGTGTGTGTGAGAGAGAGAGAGAGAGAGAGAGAGAGAGAGAGAGAGAGAGAGAGAGAGAGAGAGAGAGAGAGAGAGAGAGAGAGAGAGAGAGAGCGCATTACTTTGAGTTGCACCATTGTCTTGATAGAAATATTACACAAACTTTTCGGTTTAGTTTTGCCCCTGTTGATGCTTATCAGCTAACTTTAAAAACTATTTACAGCTCAGAAAAACCATGAGTGTTTGTGTGTGTGTTTGTGTGTTTCTATAAAACATACATCACACACACACACACACACACACACACACACACACACACACACACACACACACACACACACACACACACACACACACACACACACACACACACACACACACACACACACACACACACACACACACACACACACACACGGCTCCCTGTGTTACCTGTGATGATAAACGGCTCCAGATTTTAAGATTCCCATTTCTAATTGTCTGAGTGGAGAGGCAGGACGGTGGTGATTGATCAAATTGGGCAGCACGTTAAGCCCTACCCCCCCACCCCAACATCTACCTCCACCATCCTCCTCCTCTTTCACTTTTTTTCTACCTCCTTCCTTTTCCTGCCCAAAGACCCTCTTAAAATATTAAACCAGAGTTATGAATGGTCACCAGAGCCCCATCTATTAATATCTCACAAATTGACAAGAATGAAGCGTTTCCATTGGGTAAGAGAGAGGTATTAAAAATTTGGTTTGTCCAAGGAGCCAGGTCTTATGGATGCAAATGCCCTCACCTGAATCACTTCATCCATCGGACATTGTTCACTGACTGTTAAACAAAATATAATTAAAAAAACTAGAATTAATATAGTCCCATGTATAAAACAATACAACGTATGTTAGTGTGGCTACTGTTTCTGGACAAATTAAACCAATGATATGCTTTTTCCTTTTTGAAACAAAACTTTTATTCCAAGCCTTTTCTCTTCTCTCAAACAATGTGCTGTGTACACTGAGAAATATACCGTATATGTTAATGTTTTTTGCATTAAGTTAAACACATTAACCCACAATTCAGTCACATATTTGGTATTGGTTCAACTTTTAGGGTCTCCACCAGAAATACAAAGTAATGTAGAGTTTAGTCTTCCATTTCTGAAAAAATAATCCAGTAAGGGAAAAGCACTTCTGAAAAACATAATGTCTCATTTGAACATTAAAATATAATATTTGAGAAAGGCTGATTTGCTAACATTTGACTCAATATAAGTGTAGTGCATCCACTTAGGTTTGGATAATGCAGGCACAAAGTATGACTTATACATGTTTCCAATTTAATAGCAGTGTGGTTGCTAGTTAAAATAAAGTCATAAACACTTAACTGACTTTAACCTGTTAAGCCCTGAGCCTGTTTTCCTGGTCTCAGGCTGGAAAATGACATTCCCAGAACAAATGACCATAACTTCACTTCTAAAATGGGTAAATTAATAATCTTTTTTCTCAAAGTAATGATAAACCTGTGAGTTGGATGTAGAAGAGTCAGAATCAATATAGATGTTTTTATTTGAAAGTAAATTCAGATTGAACATAGTAAAAAAATGTAAATGATAGTGTCCGTCCAAAAGAACTAAAAGCTTTAGGAATCCAAACTATAACATATACTAAGTACCCTGTATCAAGATTGATACAACACAAGTGACATTTGACCTTTTTAGAGAGGTTAAGCTAAATAAAACACTTCTGGGGTCATTTTGGTGGATTTGACCTATCTCTGGCCCCCCTTGGTCGATTTTGATGATTGACATCTCTTTTTAACCGTTAGAGCCAATGGAATCAAGGGGAAGTTCCACATACACACATACGTTACCAAATAAGGAGTAAGAGTGATGCATAGCCAGAATAGCCAAAACAGGAAGCTGTCATACACTCTGGTAGCTATCATTAGCAGCTAATATGAGAACTCTGTTTTTTACATAACAATGGAATTATGGATTATCAGTAATTTTTTCAAAGTGACACAGACACATTGGATTAACCTATGGATTAACCTTCAGCCACGTTTTTCTCATTTTAATGCCATTGAACAAAACCTTTGATCAGAATAACAGCAAAAGTTAAGACATATTGCCGTGTTGGCTATCTAAAGCTCCGTGTTGTGATTTTTGTATTTGCTTCCCATGTCGCAAGTTCTGATCGCTCAGTGATGATACTTATATTTCTGGAATCTGTGGAATCTCAGTTTAATAGCAAAGCTTGTTTGTGCAGATCCGATAAGTAATAAAGTATGTATACCTAGAGTTCTGTGCTAAGTGCGGGAGCATTTTTTCGTTCAGGGCTCATTTAGACGCTTCTTGTGAGACTTGTTTATCGTCAGTTAGCTGAGTTTCTACCCGTTAACTGAGTATGACACATTCATAGTTTATTAAATGTTAAGAAACCCTGAGACACAGTTTCGTGAAAAACACAAAGCTTTTGTAAAAAATTAAATATACTCTAAATGTGTTTGTAATCCAAAACTTTACCAATAAATTCCATATACAGCTACACAAAGCATTCCTAAATTGCAACATATGTTCCCTTACTCTCATAATAAAAGTCCAGAAAAAAAAAAAAAACATCTTGATAATTTTACAACAACCTATTGTAGTTTTCACATCTCCTCTGCTTTTTCATCTGTGCGAGGCGTATTGATTCATACCTGCTTTTCCTTGCTCAGATTATACATTCATACACAAGTTCTCAGCACGCAGTCATTTGTTGAGCATGCATCTTGCACACAGGAAGATCTGAGGACAACAAAAAGCTCTGGTTTCCCAGAGGATGAGTACACATGGAAGGAGGGAGGGAACCAGAGGAGGAGGGAAGGGGGGGTGAGGAGGCAGCGTAGCGACTGAAGCGACTGAAGCGACTTTGTCTCAGGAGAGGAGCTTCTTCGATCTGATTATTTGGGAAGGACAAAGTGCTTTTGTTGATGAACAGTCGCTGTGATATCTAGGAGTTGGGAAATCGATGAGGACGCGCAGAGCTGTGGCTCATTGATCCCAGGCCGCGGCATTGACAATCCATGGCCTGGTTAGCTATGCGAGAGAATGAGGCGAAATGAGCTGCTTGTGAAGGTGCTTCTCTCTCTGTAGACACTGTTATTGGTATCATTTGTATTGACAAGCTTGGCTCCGGCATGATTAATAATCACCCGTTCCAAAGTGTGAGCTCTGTTGTCTGCATGTGTGTGTGTGCCGTGTTGGAAGTTTTATGCTAATCCTCGTGTGTATGTTTTTTTTCATTTATCTTCAATTCTCGTATGTGCAAAACTTTGAAAAAGAAAGTAAAAATAAGAGATGAATAAAAGTAAGTGCATATTTTGTAGCGCAGGAAAGAGGAAGAAACAGAGAGAATGACTCAAATCACTCAAATGAGGGCCTCTCATTATTGGGCCCGGGTGTTGTTTGTCCAGGCAGCTTTTTCCTGGCACCTTGTTAGAGATGTCCACGGCTGGTAATTGGATCCATCTTGCCATTAGAGTGGAGCCACGGCTGACAGACGCTCAGACCGGAGAGACGCTTAAATGACAAATGTTCTCTCTCCTTCTAAAACCTGAGTGTAAAGCTATGACGTCTCGTTATCGTGTCTCAGACGAGGTTTGAGGGCTCTGGCAATCAAGCGGGCTGCTTAAAGCTATGAGGCTACAGCACAAGGGACGTGGAGAGGACGCCTGAGAGCTTTAAGTAAAAAGGGAAGGTTTTTTTTTGTGTTTGTGGGTGTTTGGTTAGCGTAGCAAGAGGTTTCCTTTTCTTTTTAATCAATAGGTATCTTCACCTGGGCGAGCAAATATGAGTCAAGGCTGAACATGAACTTACTTCTGTTAGTGTTCACCCTACCAACACTGCTATGATTCAGGATTTAAAGCTGTCCCAGGTATGCAACAGTAAATGTATTTGTTTTTTAAAGCAACAATTTCCATTTGGTTTCCATTCTGGATTATACATTATCATCTGTTGAATATTTACCTTTTTAATGGAATTGAACCAGGTACGCTGTTCATGTATTAGATACAAATCTTTATCTGTAATCCTGTGCAAATACAATATTATAATCTAAGACAGTTCACAAAATAATGCTGCAGGGATGAGGTATTTTCTTAGCCTGACCTGGAAGTTAGCATAGCACTGGTCCATCAACAAAAAAACGATGGGTTTATTCAATTGGATTATTTAAATAAGGTCCATGGTAATTAAACATTTATCATACTTAGATGTATTGTTCAGCAACAATATATTCCCAAATTAACCCAACTATTATAATGTTTTAAGTGCAAATGTAATCAACAGAAGTAAAAAGCTTATAACAAACTACACCACCTTCAAATTAACCTGGCTAAGCTTAATTCTAACTATTGTTCGGCCTGATTACTCATTTAGTTAGCAACTCTATTTTTTAAGACAAAATAAAATCATTGAGAGTATTTCCTGGCATATTTGATGTGGTAAAACACAACCCTAAATAATTTAATAAACCTGTGTTTACCACATTTATCAAAAATTCTGCACAAAAATAAATAATTGCCTTCAACGATCCAAACAGCTAGGTTCAGTCAAGTTCAGGATGACTATTCCTTGTTGTGTCGAGTGATTTCCAAACAATCCATAATTATCTACTTCATATTCGTCACCTTTCATTTTCTATGTGTTTTTCAAAACCTTACATTTTTGAAGGGATGTTTAGCTGACACATTGACACATATGCAGGCCTAAAACATCTGTATTGGTTTTGGTATCTTTAAATTTCATTCTTCCAAATCCTCCTCTCCTTCTCTACATCTCTACAAATGTCAATGTCAATTCTTTACTCTGGAAATAAAAAGACATGCTTTAATTTCATGGTTCAAGAAACGTGGTATTCATCAGCGCAATGCAACGAGCTGCTTTTGTTTTTGTTTTACTGAATGTAAATGAACATCTAGAAGGAAAGGGCTTTCCAATTAAGTGTGTTTCACATTCGTCAAACATGTGTTGGTACAAGAATAGACCCTTATATTCAGTACAACCATTTCCATATGGTTCATGTATGGATACCAGAATGCTTTTAACCTGTTAAACCCACACAAAACTGTGTCTCAGGGCTTCTTAACATTTACGAAGCTATTAATGTTTCATACCCACTTAACGGGAAGAAACTCAGCTAACTGACGATACAAACAATCTTTTCTGAAACAAAACACAAGTCTCACAAGAAGCGTCTAAATTAGCCCTGAGCGAAAAAATGCTAACCCACTTAGCACAGAACTCACGGTAAAAAATACTTATACTTATTGGATCTCCACAAACAAGATATTAGCTAGCAAACTGAGATTCCACAGATTATAGGGGTATAAGTATCATCACTGAGCGATCAAAACTCGCGGCAGGGGAAGCAAACCCAGACATCACACAACGTAGCTTTACGGAGCAACATCGGGAGATATGTCTTACCTTTAGCTGTTTCTGATTAAAAGTTGTGTTCAATGGTATTCAAACGAGAAAAACGCTGCTGAAGGCTAATCCATAGGTTAATCCAATGTGTCTGCGTCACTTTGAAATTATTACTGATAATCCATCATCATAATAATGTAAATAACGGAAATTTCATATTAGCTGCTACGAGAGTGTGTGACAGCTTCCGGTTTTGGGCTGTGCATCACTCATTCACCAATGGGTAATGTTTAGATGGATTTTAGGAACCTCCCCTCGATTCTATTGGCTCTAACGGTTAAAAAGAGATGTCAATCATCAAAATCGAACGAGGGGGGCCAGAGATATGGAAAATGCAGCCAAATGACCCCAGAAGTGTTTGTTTTTTTCTAAATAGTTATATGTTATAGTTTGGGTTCCTAAAGCTTTTAACTATCCCATTATTCAAGGGTGTTTTTTTACTATAAGTAATTTTCTTTTTTTGGACGGACACTATAATTTACATTTTTTTACTATGTTCAATCTGAATTTACTTTAAAATAAAAACATCTATATTGATTCTGACTTTTCTAAATCCAACTCACAGATGTAACCTTGCTTTGAGAACAAATATAATTAATTTAACCCTTTTAGAAGTGAAGATATGGTCATTTGTTCTGGGAATGTCATTTTCGAGCCTGAGACCTGAAAAACAGGCTCAGGGCTTAACAGGTTGAATTTGAATAACTCAATGTTGACTTTTGGTTGCACATGGGACACAACTCCTGTGTCTTGGAAGCAGACTTTATCAGTCTTTATACGTTACAGGACTTACTCTTTTGTTGTAGGCACAATTATTATGGTAACTGAAAGTCACCGCCGTCTTTATATACAATGAACAAAAATATAAATGCAACACTATTGTTTTTGCTCCCATTTTTCATGAGATGAACTCAAAGATCTAAAACATTTTCTACATACACAAAATAACAATTTCTCTCAAATATTGTTCACAAATCTGAAAAAATCTGTGAGAGTGAGCACTTCTCCTTTGCCGAGATAATCCATCCCACCTCACAGGTGTGGCATATCAAGATGCTGATTAGACAGAATGATTATTGCACAGGTGTGCCTTAGGCTGGCCACAATAAAAGGCCACTCTGAAACGTGCATTTTTGCTTTATTGGGGGGGTCTGGGGGGGTCCGAACACCCTAGGGTTAAACCCTAACCCTAACCCTAACCCTAACATGTCACCCATTGAGCATGTTTGGGATGCTCTGGATCGGCGTATACAACAGCGTGTTCCAGTTCCTGCCAATATCCAGCAACTTCGCACAGCCATTGAAGAGGAGTGGACCAACATTCCACAGGCCCCAATCAACAACCTGATCAACTCTATGCGAAGGAGATGGGTGACATGTTAGGGTTAGGGTTAGGGTTTAACCCTAGGGTTTTCAGACCCCCCCCAGACCCCCCCAATAAAGCAAAACTGCACGTTTCAGAGAGGCCTTTTATTGTGGCCAGCCTAAGGCCCACCTGTGCAATAATCATGCTGTCTAATCAGCATCTTGATATGCCACACCTGTGAGGTGGGATGGATTATCTCGGCAAAGGAGAAGTGCTCACTATCACAGATTTTTTCAGATTTGTGAACAATATTTGAGAGAAATTGTTATTTTGTGTATGTAGAAAATGTTTTAGATCTTTGAGTTCATCTCATGAAAAATGGGAGCAAAAACAAAAGTGTTGCATTTATATTTTTGTTCAGTGTATATTCGTAAGCAACCATGTGAATGTATGACAATAGTATTCTAAACCTACTTACCTACTTTGAGGTGAAGCAGGTGCCCCTTCTCACCTATATCTAGCAGATTCTAATAAAAAATTGCCATTTATTAGGCTAATAGAAGTTCAAAGCTGGTTAATGTAAAGAAATTGTGTAGCAACTTCAGTACATTTGGTTTGTTTTTATTGCTCGCCCTACCATGTCTCCTACACTTTACATTTATACTGCTGATATGTTCTTCGATTTTAGTTTTGAAAGAATACCAATCTTTGCTCGGATTATGTTATCTTGAAATGTTGTTCTTGTGTAGGACATTTCTGTACCCATGTGAGTCATCGAGAGGTGGGGAGTTTGAACCCAGAGACTGTGTTTCAAATCCAGAGGACCAGGCAAATGTAAGTTTAGACAACAGCTGCACTTTGATAAAGTTAGGGTTAGACACTTTTTAACATCTAACTTTAGCTTCGATAAAACAAAGAATGATGGTGCCACTAGGCCCCAACCAACAGCGGTCCAATTTAAAGCACTGGAATACATGGTTCTTGGGGTGTCACAGGTTTAAAAAAGCTGCCCGACACTACAGAAGTTAATTTCCTGGCAGATGTGCATCCACTCCAGAAAACACTCACTGCACTGTGTTTACAGATGGGAAACTGGGAATGAATTTGTCCTGATCGCTGCACTAGTAGCTCCATCTGGAAGAATTAATGTTAAGGTGTATGGTGAATAAGGGAAGAGTGCTCCCTGGAGCCAGGCTATCAGAGGACTATGCTACAGATGACATATTGGCAACGTGAAAAATGGGAAACAAATGTGCGACTTGAAAGCAGGTGCATGTGTTATTTACATATTTGCTTATAAAACCAAAGTAGAAACATACAGAACCTAAGGCAATGATGTTTCCTGTCTTTTTTAGCATGGAACCAATTGAATGTGTCAGAGCCAAACATCTGTGACTTCTCCAGATATGATTATCTTGACTTCATAGATAAAAACAGAGGTTGTATACATTCCCGCTCGAAAGGATCCAGCCTGTGAGGAAGCACTGGACATATGAAAATAAAACTAAAGTGTTCCAAATGGGCTTACGTGATGTTCGTGTGAAGCTTTGAGAGACAGGTTTGTCCAAGAAGCAGGTATCCTGTTGGTCCTCTTCCTGTTGCTCATCTGTTGTTATTGTCTCAGCTATGTTTCAGATTAACATAACTGACAAGCGTGTTTACATCGGCGGTAATTAAAGCGAGTGCTGGATCCATGAGTCATGGCTCCATCTGCACTGTGTCATCAAATGAGAGACGGAGATGGTGAAAAAAGAAGAACAATGAGGACATCATTGTCTGAACTATGAATTAAAATGAACTCAACACAAGTAAATCTTACCAACCAAATGTAAACAACACTATTCTTGTACCTAAGTTTCCCCAAAATGAGGGCCCCCCTATTAGTGGCGGTTCTAGAGCATTTTACATGGGGTGGCAAAGGGGGGGCAAGAGGTCATGTCAGGGTGGCATGGGAGGGCGGCCAGTACGTTGTATTTTGTATATATACAACATATAACCTATTTATTGTTAAATCATGCCCTAACACAAGTGTTCTTCATGCACAAGGTGTTCACTTAGACAAACAAACTAAAATATAGTATAAAACTGCAGAAAATACTCATGATACCCTAGAATTATGTTTATTGTAAGTACAGTAAAAGTACTTAGTTTTTCTTAAGTACACAAATGACATCACCCATCTCTTAAGAGAGCTAAAGGTGACACATTTCAATAAATATGTGTCAATACTAAGAGCCGCTAGATTGTGCTGCTGTAATGGAATATGCAAGGAGAATAAGAACATACCATGTGGTCCAGCTGGAGTTTGATCTGCCTCCTGATCCCTGCCTCTGTCCCTCTTTATTCCTCACATACATTTCTTCTTCTTCACTAATGTCTTCATCTCCTCCTGACTTTCTCCTGCTCTGACCCTCCTGGTCTCTTCAGTGTACTCTCTTTTCCTTTTCCTCTTTCTGTTCTTCCTGATCACTTCTCAGATATGTCTTTTTTTTGTTGTTGAATCACTCCAGCTACTCTGGCCTGCAAGAGTTGAGACTTGTGAAAAGCACTGTCTGGTACAAATGCTTGTATAACTTTACACGTTAGGGCCATGTAGCTAATAAGTAGCCTAGCATATAATAAATATACAATCAGAAAGTTTTTATCAAACGCACACAGGCAGCTGTGTTTAGACCCAGTTTGACGGTAAAGGATGTATCCTGATTTAAGTTATCTGGCCTCATTGCTGTGATGTGTAATTTACGTGGATGTATTAGCACCGCATAGTTTAGCAAATAAAAGTGATCGATCTCCCAGCTAGCGCTGTCTGCGTAGTATTTTGTAACAGCGACCATCTGTTAAAGGCTATCGATTCAAACAGCAGCGTTTTATTAATATTTTGTTTCAAGCTCTCGTCTTTAGTAAAAACAGAACTAGTCGAAGGGGAAATGCTCCAAGGGGAAGCTGATCCACCTTCAGTTGCTGGGGCCATCTGTCACTCCGACCGACTACGTGGACTTTATCTAGTAGGGTGCAACAGCGCTAGTAGACGACGAACCTGACACGATTTTCCCGTGGCGGGTGCAACCATTTGTTTTTATGGTTCTCATACAGTTCTCTTTATAAACTGCCACAACTCGTGGAGTTTAATTTGTCCATTTGTATGCTCACAGTTATTTTGTGCGTCATCATCAATATGGCAAAAGAGTGATTGTTTTGTAATCCTCTGTTTTATCCATAAAATAAAATAAAAGAGCAAAAAGCATGTTGACTTTCCAATACTGAATGTGCTCTTTGAAGGACGGAATTGCGCGTGGTAACAGAGGCCTTAGTGTATGACACTGTATATGGCAGGATGTATGACCACCTAGAAAACGTGTACATGCTTTTATCTTCAGTAGACTGGACTACTGTAATGGTGTCTTTACAGGTCTCCCTAAAAAATCTATTAGAAAGCTGCAGCATAGGCATATGACAAGCATGATCATTTCTTATGGGGGCCTTAGCTAATCTGAACAAAGAATTGAATACTTCCTCGAACCGGTATTTCTCCATCTTGTGACTGTGAAACACTCTTTCTTGTATAAGCAAGTGAAGAGGCGCTTTCACACCAAGTACTTTTCCCAGGAATAGCTCCCGGAACTATGTTCCCCGGAGCTCTTTAATTCCTGAACTATCTAGTAGATTGCGTTTACACCGGAATAAGTCCCTGAGGGAGGATTATACAAATGAAGCCGCTGATGTCACTACTGGCAGGCCGCAAACAACTTCACGGCGTATACTGCCATCCGAAGTCCCGGAGTCCGGGTGGCAGTAAATCGCCACCCGAAGTCCCGGGTAAATCGCTAGAAGCACTGACACCTCCTCCTCACTCCACCGCTCCCACGTTTTATTTTGTGTTGCCATAAGTTAGTCTCTCTCCGTTGGTGCGCTGGGCTAATGCTAGTAATGCTAATGCAAGCAAATAAAATGGCGGCTTCACAAAACTTTTCCGAGTTTGGAAATTGGAACCTTTTCCTCCGCAGGAAAGTACCACCTCTCTAGCAGGGACTGAAAAGGGGTGAAAAGGTTCCTGAAAACTAAGCTCTAGTTCCAGATCTTTTTGGTTTGAACGCAAAATCCCAGGAACTATCTGAACTATTCCTGGGAAAAGTACTCCGGTGTGAAAGCGCCTAAGGACACTGTTGGGGGAACTAGTTGTAATTATTGCAATAATAATAAATACATGTATCCTGATTATTGAAACTCAAGACGGTGATGAGAGAGATTTTTCTAACACCCATACTGAACTCTTTTTTTAACACTTTTATCTAGCAGATCTATGTGTACATACAAGACAATTCTATATACGTTCTTATTATTCAAACCGTTATCATACATACTCATTGATTTTCAACTTGCTTCCTTTTCTCTCCTTTTGCTACCCCTCTTTTTCTCTCCTGTAGACTAAAGGTAATTCTTGTGCTTCGCTCCTTGTTGTTGCTATTATCTGCTTTATTGAGCACAGTGTCCACCGTGCACAACTCCTGGACATTTCCATAAAGCAGAGGAGGGGGGTTTATATATTAGAAGAGCAGCAAATGACTCATGACTAAGGAAGGAAGAGGGGAGGGCAGGAGGGGGGGCGGATGTTGGGCCTTGGGGAACCCAGACTTCACCCTACCTGCTTCTCTCGTTCCACGACATAACGCCACCCCGTATGGTAGCTGCATGTCGATTTTCTTCTCCTCTCCACTCCCTTCTTCTTCTTCCTTGTCTGCTTCACCTCCTCGGGAAGCTGTACCACCAACCCCCCCTCCTTTCCCTCCACCCTGCTCCTCCTCCCCTCCGCTTCTGCATTGCAAACTCCAACATTAAATTGTGATAGATGAAGAGCGGAGGGCATTCATACAAATCAATGACTTTAGTGTATGTGTCATTAGCCTGCACCACGCAGCCAGCGGTCAGCGTCATAAATCACACCATGATCGGCTGTCTGCCGCGCCGCAGCTGCGCAAACTGCATGCATTAGCCCACACCGATGCTTACTTTAAAACAAGTAACAAGGCGGGGGGGAAGGAGAGCTTCTCTGAGGAGCTTCGTGGAGTATAACATGGACTCTATAGTGACTCAGTGAACTAGAGATGATGACTCAGCTGCAGTACACAGCCATGCATGATTTCAGAGGATTTAGAAGGGAATGCATTCGGTTGTTTTTTAACTGGATGAGACCAGATTTACTCCAATCCTTTACTTTAGAAAAAGCAGTGAGAAGACAGTCGAGCAATACTCTGTTACAAGTGAAAGCCTTAATTTCAGTAAGGAGAAGTACAGATGTATCATCAACAAAATGTACTTAAAGTATCAAAAATAAGAACACTCATTATGCCATATAGCTAAGATGAAATTGTATGTATTATCATAAACAATATAGTATGCTGTTTTTATATATAACTAAAACATGTAAGACTTTTTTTCAGTTTGGTTACTTTGTGTAGAACTAAGTAGGTAAGTAGTATGCTTTACTTTAGTTAAAGCAGTAATACGACAGTCTCACAATACTCCGTTACAAGGGAAAGTCTTGATTTCAGTAAGAAACAGTACTGATGTATCAACAACAGAATGTACTTAAAGTATCAAAAGTAAGAGTGCTCATTATGCCTAATGGAAAAGATTAAATGTGTGTGTATTATCATAAACAATATAATCTGCTGGTTTTATTACTAACTAAAACATATAAGACTTTTCCTCAGTTTGGTTACTTTGTGTAGAACTGAGTAGGTTAGTAGTATATCATATACAGTATAGATCATTTGTCATGTAAAGTAACTAGTAACTACTGTTGAATAAATATAGTGACAGTAAATGTTAATACTGAGCTACAAGTCCCTCAAAATGATACTTAGGTACAGTGGTGGCCGCCCCCCCCTCTTCCCACATGTTTGATTGTCATTAAAAATGTAAAATAAATAAAAATATATATTTAAAAATAAAATATATATATTTTTTTTGTTTTTAATGAACAAGGTAAATATTATATAGTTGGTATCAGTAAAATGTATAATCTACAATAAAATCTTGTTTAAATATTTTTTACATGTTTCCTGCCTGGCCGCAGCGTGTATCATTACCCTCTCTCGTCCGGGCGGTAGAAAGGAGCCCTCAGCCAGAGCAGCAGCAGCCAACAAGCTGACTGTTGCTATCTGCAAACTATGACGCCGAAACATAATTTCAGCTAATCAGCGTTGTCAGATCTGATGTTCAAAGGGCGCCCTGTCAGCGCCCTGGCCTGTGTTTCTGTGAGTTGTTTGGACTCGTATCCAAGGTGACGCTACAGTAGTTGTCGAGGATGGCTGTGTCTGCAGGTGGAGACTCCGGTGCTAGTGGATCGCCGGAGCTGTAGATTAACATTTACATGCTTATTGTAGTTGTAAGGGCAATGCCTGTGGCACCATGGAGCATATGTGTGGGCTGGACCTGTATTTTACAGGAAAGGAGTGAGCAGAGGGTCGAGTTGTCGATTCTTGCTCAGTTTTCATCTTCCTCACCCTCTCAGACTTTGATTTACGCGAGCTGCTAAAGAGACGCGCTACTATGGAAACCAAACAATGGTGTAGCTGTATTAAAGTCCGAGTGGAAACAGTCGTGAGTAAATCGGATTTTGTCAGAAATCGGGAGAAATGCAGGAGAAATATGACCCCGGGAGGAAACCGGGAGAGGGCAATGAAATTGGGAGTCTCCCCCGAAAATCAGGAGGGTTGGCAAGTATGACACACACACACACACACACACACACACACACACACACACACACACACACACACACACACACACACACACACACACACACACACACACACACACACACACACACACACACACACACACACACACACACACACACACACACACACACACACACACACACACACACACACACAAACACACACACACACACACACACACACACACACACACACACACACACACAGTCAAATAATGTTTGTATTTAGTCTCCTGATTTTAAATGGGAATTAAATCATTTGAGTGTTCCCAAAGCACCAGTGTTCTGCAGTTTGTGTGGGCCTACTGTACTGTTGCACAGTTTTGGAAGATTCATAGCTAACCACACTGAAGATTATGGATTATCTCATATTTTTAAGCCTCAATTTGTCCCCCCCCCCTCTAACATCACCAGAAGTAATAATTTAAGGGGTCATTTCTCAAACAATTCTTCCACCGGACCACCCTAGTATGGTGTGGTCACAGCCATTTCCATAGCCCCACCAAAAATATTTTCCACCAGCCGCCACTGCTTCGGTAGCATATGTGAGTAAATGTACTTAGTTACATTCCACCTCTGGGTAAATGCATTGTCTGGATGATTCACATGGAAACATTGTTTTTAGAAAAAAATTAATTGCACTTTAGCGTTAATGTTAAGTTTCAAAAAGATCTGTCAGCAAATGTTTTGAAACCATTATGTTAAAAACTCCTAAATACTAGCTACTTATAATACTAAACCATAATAGTATATTCTGTACAAACTGTAAAGTGCCCTGAGACAAATATGAAATGTGTGATATTGGGTTGAATAAATACACTTTGATTGATAATCAGGAATTTGAAATGAATGATGAACTATTGTAATACGTCATTGTTGCTGATCATTTATTGACAATATTGATATATTAATATGTGTGTCCACTTGACTAAAAAGCAAACAATAACCACTGAAAGTGACTTATACCCTGTTTTAGATGTATTGTATTGTGACATCTATACACCTCAGAGTATATAAATAAAGCACTAAAACCTATACGAATGATGGTGCACTGATCCTTGCCAAATGAGTGCTTATAACTGTAATTAAATAGTCTATATAGATTATAACAGCGTTGTATTAGGTCTATCATGCATTATGGACATAGGCCTCATAGAATGTTACCGAAAGTTCCAAAGATATTTACTTAAAACAAATAATAATAACAATGAGCAACACTGTCAATGAGGCATGCATTTGACTGCAGTGTAATAATCCCCCCCCCCCCCTACAGCGTGGCTATATAAAAAGTATATATATAGAAATGTTTGATTTCACACAAGAAGATGGTGGTTAAAGGTATCATTAATCAAGGCCGGAGCTCAATTAATCAAAAGAGGAGTGTCGTAGTCCTGCGACCCCGCCATCCAAACCAGAACCCGGGTGTCAATACGAGCCTCAGGGACGCAGCCAGGCAGAACGCTGCAGCGGGCAGTCACTGGGAGCCTGAAGATCTGCCTGTCCTCCCACACCATTGTCCAGTGGTCTGTCACTGTCCTGTCCTCAGTGGGGTACACTACCTCGCTCAGCTGCTTACACCCAAAGGGGACTCAGGAGGGGGGTGCTGCTGTTTTAAGTATAAAAGCTTTATTTTTCACAGAGCTGCATATAAATAAACTAACTTTTATGTGACATTCTCCTTTTTTTTCTATGATTTATTACTGGCTGGAGGTTGTAAAAAGTTAAATGTAATGAGATGATTATCTGATACTGCAAGTTGTGCTTGAAACAATATGTAAAGGAAATGGAAATTAAATGTGAGCAAAGGCCTATGGGAATGATGATGTAATGAGGAAATGTAAAAAAAAGTTACTATTCCACAGCAAGAAAGACGTCATGAGGTTACTGGTAAATTTTTCAAAAAATGGCGAGTGATTACAGGAGTACAATGTTACAATACATTGATATATGTAAATGAACTCACATTAAATCTTTGTTTTGTAAACTGTACTATTTTTTCATGTGTTGCGCACTTTCATTGTTGGTCTACTGCAGGGGTATTCAACTAAAATTCAACGAGGTCCAGTAAGAGAAAATGTCCCCGGGCAAAGGTACGGAGCTTCAAAATGTCTAAGTTGCTTTATGAATTAGTGTGATACATATTGAAGTAGCCTGTAGCTTTATCAATGTCTGCATGTAATCAACAGCTGACTGCCAATCCAATAAAGAAAGTACAATTCATAAACAACAATATTTATTGTCAATTAACATTGAACTATATAGATATACAGTGAATACTGTGGATATGTGTAATTTTCCTCTCTGGTGGCATTTAAAAATAAAATAGAGAAAATAAATAAAATAGCTTTTGAAAATATGTGGATCTTAAAAGTGCTTAATTTTAGATAAATAAAATAAAGTGTAGCAGCAGCTTGAGTTTCCCTTTTTCTTTGTTAACCGTTTCACATCATGACTTAACAGTTTCAGACGATTATAGAACAATATCAGTCTTTACACATCATAACAATTGAACAGTTTTAAAGTTTCTCTTTCTTTCCCTCTTATATTGTAGTCCCTCACTCACTTTTTTTTATTCAGTGCGAGAATTCAGCTCGAGCTTGTCCTGCCAGGAGTTTATATCTGGGCTGAAATGATGTCAGGGCCATTCTCATAAACACATGCAGGTGCCCATTGGTTAACCTCGGTTAGCCTGCCCTGGAACGATATTTATTTTTTGTGATCTCAGTTCTGACTTGAGAGGGAATGTTTGGTCAAACACTTTTTGTTTTGTCTCATAGTGGCGTTTTGGCACTTTTAATGAGCGCCACGGTCTCTGAACAGATGAGACACACTGGTTCTGTGCTCCCAGTGGGCAGGATGAACATGAACGAATCCGTCCACTCAGGGTTAAAAGCTCTGTTCTCACTTTCCTCTTCTTGGAGAGCGCCATGTGTAATTATTTGTCTCTCCCTGTCTGCCGCTAACACGCCTGTTCACTCTCCTCTCCGTCTTCTCTCCCTGTATCGCTTGTCACTACCCGATCTGCCCCCCTGCCCGATCTGTACTGCGCATGTGCGAGATGGTCCGCCATATTGGACAACTACATACGGCAACTTCAATAGGACATTTGACACAGTGGCTTTTTGCAAAGCAGAAAAAGAACCGAGATAAATTAGTTATTGTTATTACAACGTGACTTCACTATTATTTAACAACTCTTTTTAATGGGTTCTTTTATTTGGGGTTAAATACATTGTCAGAATAAGTGAGAAATGGATTTAACTTCTGTTAGACAGCTATATGCCATACATCTTTGCACACATTCACAGTAAATATTTATTCAGTATGATAGCTATCTAACAGAAGTTAAATCCATTTCTTCGTTAATCCAACATCGCTAATTATTGTCTTCACTCACTTTCCTCTCCGCTTCTCTCTGCCGCTCTCTCGTCTCTTCTTCTCTGTTTCTCTCCCTGTATCGCTCACTCGTCTCTTTCGCCCCCTGTCGGCGGCGGTTAAAATAGAATCGCCCCGTCAAAATCCCCTATTAATGTATTGATTATAGGTCCGGGTCCGTATAGGTCGGCGTCTGGGTCCGGATCCGGACCGCGATCCGCCTGTTGCCGACCCCTGGTCTACTGCATTGAACATCATATAGAAAGGCACATGTAAAAGTCTGTTGTGATTGGTCAACCGCTTAGACATGTCCCGCCCCTTAGCCTGTCACCTACATGGTGTTGGAGCGCTAGCCAATAGAAGCACAAGTGTTACATTGTGATGTAAGGTGTAAGCAACACACTCTCACTCCATAATCGTCCAGGAGCGACGTTTGGTCAGGGTCCCGTGGCGTGCAGTTGTGACGCTCCTAGGCTCCTTCAGCTTCATAAAGGGACGCAAATAGCTTTCAACTGATTGCAATGTATTTCTATCTGCGGTGGGATTTGACGCTCATGGAAGCTCGTTTGTGTCGGCTGCCCTTAAAGGCAATGTGAGCGTCCATTCCCATTGGATAACGGAGAATTGTACACCCGGAAGTAAGTATTCCCCTTACTGTCGATTGATTTTACAGTGATATCTGCACTACTCATCGACTAAAAAACATCAGATTATCCTTGTTAATTACACAACATTGATTGGTTTAAATTGTGTGCAATGCTTTTGTATTTTTCCCCTTCGATTCGGGGAAACGAATATTTTTTCGGAGTAAAGGATGGCAGAAGACACTACACTACCAATAATCCCCAGCTATCGTTTAGGACTACACCATGTGCTCTGTTTGACAAACCCCGTAATTAGTTCTCAAGCTCTGTGATTGGTTGACCTCCAACTGCATTCCATATGAAAAAAAACGTTTCGTAATTTTGATAAAATCCTACTTTATTCAGCAGTGCTTGCTTTACTCTTTGAAAGTCATCACATGAATGCATTGTAATAAATGGTTCGACTGCATTAAATATATTACACATCTGTCGTTGTTCTTTATTTTTATTTATCTACAGAGATCGGCCTCAGAATAGACCGGAAACTATTCTTTTACCGTTCAGTTTGAATTTCACAATAAAGTTAGTAGTAATATTTTTTTTGATATTATTGTTTTTTATTAACTACTAGACCGCTGGGTCGTGTTAAGACCATCTTTTCAGTGTTACTGGGGGGTTTTTTCCATCGCATTTGTGTTATAAATATCAAAACAATAACTAAATATATCCGTCGTAAACTAAACCAGAAACAGCAGTATATTTTATTTTGTTAACACTGTAAACTTGACAGTTTTTTAACCCAAACCACCTACTGGTTAAAGCACGTTATTCCACGTTTAGAGTAATGCAATGCAGGTAGATTGTGTTGCTTTTTAATGACTGTTTAAAATGCCTTTTTCTTAATGTCTTTTATTATTATTAACTACTTTTTACTTGTTGCTAGGGACGCTGCTATCAATATTGTGTTTCGCAACATGTTCTCTATCTATGGCACGTCTCTACTGGGAGTTGTAGTTTTAAAAGACGTTTTCGTATTTCCCATAATAAGAAGTTGCCAGTATACTGTGTACATCCCTGGAGGTTTTAGGGGATAGGAAACACTCAAATGTAAAACATATCGTTAGCCTAATAGCATAATTGCCCATGTCATATTTGAATGTTGTTGGAAAACAAGAAAAAACTAAATTTTTAGCAAGCACATTGGTATTTTTTATTGATTTTGTAACAGTAAGTTCAACCAGATGTGTGAACTAATTTGCACAAAAAAAAAAGACACAACATCAATTGCATAACAAATAAAAATGACTTAGGCAGAATGTGCCATGACTTAGGCCATTTTTCTTACACAACTTTTTGTACACATTTATACAAACATAACATAGAAAAGTAGTTTTACTTTCCTAAATATAACCAAGTTGTGTTACCTGTCTAACCTTAACCAAGTTGTTCTTAATGTCTGACCTTAACCAAGTTGTTTTACTTGTTTAACCTTAACCAAATCCTACTCAGGTGCTGTGTGAACTCGTTTTCTATTGATGAGGGAGGTTGTCGTAGTACTGGTGGGCCACTCTTGGTAGTACTGGTTTCATTGCTTGCAAGTCATTGTATTTCCTGAGAGTAATTGGCAATTGGGCAGGAAAGAGTGGGACCCAGTGGACCGGTTCTTCGGGGATGCTGAGTCGCTGAGGTAGGTCCTCCCAGTCAGACTCAAAATCCAACTTGTGCCGGATTCGCCCATCTGCCAAGTACTGGAGAGCCCGAAGGTCATGGACTGTGGGGTCGCCAACTTTTCTGCCTGGTTGAATTTTGGTGACATAGGCCCCAGATAACTTCATGAAGTCACTGTGGTATAGCTGGGTCACCTTGTATGGGGATGGGTGCAAACGTGCAGTCTCAAAGATGACAATGTAATCACGTGGAGTGTGAATATCTTTGATGGTACGCCGTTCAATGAGGCTATGCATGGAGTCACACTCCATTTGTGTGTGCCCTGCAACCAGAAACTTTTGTTCTATGGTGACACCATGCTTCATGGCCAGATTTAGGTACGCATTTGTGATGGTACAACATCGATTTTGATAGCCGCAGCCATCACTCCAGATTATGACCTTTTCGATGTTTCGGTTGGCATCAAGGACTGACTCAAAGTGCTTGTACTGCAGATGGGCAAAAACCTAGCTGCTGAGGGAGCCCTCATGCTCCTCCCAGGCGTAACAATATCCATCTTTGTTACCCAGGTTGAAGCAAGTAAAGTTGTGCATCTGTAATTTAGTTTTGTAATACATATTGCTAGCTGTTGTCTTGGGACACAGAAGAACGCTCTGAAGGTCCATTGTCCACACTGAGACCTTGTCACTGGATTCCTGTTTATCCTTAGCTTTTTCAGCTTGAGCTTGAGCCTTTAATTTCATGTGAGTAGTAAGGGTATCCTGATCTATATTTTCCACCTTGGCGCCGATACATACATCACACTGGTCTTTTTTTGGTACGAACACAGAGTATTTCTGCTCACTGAACACTTTTCGGAAATATGTCTCACTCACAACACGTGCTCCACTTTTACCAGCAGCTTTTTGGTATTCCTTGTGAAGGTCACTTAGAACTGTTCCCGGCTCCACAAACTTCTTATCCTGATAAGAGGGAACCTGACGGCAGTAATGGGATGGAACAGTAGGCAGCCCAGAGAGCCATTCTTTCAGGAAGGTCTGGTCAGCATCTGATATGGGCATATGTGGACCAGTCTTATTGATCTTGGGTTTGGGCGGATCAGTTTTGGTTTTCATGTCCACAGTTAACCATGATCCAATGGTTCTGGGGGCAATGCCAAGGGTTGAACAGAAAATAATCTTACACACAGGTAGTTTACATCTATCTGCCAGTTGCAGGTGGTATGATAGGGACGTTTTTCTCCTTGTTGCAACACCACCTTTCTTCTGCTTTATAGGCACATTTTCCACTAAAGTCTGGATATACAGCTTGCTTGTCTCCCAGGAGGGCATGGACCAGAAATTGTTGAAGATATCCGTTCTCTCTTCTTCACTCAGCAGTTCACAACTTCGTTTCTCCGACCTTAAGCAGTGCTGTGATGTGCAGGGTGGGCCCATGGTCTTTGGCTGCCTCTCCTGTCCCGTTGCGTTCTTGTAATTCTCCCCCTTAAGGCGCTTCTCTTTTATCACCTGTTGCTTCCACATATGTGACCTTGGACGCTTATGACGTTTAACAGCGGGAGCTTCAAGTGCAGCCTCTTCTTCACTATGTTGAGCCGTGTCTGCATCACTATCATCATCTGGGCGGTCATCTTTCTTAGGTCTATAGTCCTCATCCAAGACGGATTCATCGTGTTCACTTTCTGACCATGAATCCGGATCAGAATCAGCTCTGGAGGCTTCATCGGCTGTTTATTCTTCAATCCGTTGCCCGGTGTCTGTCATTTCCTTCTTTCTCACATCTACTGTCATCTAAATCCTTCTCTGAGTCCTTCTCTAAATTGTTATCAAGTTCATTTCCTGACCCTGAAGCAGAAGAAAATAAAGTTGCTGAGTGTTGCTACTTCATCATACCTTGTCGCAGAAATGTGATTAAAAGTTTAAACACACATTTCCTAATCCCTTTGATTGACTGAAAGTGCATTTAGTGTCTAGAAAGTTGAAGAAATATGAACTAGCTCACCAGATGAATCAAAAAGAAGAGCTAATGCTTCACTTGTGGTCAGCAGAGCCCTCTGTCTCATGCGGTCCGCCATCTTTGTATGTAGCGTCAAAAATGCCTAAGTCAAAGAGATGACTTAGGCAGATAGTGATTTTGGACCCTAAAATGCGTTCTGATAGGCTGAGGACATAGGCAATAAGGCAGGGTGATGCAGCAGTGGTAGGAGAGTAAAGTTAGGCAGATATCACAATTTGGCCAAAAAATGACTTGGGCAATTATGCTATTAGGCTAACGCTAAATTAATAAATGGGTGAAAATTGCTTGTGACCATAATGGGCAGCATATATACCCACATGCCAGCTAAGGTCAGAAGAGCTTTATTTAACAGCTGGTCTTATGTTTGTGACCCCTCCTGTTGTTAATGAAAACATTACATTACATTACATGGCATTAATTGATAAGCCTAAAACATGCACTTGTCAAGGTTCAGAGGCAAATTTTGCAAATATTGCAGTAGCCATCTATCATCTTAAGATAAGATATACTTTATTGATCCCAAGTTGGAAACATTTGCGTTACATCAGCATGTGTAACAGTTGTAAATATGCAGTGGTGTTTATTTGTAAATCATTTAGTATAATCACAAAAATTCTGTGTTTTATATTTAATAATTCTGTGTTCTTTATTTATTGATTGTTCAATACCTGACAAGGCCGGAGATGAAATATCTATATACATCCTATAAGAGTATAAATATGTATAATATCAGTTAAAATAAGTGCTTCAACATAGTTAACATTGCTGGAGGTATGCACAAATATTGATAGATGTCTTGTAATGCCCTATTGAGGAACCTGCGACCCAAGTTTTTCATTCACTGCATAACTACACCGTTTGTGAATATGATATGTCAATAAACCTTAGAAAATCTTGAAATCTTGAAAGGGACGTGCAAAATAGTCATTATATACAGTCTTTAATTAACTATTAGTAGAGAATAACGAGTAATGATTACTTTATAGGGATCCTATTAATATCTAATAATACAAATAATAAAATTCAATAACATGCTTTAACCACCAGGTGTCCCTTTCTATCAGCTGTGCACCTTTATGGTGTAAATACAGCCTATCGACCAATTGGATCAACTATAAAAGTCAGCCGAATTAGTGTTGATCCTGCGAAGAGACGTATTTTGTGAAAAGAAATGTAAGATGTTGTTTAATTGCTGATATATTTATGATCCACGTCACGTTTTCAGTGTTGGCGGCAGTTCCTCATGTTTGTCTAGAAGTCTTCTCATCAGGGCTCTATAAATAGAGAACTACGGCTATGTAATATTTAATGCAGCCGAACCGTGTATTACAATGCCGTTATGTGATGACTTTCAAAGAGAAAAGCAAGCACACTCTGAATAAAGTATTATTTTTTTAAATGTTTTCGGTCTATTTGTTAATGACGATGTGATGTGAGATGTGTTTAGTCTTTTGCAGAACAATCATGCACAAAACCTTATATAACACAATGCAGATATAGAGCATATTTAAAATCTTAATGTATAAACATAATTGGACTTGGAACATAATTTGTCATTATAAAAGACATCTGCAATACATGTGTACATTACATTACAATACATGCTTACATTACATATTTATATATTCATTCATGTATATATATTCATGTATATATGTATGAATTAGATGTATATAAATAAAAAATATATACATTTCAAAAAGCTGCCTTTCTGTCTCTTTTGTGTCAATTTATCAGTAAAAGAAAGTTTGTTTACTCAAGCCCAATTGTATAAATAAAATACCCAAGCTCTGCATCTCATGGGAGACACGCTGCATTTCATCTAAGGAAATTAAAAATAATCATCTATTTATGAACAAAGAAAATACTTGTTCTTCCTTTCTGAGTTTGTTTTACAATTCTCTGTCTTGTAAGAAAGTCAAGGAATCAATTAATTTTTTTCCCTCACCCTCTTTTCTTTGCGAGATTAAGTGTAAATCACTCATTTATTTGATATCTCGACATAATTTGATCTCTAAAGACTTGAGGAAGGCTGCTGATGAGAATGTCTTGTTTTAGCTCTCAACATCAAGGCTTTTCCAACAAAAGCGCAGCTCCATCAAGACCTCATTAATATCTGCCTTCATTTTCAAGAAATTGGCGACTATGGCCCTGTGACGGCTGATCTCGTTAGGGACTGGAACAGCTGTTTCAAGGGCCAGCGTTCATGGCTCTTAATTTAGGTGTTGTTTTTTCCTGAATTTGGCATAAATGTTTCGGAAATTCTAAACAATTCCTGTTAACCCATTTGCGATTGTGGTAACTGGATAATTTATTACCTTTTTTGGAACTTAATGTCAAAAAACATATATTGATTTATTTGAGCATTTGCTTCGTTTACCTTAACCAATCCAGTAAATAATCATTCTCTAAAATAATCAGTATATGTTAAGTATAATTGCTTTTTAGAGGATATAACGTGTTCAAAATCTAACTATTTCCCTAAAATATGATTCAACACGATTAATTTGTTTTTGTACATGTTGAATAATGATTTTACCTGACCTTATCCTACACTGAATAAACTGAAACTTTGACTTTAATTAAATGTGTAAGGTCAACAGATTTCACACAACTGTATGAGGTTTGTTGATTGTAATTAAATTAAGTTGAAATACAAATACATTACTAATATTATTTATTTCAACTAACCTAATACAGTAATGTGAAACTTGTGACATAAAACATTCCACGTTTCAGTTTTTTCAGTGTAATCCCTTCACCCAACAAGTGATTATCTTTTGGAATTATGTATTTCTCTAAATTATTCTCACATTGCCTTTTGTTTGGTGAACATACTTTCTTAATCTGAAATAGTGTCCATCTCCAGTTCTATATGTGTTTCCTCCCTCCCTTCAGTCCTGGGGTGATATATGGCCATTGACACCATTAGACAAAGGTATTATTAGCAGATTAGGCAGAGCGAGGGAGCAGGGACCCGGACATGGACCGGGGGGCCATGTTTCCAAAGAAGCCAGACCTCTCTGCTGGAATCCCCCTGCAGCTCCCCTCAACCACCATCCCAATTACAGCTGCATCACACTCCACACACACGGAGAGTCACGGAGGGCAGTGAATAAATATTCTCACATTATCTCCAGCGGTGGAAGGGTGCAGAGAACAAGCAGGCCCACAGGGGATATGGCTGCCCGTTGGCCCCTCAGACTAGGGGGGGTCTGGGAAACACAGAGGAAGCATAATGTGGGTTATCAATGAGAAGAGATTTCCAAAAGCAAAACCCCAAAAAGGGGCAGGGACAATGAGATCTCTGCCAGCTGGTTGGAAGTAGGAGGTTCCTGTAAGCAGACATATTTCAATATTTTTTCAGCAGTGGCCATGAAATAGTACAGTATAACTTATTTTGCAGAAAGAAAGCTGGAACAACGGACGCTGAAGAATTGCATCAATACAATATCATGAGCAATATTATCTGTGGTTTATTCTTATAAATGCAACCCTTTCACAAAACCACAGTTCCAAAACATGGGGAGACGCCAATGTCGTTGTGTCCACTCTTTATATACAGTCCATGCTTTAATAAATAAGTAATAATAAGCTTAATTATCCCTTTTTGCATTTTGTTAATTAGCATTGGTCTTAAACATAACATTAAAGTAAGGCATGTTAAATTGACTCAATAAATGCCTTGACTTGCAAAAACTCCTCTGAGGTCTATCAAGGAAGATGAACATTTAGAAATACGACTATGAATACGAAGTCTCTTCTGTATGTTGAATATGTATACGGTCATGGGAAATGTGAAAATAATTACAAATTAGCAGTAGATAAGTTTACAATTACTGTTGCCCTCATGGTAACACCAGGAAGAATACAATGGTGATAATAGGAAACCAAAGCAGGGGGTAACACAATGTTATTATGCTAAGTACATTTATATTCTTCCCACTAAACACAAGTTCACTAATATATGATCCTCAGAAGACGCACTAGACTCTAGTAGTTTTATTTTTAATTATTTCTAAAGTGGCATTTTGTAGCTACATACACAGCTTTGAGCTGACAGCGAGAGTGTGAAAGTCTCTATTTCTTTTCTCTCTTCCTCTCCTTGTTTTGCTTTTATCCTTTTAGTCTTGAAGGAGCCTAATGAGTATGTGCAGAGGGCCCCTCTCTCCCTGCCCTTAAATCAGTAATTGGTTTCAGCACAGAGACTGTCAGGAAATTAACACATCACACGGTGACAGCTGCTCACTTTTTTTATTTCTTCTTCCGGCGGCATTCTTCGTCATGTGAATGGCCGCTGATTTGCCGGCGAACATCACAAATGAGAGGTTGCTAATCAAGGGGCCGCTCTCAAGGGCGGAGTGCTGCCCTCTGCCTCCGTTCTCCATCTGCCGAGAGTATAAGTAATAAGTAAGTAAATAAATAATTGTGGCGTGCTGTGTGTGTGTGTGTGTGTGTGTGTATGTGTGTGTGTGTGTGTGTGTGTGTGTGTGTGTGTGTGTGTGCGCATCACTCACAGGTGGGTGTATCTTGGAGAGAATGGCTGTACTATTGTTGTAGAATTCACAAAGCTTTATTCGTCATCCCTTATATAGACAGGTTATTCAACCCAGTCTCAGAAAAAAACGTGCAATAACTACGTTTGTCCACAACGTAGGACGTAGTATTTCTACAAAAACGCCTCTGAAATTGTAAGATCCCTACGTTTTTTTTTCACCATTCTTCCAATGGCTGGCGTCTATGTCACGTGATCTTCAAATTTCTCCCTGCAGAAAAAAAAAACATGGCCGAACTTCGTTTTATTCTCGGTGTAAAATGCCTATTTTAAAGTTAGTTTTGCCATTAAAATGCGTTTTGATGTCATTTGATGCGAGAAATATGAGTTGTTATTTCAGATTATGTGTGCAGTGGATGTACATGATCTTTAGTTTGCTAGTTATTATGAAGATTACTTCAAGAAATTGTGTCTATACAACCCTGCTATCGATATTATTTCTGTTATGTTGTGTAAAATGGTGTTATCTTTATTGCTACCCCCTTCCCCGTCAATGTTGGTCCACAGCGCAAACGTATTAGTTTAACAAAATCCGCAATTGTGGCATAGTGTGGTGCCGACAGATGGGAGTCGGAGGCGGGGTATCAAAGGTACAAGCTAGACTTTTATTTAGCAAAAACAGACCGGCGGAGACAGGAAGTCCGGCTCATCTGCTTTAATTTTTAGTTGCTGCTGTAGCGGAAGTTTAGTGAAGTTATGCTTAATTAAGTACGCCAAATCTCCTCCCTCCATAATGCTTAATTTGCTTGATAATTTCTAACGGCGGTGATGACAGTTACAGTACTACGTAGTAAAACTGATGTTGATGCGATTTGATTGGATTGTGAGGAAAGGGATTTTGCCTCACAATCCAATCAAATCGCCAGCCTCCAGGGGAAAAAGGAGGCGGCCTGCTTCCCTTGGCATGGCCCTGACCAATCACAGGTTGGCAGGGGCATGACGTGGGCCTCATCTGATTGGTCAATCCCTCCATTTTCTTTCACCAAGGGAAGCCAGATTCGGCTGGCCTCCTCTCGCAACAGTGAATGCAATCTACTTTTTCACCATAACATCTAGAGGGGAGCTGTTGGTTTCACTCTTTGTAAAATACTCAATGAGAATAGGGGAGAGACGGAGAGACGGTCCGGCAGGAACACACAGCAAAGGAGAATTACCGAAACAAAACAAAGTGTTTTTATTTATTTATTTAAATTATAACTACAATCCGAAAAAACAGGGGAAGCCTGGCTTCCCTTGGCCTCCGGGAGAAAATGCCACTGAACCTCTCTTGCTGTCTGTTTCCAAGAGTCAAAGGCTTTATTGAATGACTTTTCATTTTCTTAGCTTCCTTTTCTTGCAACTCTAGGGCCTTTTGTGTTAAACTTCGTTCACGAGAGCTGGACCTGACTTGTGTCTCTGGGAGGTTGTCTGTTTCTTCAGCAGGTAGTGACATCTTGTTGCTTTTGTGTCTCTGTTTGTACCTGAACTATAGCCTTAGAGTGTTTTAGGTCTCGACTCAATTTGGGTGAATGGTGACTTTAACTTTAAACTATATAACACTCACATCAGACATTTAAACTTTGTGGACACGCTAAGATGAGCAAACATGAATGATACAAAATGTCACGAACAATAGTATTGCTAATGTTCTACAGTCAGACAATTTTACCCTTTAAACATTATTACACGTTCAGGAATAAGTTCTCATGAAATGATATAGACGTTTAAATGCCCTCTTTAACTATATACTAGCTCTCAACTTTATGACTGTATTTTAACACAATATGACATGGTTGTTCTTGAGCTCATTAATTCTGCATACAATGAATTAGCTTAGCATACAGCTTTACATCTATTTACCACATTAACTTTGACCATGTACTTATATTCATTATTGGCTTTACCCTTTAGCTAGCCAAAGTCTCCTACTGAAGCATTGGACTCCGTACGCTGACATGCAGGACATCAGGTGATCTTGTATCCGCTGGCTGAGCCGGCACAACGTGGTGAATGGCTCAGATCTAGCGTCGAGTTTTCACTGTAGCTGCCCTCGGCAATAATCTCAGCAGTCTCGACGGATGCAGTTTCTTTATTTGTCTTTAAGCATCGTGAAAACTAAAATATAAACACAGATTATTACAAAACATCAATAAAGCAACCACAACTGTATGAATTCACAGACCAAATAACCACGTGTAGCAAGGTCTCTTTAACATACCTCGCTCCGCTCACCAAGGGTGCAAAAACGTGCGATGTCAAGCGTGGCAGTCCTTATGTCTCTTATATCTATTGGCACTATGAACAGTTGAGCCAAAGAACAACACACCCAGTTCAATTAAAAACAATATAAACCCCGTAATATCACAGAATGTTCGTGGCAATAGTATTCTATAACTCACATGTGCATTTGAGAGGTCCGTAGCGCCGACTAGACCTTGTCGCTTGATACTTTGCGACACAGATTACGGCAGCAGTTTAAACACGTGTTCTGATGATTCCGGGGTTCGCAGCGTCACGCCCATACCTACGCCAGCCCCTAACCATGCATACTAAATAATCCTAGCGGTCATTTATACATTTCTTTTCACAAAATACGTCTCCTCGCAGTATCAATAGTAATTCGGCTGACTTTTATATTTAATCCAATTGGTAGATAGGTTATATTTACGCCATAACGGTGCACAGCTGACATAATAGGACTTGTAATTTTTAATGATATTACTGATTTTCTTTGAATATAAGAATGTAAATACTGAGTTGAGAGAATAGTCAGGGGATTTGGGTGATGGGAGACACATCTATGGAATCACAATTTCAAAAGATTACTATTAAATGACGGATATACAGATATACAAATCAGATATTAATGTGTAGAAGTAAAACATGAGAAATAGTATAGCAATATCCTGTAAAATTATGTAAACATATGAATAAAACTACATATCTTCAGATGTTATACAAGTGTCCTACACTAATAATACAAAGTTATTATTAGAATGCGGTGTGTATCTTGTGTGAAAAAAATATTAAGAGTACATACTTTCATAGGGGTAAAGTAGAAGGTCAATGATAGAAATGTAGAATATAAAAAAATCAAGAAGATACTGTAAGTGATCTCTACAATAAAACAGTTTAGTTCTGGATGTACAAAGATATAAATATGAGGATGTGCAAAACAGACAAACTAATTAACCTTTATTTCTTTATTTACACATTAAAGAATACTTTAGGTCTTCTTTCAAATAAGAAAAAAGCTTTGGGGGTATCTATCTACAGATAAATATTAAGCCTGACAAAGTACTTAACGTCTAATATATTGCTTTCCTGCAATGTTAACTATGTTGAAGCACTTATTTTAACTGATATTATACAATAATTAATTATACTCTTATGTATGTAGATAGTATAAGAAATGTGCAGAATTTGACAGTTTAATGGTGGAGGTATACACACATATTGATAGATGTCGTGTAATGCACTGTTGAGGAACCTGTAACCCAAGTTTTTCATTCGTTGCATAACTACACCGTAGTTGTGTATATGATATATCAATAAACCTTAGGAAATCTTGAAAGGGATGTGCAAAATAGCAATTATATACATTTTTTAATGAACTATTAGTCGAGAATAACAAGTAATTAATATATTTTATAGAGATCTGCAGATAAATGTTTAGTCTTCTCATGCACCAACAATCAAATATCTCTCCTGATTGTTGGCACTTGACAATCACCGTTCCTGAATTTGACTCAGGTGTAACTAAAGTCTGATTTAAGGGTTGTTTATATTTAACATCATTAATCAGAATCTGCAAAGTAACTAAAATAATACGTGTAGAGGAGTGAAAATACCAGGTTAACTTCTGAATTGTAGTGGAGTCGAATTACAAAGTAACAATTAGCTGTCATGTGGGTATATATTAATGCTGCGCATTATGGACACAAGCGATTTTCACCCATTTAGTACTTACTTGTTTTAAATTTGTACACACCAATTTGTTTCCTATCGCCTAAACCTCGAGGCAGTACACAGTTTAACACTGTCAACTTCTAATTTTGGGGAAAACGAAAACCTCTTTTAAAACTACAATTCCAAGTAGAGACATGCCATAGAGAACATGTTGCGAAACACAATAGCCAGCATGTGTAGTTCTCGGGGGGCATTCGAGTCCAGCTTTGAATAGTCTGCCTTGGTTTCGTTCCATTTTAAAGAGCTTGATGCTCGGCGTAACCTTGGCGCACTGCCACTCCAACATACAATCCCAGAGTTTGAAGATTAATCACGGGGTATGTCAACGGGACTGTAGTCCCAAACAATAGCTGGGGCTTATGGGTGGTGAAGTGACTTCGGCCATCCTAAACCCCCCGATTTTTTTTTCGGATATCATATCGCATTAACACCACATCTGGCGTCACAGAGATCTTCTGTTAATGTCCTTTCTTCTTAGAGGAAGTACAGAAACACGTAACTCTGGATTTGTTTTAATGTTTGAGGTACAATAAACGACACAGCAGCTTTTTGGCATGTTAAAACTATTATTTTCTGCCTCGCTCATGAGAGTAACAGCTGGCGAAATTACAGCCTCACCTACTGATTTTAATTTAACCATATATGCAGCCCGATTCTCCATTTCAAATGTGCGTTTTAAAATGATATTTATAAATGAGTATTATCATTATTATAAGCAAGACAATAAATGGCAAAGATATGTAGAAAATAAACGTATTTAAGAGGGAACGTAATTTTTAGGAGACAGGGTTGCTCAATCAGTGATTAAGTAAAAGTAAAAAGTAATAAAGTTTCTATCAGGTCACTATCAGCCTGTCACTCATTATTTTCAGGGAGGGGGCGGGGTTTGGAAGAACAGAGAGGAGACGGTGATCGTGGAAGCTTTCCTCCTGCCTTCACAAACTTTACACACGTATTAAATCCACCAAAAACCTGACATGGCGATAACAAGTGTTTTTCAAAAATCAGAAATCCCTGTGTGTTTCTGAGCTGCCAAGGGCTTGATTCAGAGCGGGTCATTCTGCTGTTGGTTCTGGAAAAAACGCTGTTGTCCAGCCGCGGCCGAAAAATCAAGAAGCAACCTTACTACACTATAATCGATAATCGGGCGGCGAGCTACTCAAAAGCTGCCCACGAGCTACCGGTAAATCACGGTCAACGTGTTGGAGACCCCTGATTTAGACAAATATGTTAGAACCTAAACAACACAAAATTGTATGGCCTACAACCAGAGGCGTCAATTGGGTATGGCAAGGTATGGCAGCTGCCACACCTTGGCTCCAGGGGAAAATGTAAATGTTCGTTTTAAAAAAATAAATTTATGGAATTACTCTGTGTCAATTTGTATTGATTATTCTATTATTTAATACATATAAATTAAATACAAATGAAAATCAGAACAACACAATCGATTTCTCTAGTCTAGATATTATCTTTCCCAATACTTATCGTAACGTATCCCCCCTCCCTATCTTGAAATGTGGTATCTCCTGACGAGAAGCCGCCGGAGGTCAGAGCGGGTCATGTTATCGCGGTTTTTTTTATTTTTCGGCTAAGCTAATTAACTAAAATGAAAAGAAAGCAAAGAACTTTAGAATCTTTTTTTATCAAAAAAAAGGCAGGTGAAGGTGATGGCTCCAATGTTGCCCCAGCAGCAGAGGGAGAAGGACCAGGTAGTGAAGGTGGGATTCAAGCTGTTAACGAGGCTGTTAGCCACTCCAGCACCTGCGCCGGGGATGCAGATGCTAACAGGGAGACGGAGACTACATGCATGGAGGCTGAGAACTCGTCCACACCGACTTCTCGAATTGAATCCGAGTCTGAGTCCCCACCAATTTCTCAGATTGAAAGAGCTGGATCAGACGTGGACAGCGATAAGGAAGGTCAAGGCCCGGGTGCAGCAGCAGTAGCAGCCTCTGGGTCAACTGGAGCAGAGAAGAAGGATATTAGTGGATGTAAAACAGACGGACTCAGGCGTCCTCGTTTGACCCACTTCCCAACTAGAAATGAAAGACGCTTTAATGTCAGTGTGTATCAGGAATATGACTGGGTTGAATATTCTGCGCAAGAAGATGCAGTTTATTGCTTTGCATGCCGTCATTTTGGAGGAGCCTCAACTTTAACAGGTGACAGGCATGGACTGCGTGTGTTCATAGACACTGGATACACATGTTGGAAGAACATGAAAAAAAATCTCCGGGATCATCAAGGGAGCAGTAGACACAATTGTGCTGCATTAGCGTGGTCTAACTTTAAGGCTGTGATCAGCGGACATAAGGAATCCATCGCAAGTCGGATTGACGCAAACAGGACAGATGAGGTGCAGGAGAACCGGGCTCACGTCAAATCCTTGTTCAAAATCACGTCATTTCTGGGAAGACAGGCCCTCCCTCTCCGTGGCCACAACGAGAGAGATGAGGATGAAAATAAAGGAAATTTCCTTGAACTTTTGGACGTTATTGCAACAGATGACAGGAACGTGAAAAGCAAACAGGAACGCAGGTATGCGCACTATTCTTCCCCAGAAGCCCAGAATGATATGGTGAGAGTTATTGGGGAAAATATCAGAAGTATAATCATAAATGAAGTAGGAGAAGCACGGTACTTTTCAGTGTTAGTGGATGAAACGAAAGACCTGTCTAAGAAGGAGCAGCTGGCCATTTTGATCCGTTATGTACATGACGGGATTATAAAGGAAAGAGCCATTGGAACCTATCACATGAAGGACCTGACAGCTGAATCCCTGGCCCAGAAAATAATAAAGGAATTATCGAGTTTAGATATTCAGCTGTGTGTTGCACAATGCTACGATGGTGCAAGTGTTATGCGGGGTAATGTGCCTGGAGTGCAGGCTTTAATACGTGAAAAAGTGCCGCATGCAGCGTATATACACTGTCATGCACATAGACTAAATCTTGTGCTTGTGAGCTCGATAACTGAAATACCAGAGATGGCAGAGTTTTTTGGTGTTGTTCAAACACTATATACTTGTATTGCAAATAGCAATACCAGACACATGCTTTTCATTGAGGCTCAAAAGAAGTTGGGACACAACAAAATACTGCACTTGGAGCGCACCTGTCCCACTCGGTGGCTGTATTGGTATAGGGCTCTACAGAAGATAAAACTGCGCTACGAGGCTATACTAGCTGTGTTAGATGCCACTATTGACGCTCATGCAGAGGGTTCAACTGAAGCTGCTGGACTTCGGACAAATATGCTGACAGTCACTTTTGTTGTGCGTCTTCATGTCCTAGAAAAAATCTTAAATCTCACTTATGGACTGTCTGAACAGCTTCAGACAAAAGACATTGCAATCACGATGGCTTCCAACCTCATACGGAGTACTAAGGCCCAGCTGGAAAAGATGAGGTCAGATAAAGAGTACCAGGACACACTGAGCAGAGCCAAGGCATTTTCCACAGAGCTCGGCCTCCCAAGCAGCGACACTGCCCCTCTGCGACCAGCAAGAGCACGGAGTGTGTCCAAAGCCTTGGCAGGGTTTATTGTCGGATCATCCAGTGGCCAGAGACAAACAGGAGATGACGAAGAAAAAAGACTATACTTTGAAACACTGGACCGCTTCATCTCTGAGTTAGATCGCCGATTTACAGATAATGATGAGCTACTTAATGCTATCCAGGCATTTGATTGTTCATCTCCCCATTTCATGGATGTAGTTAAAATGGAACAGTTTGCACAACTCTATGATGAACTGATCGACACCACCCTTCTCAGTTCCCAGTGTCACACAGCAAAAGCTTTCCTTGAACTTGAGATGAAGGAGGACGTGGAGGAGGAGAAAAACATAATGCTGGCTTTGACACGACTGAAGACCATGTCTGTCGCTTTTTCAGAGGTCATCAAGCTATTCAAGATCGCAGCAACAATTCCTGTCTCCACTGCATCCAACGAAAGATTCTTTTCCGTTTTAAAAAGAGTCAAGACTTACCTGCGGACCACCATGAGCGATGACAGGCTCACAAACCTCATGTTGATGGCTGTTGAGCCTGCTGTCGTAAAATCCCTGGACGCAGATGAACTCGTCAATAACTTTGCTGCTTTGAGGACCCGCCGTTATCCACTTGTGGAATAATTAATAAAGTTCATCTCAAAGTAAGATACCCAAACATCTTATTAATATGATTTCTCTTTCTCTTTTCTTCTCCCTCCCTCCCTCTCCTCTCTCCCTCCCTCCCTCCCTCCCTCTCCTCTTTATATTTGGACTTTAACAGTTTACAGCAGTTTACCTGGTATGTTCACGTGATATTGTTGCAATTACATAGTGAATGAAGTGAACAGAAAGAGTGAAATTGTGTCAGAAAGGCTATTACTGCTGTCTAACCCTGCCGCTTGCTATCCATGGTGCTGAAAACGGATGCGTAACGGCGCATTTGACTGAATTGATTGATTGACGTGCGTAGTTAAGTGTTTGTGTCCATAGTTACTTGCGCTAGCGGGATGTGAGTGAGGCTGCATTTGAAAAAGTTCAAATTTTCCTAACCACACAGAAAAGCTACATAGCAGACTTGTCACTTTTGTTATGATTATTTGCTGGGCATGTATATTGATTGATACTGTAGTTAAGTCATGTGACTAGTAACCTTGCCATACCTTAGCTTTGGCTGAATTGACGCCACTGCCTACAACATGACTGTCATTATTGTGAAGCTCAAAGATTCCAATCGCCATTTTGGCAATGCAGACTCAGGCTGAGTCCCTGGCAAAACTAGGGAACCACAGTTTTTGCACTTCAACTTGGAATCATTTTCAGCAAAGATCATGATTGCCTGACTTTAGTCTCTATTATTCTTTTTTATTTTTTTTACCTTTATTTAATCCTTCTGTGGTGTTCATATTTTTGTTACTCAGCCAGTGTTCGTGGGTCTGGTGGACCCGCTGCCTTTTTGGGCTTCAATTCAACACAATCAAACTATTTTATGTTAAAATACTCAACAGATGTTTACTTCATCCCAACTACAAGCAATATAAACAGCATATATGGTTAATATTTGCCCTTTTACATTTGTTACATCACATTAATGAATTCAAATGTGCATCTAGACTCATCAATCACCTATTGACCTATTACCTATTGACTCAGCAATCACTGTAAGTTATATTCTTGTTTAAATAGACTTCTCTGTTTCATGTATTCTATTCTGTATAATTGTTCTGTAGTTATTGTAGCTGAAACTGGGCTTTTGTGAGATTTTAAATTTCAGATCTGCTCAACAGAACCTGTTACACAGGTCTCAGTGGGTCACTTGTCTCAACCCTGTATTACAATAGGCAGGAAGACTCTGCTGTCGCCCATCAGCTGTAGAGAGTTAACTAATTAGAGGGGCGTGGCCCCACAGCTGTGAGAACTCAGCAATCAGGTGTCCATTTTAGGTAGCTCTTTCCTGGAGCGTCAGACAGACGAAGACATTGGAGTCACGAGGGAGGCAAAGAGGAGGCAAATCCTACTTTGATTGAGCTAAGTATCTCTAGTATTTAATTTTATTCGTTTTTTTAGCCCCTCATGCTATAATCATGTGTATTTTCTCCATTCCTGTTCATGTGTCTTCTCGCAATTATCACTGGCCCCGTGTATCTCCTAATCGGTACAACCGGCCTGCTCTCGTCTATCCCACATGCTCCACTGAGATCCAACAGCTAGTTGCAGGTGGCCTGTGGAACTGCCAGTCAGCTGTTCCTAAGGCTTACTTCATTTCTGGCTACGCTTCCCTGCAGTCTCTGGATTTCCCTGCTCTCACTGAGACGTGGATTACACCATCCAACACATCGACCGTCACAGTAACCCATCCTATACAATTAACCATTGTTGTTCTCTACCGTCCAACCAGCCTTGGGGGGCTTCTTGGAGGAATTCGATAATCTCCTCTCACACATCCCTGAAACTGGCCCTCCCGCTGTACTTCTCTGAGACTTCAACCTCCAGACAGGGAAGATATCTGAACTAACATCTCTTTTAACTGCCTTAGCTTTCTCACTGTCTCCATCCCCACCAACTCATAAAGCTGGCAATGTCCTTGATCTCATATTCTCAAGGAACTGCACTACTTCTAACCTCTCTGTAAACCCGCTCCACACATCCGATCACTTTTTCATTTCATTCTCTCTACCCCTTTCCAAACATAACAAACAAATCTCTTCTCATACTGCACCTGTCCGCCGTTCCCTCCGTTCCCTCCGTTCCCTCCGTTCCCTCTACCTTTGCCTCATCCGTGCTCTCAGCCCTCCCTTCCTCTGACTCGTTCCAACTTCTGCCTCCAAACTCTGCTGCATAAACTCTCCTCTCTACTCTCTCATCCTCTCTGGACTCTCCCTTTCCTCTCAGATCTCTGCAGGCTCGTCAGTCCCCTCCTGCTCCCTGGCTAAATGACCATCCTTCGGGCAGCAGAGCGGAAACGGTGGAAATCCAAACACCATGACGACCTCCTAACCTATCAGGCTCTCCTCTCCTCTTTCTCTGCTTCGATCTCTCAAGCAAAAAGCACTTTCTTTCAAGATAAGATCCAATCTTCCTATTCCAATCCCCAAAAACTATTTTCCATCTTCTCCAGCGTCTTGGACCCCCCCCCCCCCCAAAGCCCCTTCCCCCTCCTCCCTTCTGTCAAGCGACTTTGTTAACTACTTTGAAAAAAAGTTTGATATTCGCTCTTCTTTTTCTGACTCACCTTTACTCACCGCTGGGTCACCAGACCCACCTTTCCCCTCTCTCTCCAAGTGAGGTTCTTACCCTCGTTACCTCTGCTCGTCCTAACACCTGTCCTCTGGACCCTATCCCCTCAAACCTCCTTCAGACAATCGCTCCTGATATTCTACCGTTTCTCACCCATTTCATCAATACTTCTCTAACTACTGGTCACTTTCCAAACAGTCTCAAGGAGGCAAGAGTAAACCCTCTCCTAAAGAAACCCACTCTCAACCCGTCTGATGTTATAAACTACAGGCCTGTCTCTCTCCTCCCGTTCCTGTCTAAAACACTTGAACGCGCTGTCTTTAAACAACTCTTCTGTTATCTCCATCAGAACAACCTTATGGATCCGCACCAGTCTGGTTTCAAGGCAGGTCACTCCACATAAACTGCTCTCCTTGCTGTTTCTGAGGAACTGCACACTACCAAAGCAGCATCCCTGTCCTCTGTCATCATCCTTTTGGACCTGTCTGCTGCATTCGACACTGTGAACCATCAGATCCTCCGTTGCACTCTCCAAAAACTTGGAGTTTCGGACACTGCACTTTCCCTCCTCACCTCATACCTCAAAGACCGCACCTACAGGGTAACTTGGAGAGGGTCCGAGTCCGACCCTTGTCAATTAACTACAGGGGTCCCTCAGGGCTCTGTTCTTGGTCCCCTCCTCTTCTCCTTGTACACAAACCCGCTCGGATCAGTCATTCTGGTTTTTCATACCACTGCTACGCTGATGACACCCAACTAATTCTGTCCTTTCCCCGCTCAGAGACCCAGGTCGTCGCACGAATCTCTGCTTGTCTAGCTGACATCTCTCAGTGGATGTCTGCTCATCACCTCAAGCTCAACCTTGACAAGACTGAACTGCTTTTCCTTCCGGGAAAAGATTGTCCCGCTCTTGACCTAACAATCAACATCGGCACCTCTGTTGTTTCCCCGACTCAGACTGCAAGGAATCCGGGTGTGACCCTAGATAACAAACTGTCCTTCACTGCAAACATCGCTGCTACAACCCGCTGCTGCAGGTACACGCTTTACAACATCAGGAGAATACGTCCCCAGCTGACCCAGAAAGCGACGCAGGTTCTGGTCCAGGCTCTCGTCATCTCACGCCTAGACTACTGCAACTCCCTCCTGGCTGGTCTACCTGCATGTGCCATCCGACCTCTGCAGCTCATCCAGAATGCAGCGGCTCGTCTGGTCTTCAACCTTCCAACATTTTCCCACACCACCCCGCTCCTCCGCTCACTTCACTGGCTTCCAGTAACTGATAGAATCCACTTCAAGACAATGGTACTTGCGTACCATGCTGCAAATTGATCTGGCCCTTTTGTAACTAGCTGATGCTCAATCTCATCCTCTTCTTCAAAGTCACTGTCATACTCAGAATTCTCAGAAATGTGATCCTCACATTCTGAAACCTCTTCCTCTTCCTCTACATCATCATCAAATGGTTCTCTTTCTTCCAGAATCATTTGCAAGGCCCTCTGAGCAGAGAACCGTTTGGCCATCTTGATCAGATGTGATAAGGACCCAAACTGGCGAAGCTTTACTTATTCGCTCTGTGCACAAGATGGCGTCCATCAACTTCCGGCGGGTGGGGGTGAGGGTGAGTACTTCCGGTTTGAGTACAGAGTTTTGACAGTTTGTTTTGACACAGACACCAAGAGCAAGAATGAGCGGATTTGGGGTTAAATAAAGGGGATTGGCCTTCCAGCGGGTAAGAAAGTCGGCACTACATTGCTGTGTGCCCCTTTGTACAAATTTGTCCCGTTATAATCGGGAGATAAGTTTTCATTAATTTCCCATTGATGCTGAGGTAAAGGCTCAGTGGCTGATCATGGTCCGTAGGGACAATTTCAGCGCCACAAAAAATACCCGTGTGTGTAGTAGGCATTTTCAACCAGGAGACTTATTGGTCACAGCTGGAGGACTGAACAGAGTACAGAAAGGAGCTACACATGTTCTCTTTGCATGGAATAATTATGAACTACCTACACCCAGACGTAATGTTTGGGAACGTCGGCCGAGGGCAGAGAGCCCCACCCCGGACTTGACAGCTGAGTACGAGGTGGAAACAGTTGCGCCGCCTGATCATGACTACCAGTGGCGGCGCCAGAGTATTTTTGTTGGGTAATCTATGGTAGGGCTAACCCATACAGTCAGGGCCGCCTTAATGCACGGGCTGACCTGGGCTGAAGCCCAGGGGCCTACGGAGATCGGGGGCCTATCGAGAGCCAATTAAAAAAAAAAAAAAAAAAAATTCAATTTTTTTATTTTTTTATTTCGGGTGTTTTAAAAAAAAAAGTTAAATAAACAAAGTATTGGCTTTCAGAATATGAAACCTTTATTTCCAAAATCACACGATAAATACATTTTTTAAGCTTGTAAAGGGAAGACAACAGCTCTCCCTCGCCACTCTGCTGTTCCACAGCGCCGCCCCCCCTCCCTCCGCTGAAATTATTAATGTAAGACGTATAGTAATGATAGGTAACACAGCAAGGTCCGTTACAGTTTGTTTTCATCTGATTTTAAAAAAACAAAGTCGTGGCTTTCAGAATACTAAACTTGTTTCGGCAAATTCAGATGATAAATACAACTTTGAAGCTTGTGATGGCATAATTACAAGCGGAGAACGGAGTAACTTGACGTCACAGCAGGCATAACCAAAGCCGGTGTTTCTCTTGAGTGTTTTCCCCGGGAAACAAACACAATACACACAAACGCAAATATACACAAACACACACACGTCAGAATGAGAATATGTTTCACATGTGACTTATTCAAATTGCGAGTGATTGAGTGAAGAAAAAGTTTGAGTGGCGCTCGGAAAAGGAAATTGTTGAGGGAAAAGGAGTTTCGAGACAAGCAGCTATTACAAAAAATGCCGAGGCTTACAGGTTATTTTAAACCTGTAGGCCAGGATGAGGAGGAAGGACAGATGAGTTCTGTACCGAACGGTAGCGGTGCCGGCCGCGGGGCCTCGGAGACAAGTAGGCCGTCTGGTTCTGATAGCGATGGAGTAGCGGGAGAGGAAAAACAGACAGGAGGGACATTATCTGTTGGAGGAGATGGAGAGGACGACGAGGACTTGCTACGTGGAGGGGAGCCAACGGCAACCGGACAAATACATGAGGGAGGCCCGATACGTCACTCATATGGAGGAGAGGACCAGGCGCGTGTAGAGCAGAGTGGAGAAGTGCGATCACAGAGCCTGCCGAGGCTATAAATGACTTTGATTTGTTGTTTAAATAGGGGGCCTACAAAAACTATCAGCCCCAGGGCCTGATGGCAGGTTATGGCGGGCTTGCATACAGTGGTGGGGCTCAAGTCAGTATTTGTAATGTAATTACATACACGCTATATCACACCCCTTGACAGTGAAACGCCACGTGTGAGGCTTTTATTAGTCTCCTTTTATCAGCTAAATTACATCGAGAGCAACAAGTGTGAGTTAAACCATACAATAGCCCAGTGACCACCAACTGGCGGCCCGCGGGCCACATCCGGCCCGCCAGACATTCTCATCCGGCCCCCTTGGGTGACTGTGGCGTTGAAGGAGTGGTTACTGCGTTCGCCCCCGCCCATTTTTTTTTTTACAACGTCTCGTGAGTAAGGTGCAGTACCAGAGTCCAACAGAGAGGCAACAGCTGCGCGACAGTCGACTGCCTACTGCGAAACCGTCCCTGCCTTGAAGAAGAAGTGATCCTTCGTTGTGAACAGTCTTCTTTTTGCGCTCCACAGCAGCAGCCCCGCTGCGAAAGAGTCCAACAGAGAGGCAGGAGCTGCGGGACAGTAGCCTAGAAACAGGGTTGGGTTGTAACGGAATATATGTAACAGAGTTACGGAATCAGAATAAAAAAAATCAAGTAGGCTAACTGTATTCAGCTGGCGTTACATTTGAAAAACGAGTAATCTGATTACAGTTACTTTCGTAAACCTGAAGTGAATACATTTTGGAATACTTATTGGAGTTATTGGTGGAAAATTTTCCTCACAAAATGTAATATTCATTACCGGCAGAACTGTGTGCACACTGCACAGCGCTGCAGCATGTCTGTGAGCGAGAGAGATGCAGTGTGTCTGTGAGGCCCCGCCCCCGCACGCAGATCAGAGAGAGAGATCTCTTTAAAAATATATTGAAAGTTAGAAACGGAGATGGTTAGATAAAATGTCCAAGATAACGTTTAAGTAGCATTTATTTATTGTCGAAATGATGACATTTCATAACGGGATCAAATCAAAGTGAATGGCCTGCTGCTGCTGAATGCATGGGGCAAGTGACTGGAAACAGTTTTAAAAGTTATTACATCGTTTCAGATAATAAATAATAATGATAATTCATTCTATTTAGGGGCGCCTTTCAAAGCACCCATGGCCACCTTACAATTCATAACATATATAAGGAAATGTTTTAAGACAGTACAAAGAATGCAGTCCGGGTGATGTTTTTTATGTGTGGTGCAGATGAGAGGGAGCTGTCCAGAATGACACCAAGATGTTGTGTTTGAGTTCTTGATAAGCCATTAAAACAGTAAAATAAGTGTCTCCTGTACACCAAAACATACCCATCTGTTATGGAAAAAGAAAGTATTCCAAAAGTATTCTAAAAGTAATCTGAATACGTAACTAACTGTATTCTGATTACTTTCAGAACATGTATTCAGTATTCAGTAACTGATTACATTTACAAAGTAACCCTCCCAACCCTGCCTAGAAGTGATCCTTCGTTAGCGTGAAGAGTCTGCTAGGCTTTATGCGGTCCACAGTACCTGAGCGTGCTCCACTAGCATTGCGGACTATATAAAAATCGCTGGCCCGCGATAGTGTCTATTGGATACATTTTGGCCCTTGGACAAATGTAGTTGGTGACCCCTGCGATAGCCTATTCTGCTAATTCCACGTTGTTAAAACATGCTACGCAGCGGCAGAAACAAGAAAAGTTGGCATATAGAATTGACACGGAGAGGGAGAGAGAGAGAAAGAGGGAGAGAGACACACAGACACAGGTAAACAGAGAGAGACAGACACCGCACACAACAGGTGGTCTGTGTCTCTATTGTCATACAAAACACTTTTTCAAATGACCCATTATTACAAAAATATATTCAAAACTCACTATTCACTCATCAGGTGGGTCGTGTGACTCTGGCACTTGTTCGACTTGTACTTCAATGCGAGGGCGTTTAAGAACAAATCTATCCATCCGAAATATACAATTAATCCTAGAAGTTCTGCTGTCTGTCTGCAATTTACTCGGCGCGAGTTTGGGGACTTTTCAATGTGAACGTGACGTATCAGTAAGCGGCAACGCACGCCGCCGTGTGTAGGGGCCGCATGACGCAACAGACCCAACATTTCGTTGCTCTGATTGGCTGTAGGTCTATTCAAATTGCATTCGGTGCATTTTGATCTGATCGCGGCCGCGCTGATGTTATAACGCGTGGGAATTTCCTCACCTTTAGTGTATAAAACTCCCCCACTACTTAGACTATTCCTTGCACCCCTCTAGCATAAGCCTGAATGGTCTCAACCATATTGCGTCAGGTCAGTAACGTGCACTTGTTGTTACAGCAGGATCAGTTTGTGAGTTGTGGACACGACCGGTAGATTTTCACAACCCGTGTTTTCAACATGCTTACTTTAACACACTTTTTCATGGTCGGACTAAAGTAGGGCTACGCCATTTCTTGGTATGGCTGTAGCCTACCCTGGCGCCGCCACTGATGACTACTGTCTAACTCCAGCGGCGACAGTGATGGCAAATCAGGTGGCTGACGAGAACGAAGCCTTGAAAATTCAGATTAGGGAGCTCCAACTCCAGCTTGAAGAGTTACAACTGCAAACTTGTTTCGGGATGCAACGCCTGGCAGGGTTGGACGAGGACATTATTTTCTACACCAGGTTGGTTTATAAGGCCATCAGGGTGTTGTTTCTTGGTGGTCTAATGGATAGTGAGGTGGGCTGATGGTCGGAAGGTTGCAAGTTCAAATCCCGCCTGGAACACCACTAATAGTGTGCCCTTGAATAAGGCACTTAGCCAGGGGCGGACTGGGACTAAAATTCAGGCCACATGAAATGTCAAATGTTAGAAAACCGCTGTTTATTATTTAAAGTTTTACATCCGATTCGCTCCTTTTTTCCTCTCTGTACACAGCTCCAGTTTGGGCATTGGCCTTTCATCAGATTTCATTTTTAGTTGCTGCTGTAGCGGAAGTTTAGTACAATTATTTTTGATGAAATACTCCAAATCTCCACCCTCCATAATTGCACTTGCTTCAGTTGCTTGTTACTTTATAAGGGCGGTGATGACAGTTACAGTACGAACTGAAGTGAATGCGATTTGATTGGATTGTGAGGCATGACGAAGCCTCATCTGATTGGTCAATCCCTCAAAAAAATGTTTTCACCAAGGGAAGCCAATTTCGGCTAGCCTCCTCTCGCAACAGAGTGCAATCTACTGTTTCACCATAACATCTAGAGGGCCGCTGTTTCACTCTTTGTAAAATACTCAATGAGAATGGGGGAGAGATGGGCCGGCAGAATAATTACCAAAACTAAACGAAGTGTTTTTATTTATTTATTAAAATTATAACTACAATCCTAAAAAACAGGGGAAGCCTGGCTTCCCTTGGCCTCCAGGAGAAAACACCACTGAGTTCAAGGGATAATTCTCACCCACCTCTTGCTCTTGCCCTGCACGTGTGGCAGTTGAGCTGCAGCTCAACTCTGTCCCTCATCATGAACGCAGGAGGCTGGCTGTATATCTGAACTTGCGCCCTCATCATTCTCTTCATCATTTTGCACTTGTTCAAAGCTGCTGATGATAGAGGTTGTAGCAATTTATGACATTTATATGCTTCACCTGCGAGTGACTTCACCTTTTTTTCTCTTGCCTTCTCGGCCCCACCTTTTTCTTTTAGTTTTCTTTGATTTTTATCCATGTTTGTTCATTCTCCCTGTCTGCCGCGGCATCTAATCCCTTCTCTTCGTGTGGCCGGTCGTTTTTCTTCTTCGTGTGTGATTATTTGACATAAGAACCACACAACTGCATTAGCGGCCGCTGTCGCCATCTTTCGGCCGTCAGCGCAATTTAAATTATGACGTTAAACCATTTTTTTTTAAAGGGCCGGCCGTCAACGGCCCTTGACGACCGGCCGTTCTGTGATTCTACAGATGGCCAGTCCGCCCCTGCACTTAGCCCTCAGTTACTCCAGGGAGAATGTCCCTGTAATTGGTCATTGTAAGTCGCTTTGGAATAAGGCGTCTGCTAAATGCCTGAATTGTAAATTATATTTTTGGGAGAATAAACCCCACAGATCCTCAACTCAGGTGTGTCTCACTCATTAACAACGCAACACAGAAGCAACAAGAATGTTGTTTACAGTAGCCATGAACTCGTATGCATTTTCTTAGGTTAAGGGGCCTTTGGCTTTTCTTGCCGGGGGGGGGGGGGGGGGGGTGCGGTGCCCCCACAAATAGAATCAAATTCTGTGAAACACTGAGAAGATGTTCTCCTCTGCAAAAACTACGAAATCGCAACACTCCATCCCTGTGAGTAGGAGCTGGCCTTGCACCTGCCAATAGTAGCTATGAGACTGCTTCAGTTTTAATGTGCCACTTTGCATTTTTAAGAAGCTACAGTGTCACGATCTGTCTGTGTTGTGTTTTGTCTTGTCTTTTTCTGTCTTTGGTTTCCTGCTTTATTTTGAAAAGTGTTCACCCCCTGTCTTGCCTGTTGCTTTCTTTCTGTTTTCCCTCCTACCTGATTACCCGATTGTGTTCACCTGGTGCCCCTGTGTTTTCTCCTCCCTCCTCACCTGTATCTTGTTTGTTTGATTAGTCCTGTGTGCATTTAGGTCCTGTGTTTTCTGTAAGTCTTTGTGAGTTCCTTGTTGTTGTTGGACTGTGTTCACAGGGAAGAGAGTTCAGCTCTGTATTCCTAGCCTTGAAATAAAGGTATTTTCTGTTTATCTGCATTTGGGTCCTGCTTGCCTCACTCAACCCTGACATAAAGTCCACATAACTTTTTGCATTTGGGCATTTGATTTCTACGAGCCCAAAAGGTGCGCTTTCAGTTGGGTCAAACACCAGACCGTCAGGAGATGACCCTAACCAGGGGGCATCTGGGTGAATGACAAACCCACATGTCCAGTAATTGGTGTTTTTAATCCGGCAGTATTCCTGGATGGCAACCGGTTCCAGTGCCAGTCCCCTCTTCATTGACGCTGTTTGCGCCACTCCCTTCCGAATCCGTTGTGCCAAGTTTTCAGCCGAACTTTGACCTCGAACATGGCATACTTCCCTGAAACGGGAAGAAGTGATTTTTGGCCTCCTAACACGTTGCCATTCCACACTGTCGCTCTGCTCCCTTGTGGCCACCTCGATTTTCCTGGCCATGAGCAATGTTGTCGCAAGTGACAGTAGATGGAGGTGCTGTTGGTGACTGCACACAAACTCACTAAGCTAACAAATACATCACACCACGTAGCATTAGGTAGCCAACACGGCAATATGTCTTTCCTTTGTTGTTTTCTGATCAAAAGTTGTCTTCAATGGTATTTAAAACGATAAAAACGCTGCTAAAGGTTAATCCAATGTGTCTGTGTCACTTTGAAATTATTTCTGATAATCATAAGCAATAAAACTAGTTTTCAGATTTCAGAGCGTAAGATTTTCGCTTTGGGCAAACTGTGTGCGCATAGCTCTCATTTCTCAATGGTAACGTGTGTGTGTATGTGGAAATTTCCCTTCAATTCTATTGGCTCTAACGGTTCAAAATTGACCAATGGGTTCCAGAGAAAAGGCAAATACGCCCATTTCCACCCAAATGACCCCAGAAGTGTTTTTTGTTGTTGCTAAACCTCTCTAAAAGGGTAAAATGTCACTTGTTTTGCATCAATCTCGATACAGGGTACTTATTATGTTATAGTTTGGATTCCTAAAGCTTTTAGTCTCCGATCCCATTTCAAGGGTGGTTTTCACTATAAGTAATGGTTTATTTTTGGACAGACACTATAATTTAAATTGTTTTACTATGTTCAATCTGAATTTACTTTAAAATAAAAATTAATTCTATATTGATTCTGACTTTTCTACATCCAACTCACAGGTTTAGCATTGCTTTGAGAAAAAATATTATTAATTGAAGTTATTGTCATTTGTTCTGGGAATGTCATTTTCGAGCCTGAGACCTGAAAAACAGGCTTGGGGCTTAACAGGTTAAGAATCTTTTATGAAAGCTAAATTTGGGTTTAACTAATTTATTTATCATTTTACACGACGGGGTTACAAATCGAAAAATAATTCTGTAGCCCCTTCATGCTACACACACATAGCTAGCTACCAGTTGATGTGAGCTAATGTATTGTTACTATGTAATCTGTTGCAAAACGTCAGCTAGCTGGGCTTATTTGAATCCTAAATCACAGTTACCTACTCTAGCCACATCAAAACCCCAGAACATGAACCTGATTGAGGCTTTGAACCGATGAACCCTTTTTATTTTCCTCCCTACTCTGAGATTGTGAGGCTTTTCATGCTTTCTCATGGACCTGTAACAGCTAGCCCTGACGCTCACTCTCCCTGAAGGTAGATCTTTGTTTGCAACTGTGGGGAATTGGACATCATACATGTTATCCAAAACACGTAATAGTACATAATTAAAACGCTTTACACTGTAAAGCCTGTCAAGTTGTCAAAGTTAGCCAGTAACTAAAGCTTTGTTTGTCACTTACCTTCAGAATTGTCGATGTAACTGGATATGTACATCTTGAACCCGTTTTCTATTTTGCTCCTCGGGGCTGAGCTTCCCGCTTGTACCAGCCGATGTACATCACTGATGTTAACCTTCGGTAGGTCTTGGAGACATAGAGTATAAAATAGTGCCATCTTCTTGCCTTGCTGAGGTAACGTTAGCCTTCTCACTGCGCTCTACCTCAGAACGGAAGTTTACAACCGCACACTCAATGAACCGGAAATGGAAATACGTCATCCCGTGCAACTAGCGAATTGTGACCCGAACATCCTGTATGTAATGTAAATGTGTAGGGGGGCCAAGGCCATTGAGTGTGAGCTTGAAAAAATGATTTATCACATCATTTTTCTTTAGCTAAATAATGACAAAGGTTCCCACAGACCCGAACACCATACAAGGGTTAACCAGGATAGGTCTCATTGAGATTAAACATCTCTTTTTCAAGAGAGTCATGGCCAAAGAATAGTTACAGCACAGTCAAAGACAATTTTAAAACACACAATCACAACACAGTCATACACCAAGTTTAGCCAAAGCATTTACAGACACAGCGGCCTGCTTCAAGGTCAGAGTAGCTTTTGGTCTGTTTAATGAGACAAGCTTAGCTTAGTTTGAGGCTGGTTCAATGCTTCAGGAGTAGCGTAACTGAACGCCATTTCCCCCAGTTCAGTACGGACTTTTGGTAAAGTTAAAAGGAAAAAGCCGATAAGATCCTGTGCATTTTCTGTTTATATAGATCCTTAGATAAGGAGGAAGAGCACCAAGAATAGCCTTATATATAAGGATGTGCCAATGTTTCAGTCGACGTGTGGTCAGGGAAGACCATCCAACACGAGCGTATAGGTTGCAGTGGTGCGTCAAGGTTTTGAAGTTTGTGATGAATCTCAGTGCACCGTGGTAGACAGTATCCAGCGAGTGAATGCACTGAAAAGATGCATTCATATAAAACACATCTCCATAATCCAGCACAGACAGAAAGGTTGCAGACACTATCTATTTTTGGCCTCATAGAAAAAACAGGACTTGTTTCTAAAGAAAAAAACAAATGTTATTCTTAGTTCTTTCAAAAGTTCCACAATGTATGTTTTAAAAGAAAGCGAATTGTTAATTATAATTCCAAGATACTTATACCGCGACACAGATTCAATCTCCGACCCCTGCAAGGTGGTGATAGGAGGGAGGTTCAAGTCCTTGGTTTTTGCTTTCGAGAACATCATTAGATTTGTCTTGGCAGCGTTTAAAACAAGTTTCAAATCAATCATGTTGGATTGTAAGATGCATCCAGGAGCTGACAAAGAGCCTGCTTCGGGGTGGACGCAGAACAGTAAATTACTGTATCATCAGCATAAAAATGCAAATTTTCATTTAAATCATTGTTATTAAGACTCTTTATATAAATGATAAATAACAGTGGTCCTAAAACAGATCCCTGTGGCACACCCTTGGATACCTGAAGAGATGTTGAAGTTAAGCCTTCTGCCCGCACACACTGTGGTCTGCATGATAAATAGTTCTCGATGAGTGATTCGAGTAAAGCTTATTGGCTTTATATAACAATGGGATGTAGTCAGCGTGTCATCAACCAATGGTTTGTGGACTACCACTTTGAAGATTTAGTTGTCACCATCCTGGTGATTTGGAACGAGAGAGTGGAGCTCAATGCAACCAAATTGTTAATTGACAAGAATGTTTAAATTCATTTTCATAATCAGAAAACACACTTTGAGAGGGATAAAGTTATAAGCTGAAAACAAGGAAAACACAAAACAAGAAAACATCTTTACTTTGGACATAAATCAAGTGAGAAGTAGAGATATTTTCTAAACCTTTATACAATTGGCTTTCAGTAGAAACGCTTCTTGCTAAATTTGAAAGAAATGAGAAGGCACGTCTTTTTAGGCTTCCATTTTCAGTCCCTGAGGTTACCACTTGGTCAAGCTCCCAAAAGGTTTTACCTTAAGCTACTATATGCAACTAATGTATTATAGGCCCTTCCCTTTCTGGAAATGCCAAACGACCTGTGTGTAGAAAGGGGTATATGTGACCCTGAATACATCTCAAATCTAACCTGGTTGGCACGTAAACTCTGTGTATCACCCCTTTAAACACACCTAACCTAACCCAGCTTGTATATTATGGTAATGTGTTGCTATTTTCCAATTGTATTGTTGTCTCCTGATTGGGTGCTTACCATTTTAAGTGGCTATTAATAGCAGGGTATGAACACACATGCACAAGTTCACACACACTTGTAAACATAGTAAAAAAGTGAAGTCCATCAGTGGAAACATTGCACGGTCAGATTGTGTCAATCAGTGTGCGACTCACTGAGTCACTAACACCTTTATTGTCAGCTGACTCATCCTCACATCCAGCGGCTGTCCTCTGCTGTCACCTTGCCTCCCTCAGGCCCTGCCACCAACCATAATAAATACAGATTAATGCACATTATGACACGGCTTGGATGAATGCTTGATTCTAATTGGTCATTTTGGACATTTTAGAGGGTTGTTATAACTTCGCTGCTAAGGATAAAATGACCGTTGCTAAGGAAGTTCAAGAGACTGTGTGCAGTCATATCAATCCGCAGAAAGAATTCCATTCGAGTTAACATCTGCTGTGGATAACAAACGTACATATTTACCCACCGGAAACAAAATGGAATACTTTTTTAAAAACACATTTTTGTACTTGTTGAGACCACAAAACGTTTGATTCATGATGTCTAAACTGTCCCCAGTACAGAAAAGAAAAATAGCACAAGAAAAGGAAAGAGGTTAAAGACAGAGCACTGGACATCAGAGAAATCAGCAGAAGAAGACAGACAGGAAGTAAGCACTACCAGGGCTGCATCTCACTTCTCCTAAATGCAATCCTTGGGTCCCTCACTTGCGTATTTTCCTTTCGTCTTAGTCCCTCCCACCAGGGAAGCATGGAGAGACGCAAGGAAACCACGAGAAGGGAGAAGAAGCAGGGAAATTAGTTTTAAGAGCAATGGGACGTCCTTTCCTCCGGAGCGTCACGTGAAGCGGCGTCCGTTTGTGATGACTCCGCACAGCTGATCGTCTGAGAGCAGCCAGCTGTGTCCCCGTTTTTTTCATAAACATTTGTATCATCTGTTGTAGACCCAAATAAATAAAATAAAATAAGAAATCATTCTCAAAAAAGTTAAACGCCATTCTTAAAATGTATAAACGAACAATAGTTAGATTAATATTGATTAGAGTGCACAATAGAAATAAAATAATTGATAGATGAAAAAGAGATACTGTATCTATCGAATCCCAGTTAGATTAACATTCATTGGATTGCACACTTTGTTTGTTTGTGTGCATATGTAGCAAATTAACATTTTAAATAGCACTTAATGACTGACTGAATGGAAATGACAAATGAAAATGTAAAACGAGAAAAGCGATCATGAAAATGCTTCCAATAAATGAACAAAATTATTTTTGTCCACTTTGTTGTTCAGATATATCACATATTTTGTAAAACATATCAGCGAGTGGCTGCTGTTTGCTGGTTCCTCGATTATCATTCCTCAATCCTCAGTCCTCCGGCACAAATAAGGGCACTGGGACGCTACTCAAGATGGTGCAGACAAATCAACCTCCGGTGATACCGAGGAGGGAGGAAATTAAAAATAAGAGAAGTGAGAAGCAGCCCAGGAACAGCAGAAGAAGACAGGCAGGAAGTAAACACTACCACGAACAGCAGAAGAAGACAGACAGGAAGTAAACACTACCAGGAACACGGGCCGTTTCTCAATGTCGAGTAAACCTGCTGCAGAGCCACTATTTCAAGTATACTACGTAATCGAGTGGCGCCGAAGGACTGTTTGAATGCATGTTAAATCCCCAGAATTTGGTGCCACTCGATGACGTAGTATACTTGAAATAGTGGTTCTGCAGCAGGTATACTCGACATTGTGAAACGGCCACGGTATGGGCTCTGACAGTGTTTAAAGCAGGGGTGGGGAACCACCGGCCTCCGGGTCGTATACGGCCCGCGAGACCATTTGGTACGGCCCTCGAGGTAATTTATAAACACACGCAAAAAATTTAAGAAATCTAGACTGCAAAAAAAATGAAACAAGCAAGTGCCTGTTTTTCCTGGCGAAGGTCAGGGTCCTTGAACACAACACGATAACGTGTCATCACGTGCTATATGTCTCGTCTGACAGGGGTACTGTGAGGTGTGATTTGTGCCAATGAACGAACTCACTGAGCTCACTGACTATGCCGCGAGAGAAGTAACGTGACACTCTCGTCGCCACCCCTCTCGTCTGAGAAGCTACGTGACGTCTGCGTCTGAAGTTACTTTACTTTGACCAAATAACCCAGTAATGTTAAAGCTATGCAGTTGCTGTTCAAGCGAGACTCTATTTCAATATAGTTTTGGTATTAAAATAATGTTACACCCCTTGTATGCCCTGGACGCAAAAACAACCACAGACAAGAATATATATTTCAATCAGGAGAGACGTGATGTATGGAATACATGTTTATTATCGGGTCACATTATATAAATGAAACATAATGATGACAGTTTATAACAAGTGAATGAAATGGTGTTTGGCGATTAGGCCCAGGTTTTGTAGGATGTCATTCGGGAAGGGAAGAACCGTTTCCGATGAACCCCCCTGGGTCTAGACACTGGTGGTGGTGATAAGTGGTTAGGTCCGGTTGGAAGGGAGAAGGTTGAGCTTGGCCCTGAGTTGGAAGCAGGAGGCGAAGGGGTGGAGGAGGGTTGCGCGTTGACACCTGGAAGACAGCTGATGGAAAAGGGGAGAGCATATATAGAGGGATTAACAGGTGCGATGATTAGGCTTGTGAATGGAGGGAAGTGATAGGTTAGCTAAGGAGTGGGGAGTGGCGCTCCCTATCCTTTAGTGAAGGGAGCGAGTATTGCCATGACGCACAATACGAAGTGATAGGTCTTCCTGCCTGAACTTGCGCTGAGCTTCATTTCAATCAGGAGAGACGTGATGTATGGAATACATGTTTATTATCGGGTCACATTATATAAATGAAACATAATGATGACAGTTTAAGTGAATGAAATGGTGTTTGGCGATTAGGCCCAGGTTTTGTAGGATGTCATTCGGGAAGGGAAGAACCGTTTCCGATGAACCCCCAAAAGAAGTGAAGGTATGAAGTACTGAACGTGATGAAATCTTACCTTGTGGGATGCAGTGGAAATCTATGGATGAAAAGAGAGGTTAATACATGTGGGGATTTAGGCATCCTCCCTGGACGTACAGGGCGTCCTGGACATACGGGGCTTCCCGGACGTACGGGGCATCCCGGACGTACGGGGCATCCCGGACATACGGGGCGTCCCGGACATACGGGGCTTCCCGGACATACGGGGCATCCCGGACGTACGGGGCATCCTGGACATACAGGGCGTCCTGGACATACGGGGCTTCCCGGACGTACGGGGCATCCCGGACGAACGGGGCATCCTGGACGTACAGGGCATCCCGGACGTACGGGGCAACCTGACTTCGCAGGGACACGTTTTATACAGACCCGAAGGTTACAACCTGGACGAACAGGGTTAGACATGCAAGGATAAACATGAGCCGCGGGGCGAATATACGTGCTGACATGCTAAGAACCACCACCAGTTATATGCATACGTACCAATTTGAAGGTTGGAGAAACCTTTGGATAGCCAGCACGGCACTGGCGTTCGGACGAATGTAGGATGAGAAGCGGTTGTTGTAGGGAAGAGGAACAATTACCTTGATTGCGGCAGGTTTGCTGCGCCTATCCTGAACGAGCCCTGAAATGCTCTTAAGACACCACCACCAGTTATATGCATGTTTACCAGAGGTAAACTGGAGAGATCTTGGATAGCCGGCACGAGCCGATGCCCGGCGAAGAGGGAGATGTAGACAATGTAATGCGGCTGTTAGCTTGAGTACAATGATGCATGAATATCATACCCTGCTTAACATAAGCCATGTGAGCATGAACCAAATATATGAGTGCAATATGAGCAGCATGAAATAATATTTGCTTAGGTAAATGCTGAGACATGACCCATGATATAGGCAGGGCTCAACGCTAACTTTTAAAAGTGGTTGCCAGGCTGGCAACCAGGCATCCGCTTTTGGTTGCCAACTGAAAATACGGTTGCCCTTTTTGATACCTTATATTTTAAATAATTAAGATGCTATACAGTTATACATCCACTTAATAATGAACATGTGACACGAGAATGTTCAAATGCTTTACAATAAGTAATTAACGCACTTATTTGAACCTAAGTGGTAGTAAACTTGTCCACCCTCAATTGCTGGTATACAAAATACCAGTCGTGCTGCTGTTGTCCTGTCTTCATAGATCCCTCACAAATGAATTGAGCAAGTCACCAGTTTCTTGATCATCCGTTGTCTCCCTTTCAAATGTGGGTTTTCTTGACCTTTGTGCTGACCCCCACCATAGACCCATTGGCCCTTCAGCATGAAGTCTTGGATTGGCCAGACTAATAGATTTCTAATGTTAAATAAATGAAAACCATTCATAGTTAAACATTTGATATTAATTATTGATGCTGTAAATTACCTTTGATATGTCTAACTATATTTAAAATGTGTTACCTTTTTATAGAGTGATTATAATTTAATGCAACCATTTTCTATGGTAAAGTTTCGTTTTGCACTTTTATTTTGTAGTAATAAGATCGGGACTCTTATTTTGAAGGAACTTTTACCGGAAGTGAATAGAAAACATTCCTCTTTGTTTTTCGTTCGGGTTTTACCTTACGCTCCATCAGTTGAATCACTTTGAACATTCATTGGAGAAGTTGAGGTGTTGGCTGAACTTTTATCACAGTCAAGCAACTTATTTTTGCTTCGCCATTTTGTTGTAAAACAAACACACGGCGCACCGCGCACGCGAGTAAACGTGCATCGCTTCTGGCTCTGTAATCACGCCAATGCACGTGCAATTTAAGTATCAGGTTCCGACTGGTCACAACAATTAAATATCACTCTTAAAAACGAATATGAACATTTATCTATTTTGGGGTGCACGTTTGCTGTCCTTATTTCTTATGTTAAAAACTGGTTGCCACTGATGGCAACCAAAGTCCAAGAAGTGGTTGACATTTCCAAATGGTTGCCAATGGCAACCGTTACTATCGAGCCCTGGTATAGGACTAGCTTAATTAACAGTTTAATTACGCCACGGTGAGACGTAGATGTTGATGTGCTGGTTGGGTGATTAGACTGTCTTCTATCATCTTACATGAACATCTCTTTCTCCCTGAAAGAAACCCCCAAAAACCACGGATGGGCAGCATCCGTGGCTGTGTGAAGCTTGAAACTGCGGTACTTACTGAGCATTGTGACGGGTAGTAGTTACCCGAACTGCATAACTCCATGCTGTAACGCGTTACACCCGACACTGCCTGGAACTCACCTTAACCCTAAACTAAAGCAACGATATTCTCTCTTTTTTCCTCTCTCCTTTTTCTTCTTCTCTTTCTCTCTCTTCTTCTTCGTTCTTCTCTTCTTTTGCTTTTCTCTTTCTTCTTCTTTTCTCCTTCTTTCCTTTCTCTCTTTTCTTTCTTCTCTTTTCTTACCTGTTTTAGCGGTGAGGCGCAGGGAAAGGAGGCGAGCCTGCTGTGCGCTGAACCTGCTAGTAGTGATGTTACGTATTGCGCCGAGGCTTCGGAGCGTGTGTCGAGTAATCCCCAATCTTTTTGTGAAGCATGTATCGAGGCTTGTATCATTTTGGGCCAGTGACGTCATCGATGACAAGCGAACCTCGCTGCCTGTCGATACCACGTGACTGCTTCGGGAAGCGATTCATTTGAACCGTTGAGCCACAACGCTCATAATACCCATGGATGTATAACAAAAACCATATTACCCCTCCTGTACCCGGGTCCGCTGGTGACACGATGGAATTAAAAGAGCTCAGACCCTCACTTATATAGAGGTCGGAAAATGTCATAAGTATAAATAGATACAAGCATAAATAAATGTAGGAATAAAACATGAATAAATAAATGAATAAATGCAGATAAGATATATCCAGTGTTTTTTGGGGTAGATTCAGCGTGTGGGCTGTGGCTCGCTGGAAGCAGCCGACCCACGACCGCAGGGTTTGCTTATAGAAGCTACAGCTAAATGAGATAATGCAGTTAATAAATGTATTCCTGATATGGTTTAGCCTTCTCAGGCTACGACGTGGTTAAGTTTATGAATAATATTAAGGAATACGAATCCCTCTTTGCAATGTTTACCAGCCTCCTATAGGCTTTTCAATCACAATCGTTCAACTGGAATGAAAACAATATTGTTAACATGAAAATAGGATTTTATGTCCGTTGTTTAGAGTTATTCTAAGGCTTTACTCATTGGGAACTCGGTATGAGATAGAGCGCAACTGTTGAGATTTCCAATTTGCCTGTTTTACACGCTTTGACCAACAGGGGTTTATGTTCAAATGAAGCCCATGATGAAGCCTCATGACATGAACCCTTTGCGAACCAATTGCTGGAAAGCTTCAAAGCTTCATAAGGCTTCATCTCGCCATCACTACCTGCTTGCCACCTAAGACGCACTTAGAGACCAGTACTGCTACTGAGCCGGGAGGAGAAGTAGCTTCGATGAGATGTAGCTTGAGCCCTGCCTGCCTGCAGAGGGGTTGTGGTTGAAGCCGGAAGTGGGTGAAGCTTCGCAAGCGATGAGGGCCCGTTCCGCGTGAAGGCCGGAAGCGCCGCATTTGAGCGGCCCTGATGCCAGTGATGCCCTCTCGAGAGACTGAAGGCGTGTGTCAATTGTTTGCCCATTTCCATTAAGCCGGAGGAACTTCCGTGGAGCTCAGTATCCTTGTCTTTTTCTTCCGCATCCGGGTTTGCGGGGTGGCCGGCTAGAACCGCTAGCCAACTGGGGAACGCCCCCTGTAGCTTAATCCGCAAGACTGCGGAGCTGATGAATTAATACCCGGAGCTGGGACGAAGCCCTGCTGCTGCTTGCGCGTTGACACCTGGAAGACAGCTGATGGAAAAGGGGAGAGCATATATAGAGGGATTAACAGGTGCGATGATTAGGCTTGTGAATGGAGGGAAGTGATAGGTTAGCTAAGGAGTGGGGAGTGGCGCTCCCTATCCTTTAGTGAAGGGAGCGAGTATTGCCATGACGCACAATACGAAGTGATAGGTCTTCCTGCCTGAACTTGCGCTGAGCTTCATGTTTATTTAATTATCAAAATGATAACAAAGGCTGAAAAAACAGGAGAAGCCTGTCTTCCCTTGATCTCCAGGAGAAAACACCACTGTATATCACCAGGTTTTCATAGTTTTGTGTGTAAAATAGATTGCTGCAGTGAACACGACTTTATGTATTTGTTTATGGTTTATTTGATATGGAGGGATGCAGTATATAGAAGTTCAGAGAAGAAGCAACCGCTATATATTGTTTATTTTATTTTGTTTCATTTTGGCACCATGGCAGAGGCATACTGTATCGACTTAATGTGCGGAGATTGTAATGTCCCGTTTACTAAAATATGTATTGTTTTATGATGTTTAGTTGACAAAATAGTCACTGGTGTTGTGGTGACTCTAGTTGACCATAATTCACTTTTGGGTCACAGTTCCTACACGGACCTTGTTTAGTGTAACACTGGAGATATAGGTTGCCAAGCTAGAGCTAGCAACGCACTCTAACTTGACTCTCCTCACTGAGTACATGTCTGATACTACTATTGCTTGATGGAAAATAAAGAGTGGAAATCCATCTTAAATACTCCGCCTTCGACTCCTTACCGGTACTACACTGGTGACCCTGTGTTTTTCGAGATAGTTTCAGAAATGTTTTTGAACATGGCTGAACGAGATGTTTTCGTTAAGCTGCCGGAGTTTTGGGAGCATGCCGCGGAGGCATGGTTTGCACACGTGGAGGCTCACTTCGCTTGCAAGCATCTCCACGACGAAGAGCTGAGATATTAACACGTGGTGGCTTCGCTGGGGGTTTCTACTTCAGCCAGCTTAGTGAGTTTCATCGCAGAACCCCCACGCCTCGGCAAATACGAGGCTATCAAGGCTCTTCTCCTGAAGACATTTGGTTTATCGACGAGAGAAAGAGCCCGCCAAATTATGGACATTCAGGGCCTCGGAGATGGCAAGCCATCTCAGTTGATGGAGAAGATGCTAAGCCTGCTAGGAGGGGAAGATACCCAGATTTTGTTCATGGAGATGTTTCTTCAACACTTACCTCCCCGGGTCCAGACGGCGTTGGCCAACACACCCATCACGGAGCCCCGCGCGCTGGCCGGAGAAGCGGACCGTTTCTTCCTGGCTACACGACAGTCTGGTGCGGAGGAGTTGGCTGTGGCGCACAGCGGCCCTTCTGCGGGCAAGAAAGCATGGCGGAGGCCGGACACAGCGGCGCAGAGTCGGCGAGGGGATACCGGTGAGTGCTTCTACCATGCACGTTTCGGGACGATGGCAAAGAGGTGCATCGCTCCATGCAGCTACAAGCCTCTGGGAAACGGAGGTGCCGACGCTCAGTAGTGGCTCTGATCGTCGGCGGCACGGGCAGGCTTCTTTTCGTCAAAGACAGTGTTTCAGGGAGCCTGTTTCTGTGCGACACGGGTGCGCAGCGGAGTGTGGTTCCCGCGTCGAGAGAAGACATCACTCGAGGCGGGCACGGCCCACGGCTAACAACGGCTAACGGCGGGCCCATTCGCACGTACTGATTACGGCTTATGTGTTTGTGCATCGGTGGACAGCGTTTCAGCTGGGAGTTTGTAACAGCCGACATTTCTTTTCCTCTTCTTGGGACGGATTTTTTGTGTGCTCATGGGCTGTTGGTGGACATTAAAAATAAACGTTTAGTGGATGCCTTAACATTTTCTTCTCTCGTGTGCACACTCGGCAGCGCAGCGTACGAAGGGCTGTCGGGCTCGCTGTCGGGGGAGGACATTTTTCTCAAACTTTTGGCCGAGTTTCCTGATCTGTCGCTGCCCACTTTCTCCGCTTTCACCACCAAACATGGCGTGGAGCACCACGTCACCACCGAGGGGCCTCCAGTCTACGCCAGGGCCCGACGGTTGAACCCTTCTAAGCTAACCGTAGTGAGGGCGGAATTCACAACCATGGAACGCCTGGGCATCCTCCACCGCTCCAACAGCCCTTGGGCCTCTCCTCTGCACGTCGTGCCCAAGCCGAACGGCGGTCTCTGCCCGTGCGGGGATTACCGCCAACTCAACGATGCCACTACACCTGACCGCTATCCGGTGCCGCAATACAGGACTTTTCAGCGTATCTGGCCGGCACAAAGGTTTTCTCCAAGGTGGACCTGGTGCGTGGACACCACCAGGTGCCCATGCACCCCCTAGACATTTCCAAAACGGCAGTAATAACGCCTTTTGGACTCTTTGAGTTCCTGCGGATGCCTTTTGGGCTCAAGAATGCCGCCCAGACGTTCCAGCTCCTGATGGATTCGGTGCTGCGGGACCTGCCGTTCGTGTTCGTGTACCTGGACGACATACTCGTCGCCAGCGTTTCAGTGGAGGAGAACCTGTCTCACCTCCGGGCCCTGTTCACGCGGCTCGGCGAACATGGATTGATCATCAACCCTGTAAAGTGCCAGTTCGGGGTGTCTGACATTAACTTCCTCGGGCACCACGTCACCAAGGACGGTGCAACACCCCTGCCAGCGAAGGTGGAGGCTGTTGCGGCTTTTCCTCGCCCGCTTCCAGCCCGGTCGCTGCGTGAGTTCCTGGGGATGGTGACTTTCTACCACCGTTTCATCCCCCGGGCCGCCCACATCATGCGGCCATTGTATGAGGCTCTGAAAGGCAAGACCCCCGTTCAGGCGATCGACTGGACAGCAGAGGCGGAAGTCGCTTTCACTGAAGTTAAAACCGCGCTGGCTCAAGCGGCTTTGCTGGCACACCCTTCATCCACGGCACCCTTCTCCTTCACTATGGATGCTTCGGACTACGCAGCCGGCGCGGTGCACGAACAGTGGCTGGACGGAGCTTGGCAACCGCTCGCCTTTTTCAGCAGGCAGCTGACGCCGAGGGAACGCAAGTACAGCGCTTTTGACCGAGAGCTCCTGGGTCTTTATTTGGTTGTGTGGCACTTCCGTTTTCTGTTGGAAGGCCGTGAGTTCACGGCGTTTGTAGACCACAAACCGCTCACCTTCGCCATGTCAAAGGTGGCGGAGCCTTGGTCGGCAAGTCGAACTTGGTTGCCGATTGCCTCTCCAGGGTCGTCATCGGAGCCGTCCAGCTGGGCCTGGATTATGCTCGTATGGCGGCGGACCGGGTCACCGACTCCGGCATCCAGAGTCTGAAGACAGAGAGCGCTGGGCTGCGCCTGGAGGACGTGGTGTTCGGCGACGCGGGCATCACCCTTCTGTGCGACGTCTCTACGGGCCTGTCACAACCGGTCGTCCCCGCCAACTGGAGGCGTCCTGTTTTCGAGGCGGTGCACGGCTTGTCTCACCCTGGCGTTAAACCTTAAGTGCGCTTGGTGGCCGCGAAGTTTTGTCTGGCGTGGGCTGAAAAAGGATGTAAGAGCTTGGGCCGGGGGGTGCGTGGCTTGTCAACGCGCTAAGGTGCACCGCCACACGAAGGCCCCTTTGGAGCGGTTCCTAGTGCCAGAGAGGAGATTTGATCATTTTAACATCGACCTGGTAGGTCCGTTGCCCTCCTCTCAGGGTTTTTCCTACCTCCTCACCATGGTGGATAGGACGACCCGTTGGCCGGAGGCGGTTCCTCTTTTGTCGACTTCAGCCGCTGACGTGGCTAGGGCTTTTATCGCGACGTGGGTGTGTCGTTTTGGCACCCCGTCAGACATTTCCTCGGACAGAGGCTCACAGTTCACTTCAGGGCTCTGGGGCTCGGTTGCAGACAGTTTGGGGGTCAAAATGCACAGGAATACCGCTTACCACCCCCAAGCTAACGGCCTCTGCGAGCGCTTCCATCGCTCTATGAAGGCGGCGCTCAAGGCAGGCCTTACAGACGGTAACTGGGTCGACAAGCTGCCCTGGGTGATGTTGGGACTGAGGACCGCGCCTAAGGAGGATCTGCAGTGCTCCACGGCGGAGATGGTTTACGGTCAACCCCTGAGAGTCCCAGGGGAGTTCCTACCAAAGGCAGCAGTTCCTTGGTCTTCTACGGCTCAACGGGTTTTCCTGCAAGATGCGGCGGAGGCTTTCGTTCCGGTTCCGACTTCTCAGCACGGCGCGCCGGGGTCTCAGGTGCCAGCAGAGCTATGCTCGGCTGGGCACGTTTTCATCCGCCACAACGAGCACAGGGGCCCCCTACAGCCCCCTTAGGCCTTGGGCCTTTCCGGGTTTTGGAGCAGGGGGACAAGCAGGGGGACAAGCACCTGGTGGTCGACATGGGTGGCAAGGCGAAGACCGTCTCGGTGGACCGGGTGAAGGCTGCTCATTTGGACTTGGAGCAGCCGGTGGTGTTGGCCCGTCCACCACGACGGGGTCGCCCCCCGTCTTCGATTCCCGCTACAGGTTTGAGTCCTGTGGTCCCGGTTCCCACTTTGCCGGGAACCGCACGTTCAGGAGTTGTTTTGCCTGCCCCCATACTCAGGAGTAGAGGGGGTCGGCGTGTTGTTCCTCCCCGCCGCACGGACTTTGTTTATCTGTGAATTCTGGGGGGGCTTGTGTGGTGACTCTAGTTAACCATAATTCACTTTTGGGTCACAGTTCCTACACGGACCTTGTTTAGTGTAACACCGGAGATATAGGTTGCCAAGTTAGAGCTAGCAACGCACTCTAACTTGACTCTCCTCACTGAGTACATGTCTGATACTACTATTGCTTGATGGAAAATGAAGAGTGGAAATCCATCTTAAATACTCCGCCTTCGACTCCTTCTTACCGGCACTACACTGTGCTACATTTTGCTGCACTCAAGCATACATCTGAAGACAGTCCGCCTTTGGAAACAAGGGAGAGTATTGTATATTTATATTTTGCAACTATACAGAGCTTTGGCAATACTATATTTAACTGAGGTCATGCTAATAAAGCTATTGAATTGAGTATACCTTTAAGTGAGTGCTTCTGTCAGGAGGAAACAAAGGTTCACCAACACATTGCACTCTACTGCTGAGAAAGGCTGTGCAAAGACGTGAAACCATGTGCTGTAATATCTGTATTTTTGAAGAATGCAAAGTAAAGGAAGAAAGTAATAACTCGCACTGAGTCTTGATACATAACTTTATTTCCTTATTTTAATTTGAGAAACACTATCCAATGATGTATTATTTCTGTTACATACACACCATTACTGAATTCATTCTAAAACCAAGAATTACCTACAAGGACGGACAAAACAAGGACACCAAACATGATTATTTTCCAATTACAGTATATTTATTTCGGTAAATGTGATATCAGTTTAATCAGTAATGTGTGTAGTGTATGGGTGTTATGTGTCAGTATCTCAAGCAAAGAGAGATAGCAGGCCAGTCCGTGGTCGGGCGCATTGTAGGAAAGCAAGACAATAAATGGCAAATATAGAAAATAAACAGATTTGAGTTATGTCCAAAACAATAGCCTATATGTGGGAGAAAATACGTTTCTATGCAGTTTAGTTCTGTGCCAACATAATTTTGAGGAGACAAGGTTGCACAAGAACATGTAGTTGAAGAGAGTGCAGAAAATGTATTCAGAAATGTTTTATTTTGAATTGAATGGATGGCATTATTTGTGACTTGAGTGCAGGTTCCAGATCAGAGCAGCAGTATGTGGAACATTTGCGCCCATTCTCAAGCTGACAGATATGACTGAAGAGCTGATAAAGACCACATGCCGGGCACTGACAAGAAAATACAACAAGGATCTCACAGCTGAATTGGCAAATGAAATGCTGCACGTGACCACAACATATAGTGCCACAATATATAGTGCCAAATCCCCTCTTAGCTCCTTAATGGCATCTATAAGATAATTTCCGGAAAAATCTGTATTGGATTGATGATTTTCTGTACACTGCCTGGAGGTGAACGGGCTTTCAGCTTTTTGGATCTTCAAAGAGCCCGATTACGATGGCCGGACAGGCAAACAACTAAATGAAATCATTGGAAATCGACAATCGGTCTCGATATGGTTCTATTAAAATCAGTAGGCGAGGCTGTAATTTCTCCAGCTGTTACTCTCATAAGCGAGGCGGAAAATAATAGTTTTAACATGCCAAAAAGCTGCTGTCGTTTATTGCACCTCAAACATTAAAACAAATCCAGAGTTACGTTTGTCTGTAGTTCCTCTAAGAAAAAAGGACAGTAAAAGAAGAGCTCTGTGGCTTCAGGCTCGATCGACATTCAAATGACAGTGTTGTTTCCCCAAAAAGTGGGCGGGCCGTGCATTTTGCAAAGCCTGAAAATGCAGTGATTTTCGTGCTATTGATCTCGCGCGTAAACATAAACATGGCGTGTTGCTATAGCAACGCCTGTTGTTGTAACATATAGATAGATAGGCTAGATAGATAGATAGGCTAGATAGATAGGTAGGTAGATAGATAGATAGGTAGGTAGATGGATTGGTATAGATAGATAGCTAGATTCTACTCGTATGTGTTTCATCACAGTGCGATCAAACTCAGTGTTAACCCTGTGTTCTAGTATGATACATAAAAGAACATTGTAGGCTACCTTGAAAATCAATGCATTCTAATAACGGGTGCATTTTACCCAGCGCCGTATTGACGGTTTTAGGTATACAGCGACCCCTGGCGGTTTGAGATCTAATCAGTGATCTTGGTAACAAGAAGACCCGTAGGGGAGAGCGGGGTAATGTGGGACACCGGGTAATGTGAGACACCCGCTGTAACTAGGCAAAGAAACAAATTTGCGGTCATGTGACCATAATGTTTTCAAGCCCCTCCCACCCCCCACTTGTCATGAAGGAGAAGTTGGTGCTGGTTCTGTGGTAAGTATTTTTTTTCACAAAAATGTGTTTGTTGCATGCAAAAGTAAATTTTCTTACTGCGAACGTAATCAACTGTAGTATCAAAGCAAATTGATTCAGGTTGAAAAACTTATATCATACATGTTGATGAACTTCCAACATATAAAACCATGTGATTGATGCTAGTTAAAGATTAGCCTGAATTGCCTAGAGATGTTGTTTTTTCTAAAATGGTGGCTGTGGGGTAAAGTGAGACAGATGCTGTGGGGTAAAGTGAGACGCTGACTCACTTTAGCCCGACATGAAGCACAAGTTAAGTTTAGTCTTATATATATTTTAGTGTAATATTACAATACATATGTTTTAATTTTAATGTCATAAACATTGTAGAAAAGTCATCATGCCAAGACGATACATCAGGAAGACAGCTTGGGGCCAAACACCCCTCACAGAGATGGAGAGTGCAGCTGCAGAGGTCATGCAAGGAAAGAAGTCCTTAAGACAAGCAGGAAAGGAAAGAAATATCGACAAGACAACCCTCCAAAGATTCATTAAGAAAATAGAGAAAGGGAGAGTTAAATCAGTAGCCTGGGGTGCAGTAGCTGAGGCAAAAAGAATACTGACAGATGAGATGGAGGAGGAGCTTGCCCAACATTTAAAACAACTGGCTGACCAGTTCCATGGCCTTGCTCCAGTTAAGTGCCGTGAACTGGCATTTGAATATGCAGACAAAAACCATATCCCTGTCCCTGCCAATTGGATGGAGAAACAATGTGCAGGTAGGCTAGGGTGCGCAAGAGATCACATGATTCTGTAGGTCAACTTAGGCCAACTGATCTTGCCACAAAGCTTATCTTATAATAACGAATTGTCCACTCTTTAGGAGTAGAGTGGTTTGGCAGCTTTCTAGCCCGTCGCCATCTCTTTGTCCGAACTCCGGAGGCAACATCCCTGGGAAGGGCTACAGCCTTCAATAAGACTACAGTGGGGGAGTTCTTTACAAATCTGGCTGTAGTGATGGACAGGTGACAGAATTAATTCTTTAGTTGCAAATGTTTTATGGAGGCTTTACCTGTAAGATTTGGTTTTGATTCTGATAAGGTTCTTCCCTTGCCTCTCTTCTTTAACAGACACACATGTCCTCCACACATGATTTACAATGTGGATAAAACAGGCGTCTTTACAGTACAAAAGCCACGGCAGGTAAGCTACTAGAGAGCAGCAGACTGATACTGAGTGGCTTGTGATAATGACCAGCTAGCTATTGGCAGAATGCTGAAACTAATGCTATTAGTAATGTTGTGAGCCTGTGAACTAGAAAAAAATGAATGGACTGCAACAAAATAAAATGTACCTTTAGACCAATAGTAGCCTACTGATTGCACATGCCATTGATTCTAAACGTTCTACTTGATTCAGGTTGTGACAGAGAAAGGGAAAAAGCAAGTTGGTTCTATCACATCAGCTGAGAGAGGAGAACTGGTGACTGTGGTGTGTGCAGTGAATGCTGCTGGGAATGCCATACCTCCCATGTTTGTCTTCCCCAGAGTTAGGTTTAAGGACGACTTCATGATAGGAGCACCTCCAGGAGCCAAAGGTGCCTCCACCAGAACAGGATGGATGAACGAAGACACCTGGCCTGAGTTCCTCGATCACTTGATAAAGCACACTAAGTGCACTCCTGACCATCCCATGCTGCTAATCCTGGATAATCTGAGAGCTCACATCTCACTCAAGGCAGTGGAGAAAGCAAAGAGTAATGGTATTGTTCTGCTCACCCTCCCACCCCACACATCCCATCGCTTGCAGCCTCTCGACGTGACGGTGTATGGCCCGTTCAAGACCCTATACAGCCGAGCTCTTGATGGGTGGATGAGATCTAACCCTGGCAAAACAGTCTCCATCTATCAGATTGCAGGATTTGTGAAGGAGGCCTTCTTGTCAGCAGTGACACCACGCAATATCACCTCTGGCTTCAAGTCCACTGGGATCTTCCCATATAACAGAGATATTTTCCCTGAGGAGGCGTTTGCACCATCCATGGTGTCAGACCGGCCAAACCCTGAGCTGCGGCCTGCATCCACTGGTCCATCCACTTCAGATGATCCGGATGGTCCACGGCCTGCAGATGATCCACCCCCTGCAGATGAACCACCTGCTGCAGATGCTATTCCACTCGCTGATGCTATTCCATCCACTTTGCATGGTCCACATGGATGTGCCTCGCCAGCTGTCTCACGACCTGGATATGTGTCTCCTCAGGAAATCATACCACTTCCAAAATGTCCCCCCAGAGGACAAACAAAACGAAAGCGTGTGAAGACAGCCATCTTAACAGATACTCCAGAGAAGCAAATCATAGAACAGGCTTATGAAGAGAGACAAAAGAAACTAGCAGGGAAAAAGCAAAATAGCAAAGAAAAGGGAAAACCGAAAAAGAAGGCACCCAAGAAGAAAATCATAGATAGCAGCTCGGAGGAGAGTGATGACCCTGTCCCATTTGAGGATGATTTTGAGAGCTCTGAAGATGAGAGGAGTGACCCCGGAAACAAAGATCTGTCCGTGGGTGACTTCGTCCTCGTCAACTTTGCCACAAAACACCGAAGTATCCGTTATGTTGGCATGGTTGAGAAGGTTGAGGGGGATGAAATACTAACCCAATTCCTCAGAAAAATCCAGGGAAACAACAGAGAGTGGGAGAGACCCACGTTTGCTATGAAAGAAAAGGATGTGGCACATGTTCCTAAAGGTGATGTGGTGAAGAAGCTGCCTCAACCTAATAGGCCTGGAGGAACAACACGGAGAGAGCAACTGTTCACCTTTCCCTGTAACCTTCAGGGCTGGAATGTAGAGTAGGCCTTGTTTAAATATGCGGCTGATGTTCATATCATCATGTTCTAATCTAACTGGTTAAATGGTTAATTGAATGTTTATTAAAGCACTTTGAAATATATTATGTTGTATTTGACTTTGTTTGGAGTTACTTTGTTTAAAAAATGTGCTAAATTGACCAATCCCCATGATTATGTTGCGCATCCGACATTAGTTTTGGAATGTGTGGTTGTCAATCTATCTGTCAGGATTCTAACTGTTACAACATGTGTTGTTTTTGTAGTTTAAAAGTGGAAAAGGTAAGTGGTTCACTTTACCCCCTTGATTTCTCTAGTCTGTCTCAGTTCACCCCTTAGCTGGGGTAAAGTGAGACACAAGACCACTTTTTAAAAAACAATCATATTTTCACTGCCCTTTGTCCTGAAGACATTCTGATCATTTCCAGTGCTAGGAAACATCCTGAATTAATGGGAAATGTGTAAATTTTACTGATATATCATTTTAGCTCGCCTACAGGAGAGCAAATGTAAAAAATGTCTCACATTACCCCGCTCTCCCCTAAGTGGGCATTTACTGGGGAATGAACTCCAATATCGTGAGCATCAGTTCCATAAGATAGGCTACATTACAGTTTGAAGTTAGACATTCTTCAAATTTCTTCAATAACTGCTAGATCAATCATATTCATATATCCAAATAATAACTTGTAAAGTTTTAATTATTTAGCTTTTTGGCCTATATGCTTTCTGATTGTGTGAGTGTTTTTGTTTATGCAAATACACCTGACTAGTAAAGTCTTGTTCAGCTGTCTTTTATTATGTTGTACAGTAGGCCTAAGCACTTTCTCACTGTAGTGGTTAGAAAATGAAGACGTGTTTTTTTTTTTAGCTTTGTCTTATACCATTGGAATGATAAATAGTTAAATAAACATGAATAGATTAGATGGAACAGATTCATGTATACAGTTGTTGGCTCAATCATTTGTAAATACATTTCAAAAGATGCATGAGAGACTTGGATCAAGAGAGGAAGGGGGCCCACAGAGAAAGCTAATGGCCCGGAGTTTTCTGCTATGACTCTGCTCATCCGTATGTCGAGGGTAGTTCCAACCTAGGCTAAGTATTTTCTTTACGTCAAGGTCACTGCAAATAAAGATATAAAGAATGGTTTCTAAAATCTGCTTTCGCTATGCTGTTGCTGAGGTCGCAAAAATACATGAGAGAGAGAGAGAGAGAGAGAGAGAGAGAGAGAGAGAGAGAGAGAGAGAGAGAGAGCGAGAGAGAGAGAGAGAGAGAGAGAGAGAGAGAGAGAGAGAGAGAGAGAGAGAGAGAGATCACAGTCAAACACATTATAACACAATGTAAAGACAACTATTTAAAACATTGGGAAGAAGAAACTAAAAGCCAAACTAGATTAGAATGTTACCTGGCTCTAAACAGAGAGTATGAGCTGGCAGAGTATCTCTCTACTTTCAGAGATAGAAAGCAGAGACAGATCCTAACCAAGTACAGGCTCAGTGACCGCAAACTGGCAATCGAAACAGGAAGACTCAAAAGATCCTGGCAACCAAAAGAGATCAGAATATGTGGTCACTGTACGACAGGTGAGACTGAGACAGAGATGCACTTCCTCCTGAAGTGCCAAACATTCAACCAAGTAAGGAGCATTTACTGGAACAAGTTGAACTCTGTAATCCCAGGTTTCAAGGAGGTTGATGACCTCTCAAGACTGAGAGTACTCCTAGGAGAAGGAGACAAGGCACACCTTGCTGCCCAATATGTATACACATGCCACAACCTGAGGGACAGTGAATGAGACACACACACATACACACACACACACACACACACACGTTGAAATGTAATTGTATCACTGTATATATATCATCAATAATATGTAAAAATTTGAAATGTCTGTTAATGTTGTTAATTATTTTGTATTGTGATGCTTTGGCAACATTGTTTAATTTAACTTTCATGCCAATAAAGCCCCTTTGAATTGAATTGGGGAGAGAGAGAGAGAGAGAGAGAGAGAGAGAGAGAGAGAGAGAGAGAGAGAGAGAGAGAGAGAGAGAGAGAGAGAGAGAGAGAGAGAGAGAGAGAGAGAGAGAGAGAGAGAGAGAGAGAGAGAGAGAGAGAGACACACACACACACACACAGCCTGGCCATAGAAACAGCCAGGTACACGAAAACATGGCTGCCAAAAGATGAGCGATCAGGCCAACAGTGTGGACGAACTGCTGTGGAGACAGAGCAGCACTTCCTCACACAATGCCCAACTTTTGAACCTGTACGGAAACAATTATTGCCAAAACTCAACAATAAGCATCCTCAAATATTTAAAAACTAAAAATACTTCTCTGGGAATATAAAGAGAGCTGCATTGTTGCAGGATAGTTTGTCTCTGCCACAGTATGAGGGAATCGGAATGAGCAGATACGCCAGGTCTCACATCATATATATATATATATATATATAAAATAGAATATGATATATATATATATATATCATATTCTATTTTGTGTTAATGTATTATATGAATGAAATGAATCTGTATTCCTTGTAAACAAAAAATATGTTCTTAGCAGTTTTTTTATAACTCTTTATTTGTTTATTTGTATGTATTTTTGTATAGATGTTGCAACTATACAGAGCTTTGGCAATACTGTATGTAAATATGCATGCTAATAAAGCTTATAATTGAATTGAGAGATACGATGCTTACGGAGGCGAGACGTAAGTCATTCACGCGCTAATAGACACGCACGTCGTTCACGCGCATATGCACACGCACGTCATTCACACGCTTATCATATGATAGGACTTTCTACGCCGCCGCCACGTGAGGGCGTACTTTGAGTGCACCTATGATACGTCGGCGTGACGTCTGACAACGTTGTAACGTCGCCTGTATTGTACGTCAACCCATTCAAAATTGATGGAGGCGTTGGCGCACGTTGACACGTTCGTTCTCCAATTAGTCAGCTTAGTTATCTGTTCTTCGGCACAAGTCACACCTCATAGCGGTGCAGTTCTGACGGAGAGCACCAGAACGCCGCTCCGGCATTTCACAAATTGGAGTTTGTGCTCGCATAAGGAGCCGTACACACGCCGCAGTTTGTGCGTGCCAGACTGTGTCTTTAGTTGAAAGCCCAGTGGCGATCTGTTTATCTGTCATACTGATCATACAGTCAACAACTTTGTTGTTATTAGCATCTGGTTAGCTAACTTTGCTAACAAATATAAGAAGCTTTTTCTCCAACCAGTGAGGTAAAGGCACATCTTTATATGATCATTATAGTTATAAAAAAATAAGAGAATAAAGTAAACAGTTATAAAATACTATATGACAGTACAAAAAAGTTGTTATTAATAAACAAGAATACAGTTTGAAAGGGAAGGCATTTGTAAAATATCCATAAAGAAAAAGAAAATCTGTTTTCAGTTCTGTTTCATATGGGTGTTGAGAGATGTATCCATAGATCTCTTAATGTTGCTCTCAAAGTGCACCAGATTGATGCTTTTAACTTCAACATTTAAAAAAAAATCTTCCCGGGGGAGGATGGACTCCCTCTAGAGGAGGTTAGGTCCCCCCACCACTTAAATCATGTCCACATGAAACTAAATACATTTGCACACATCCTGTGTCCATATCTTTCTGTTTTGGTGGTAATGCCACAACCGTGCATGTGAATGCATGCGCGAGTCATGGTCAAATATCTGTATTAAGAGGTTGCTTTTTCTTTGTAAATGAACGGCTGTGATTTTAGTATTTTTAAGCAGAGGTCAATAATTTGTACGGCCCTTGGAGGATGTTGAAAAAATTGAAATGGCCCTTGAGAGGAAAAAGGTTCCCCACCCCTGGTTTAAAGACTGGTTAACAGAAACAAACATTTGAACAGACTTGGACGGTAACAGAAAACCTCAATCAGTGCTTACATTTTGTTGCTGTTGCCGCAGCTCCAGCCGTTGGTACGCAGTAGAACGGACCATTTTTTTCTTGAACATTATAACTTACTTAAAATCTACAGATGACTAAACGTTTTCACTGGAGAAAGAGACCGTGACTTTGTTATTTTTATAAATTGGAACAAGTGTGCTATACTTTTATCTTTTTGACATAATCCAGTCTATGTTGTGTACTTATTTAAATTGAAATAGGTAGGTAGCAGGAAAAAGCACTACATTACGTTACATGATATTTAGCTGATGCTTTATCCAAAGCAACCCTCATACACTTCTAGACATGCCTATGGGAGCAATTTGAATTTACTTTATCAATCGATCAAAATACTTTATTCATAACAGGGGGAAATCAGGTTTTGTGACATTGCGACTCCAAATTAGAATAAAAAACGTTTTTTTTATAAAGTTAGGTTGAAGTAAAAATATGCATTATAAGTCCAAGAGATAAAGCGTCCTAGTCAGAGCATCTTAGGCACAGGAAGGAGGCCAAACTTCCACCACATGACATCCCCCTCTGAAGACATGATGAAGACTCAGGCTCATGGTAAAGCTATGATGAAGCTCTCAATGCATCTTTCTTGGCCCAAACTATCCGGAAGCCTTCAATGGAAAGGTTGTTTAGGAAACGTTGATGGAAGCGTTGCCCAAACAGTCGGGAAGCCATTAATTTAAATGTTGTCAGATCTTGGTTCAGCCATGTTTCCGTATAGTTCATTATACACTCCAGGTTGATTGCTAAACACTTTTTACCCCTGAACTACAGATGCCCCGCAGAATATAAAAAAAGCAACAATACAGTACCTTTAGACAGGTGACTGATGTCAACTCATGCTCATGGGGTGCAAAAACCAAACAGAAAAAGAAAAAGGATACTCTGACATCGGGAGAATATATCAGTCTTTTAACATCATGCCCCTCGGACCTTACGGTGTGTCTGTGTGGTGTGTGCCTCCGTAAGTACGGAAACGTGTTTGCATGTATGAGTGACACCCCAAGGGTAGAAAATACAGTTGTAGCGCGAAAGAAAAAAGCCTGAGCAAGAGACAAAGAAACAAACTGATATTTCTTGATTTTGACAAGCGCCCCTTCCAAAGTGAAATTGCATGTGATGCTCGTCTGTGGCACGACTCTGCCTCCCCACGTCGCCCTGTACATGAAGTTAGTGTTGTTTTCAATCTCATCTCTTTTCAGATGTGGCGCAGGGGCCATGGAGAGAGGTGGCTGCCGTGCCTGGCGTGTTGGGTGAAATTGGACTGCCTCTCCCCATTATTGTAAACATCATCCCACCAGAAAGGCAAGCGGGGTCGCGGGGACGCAGGATGAGGGGGCCTAGCCTGGGAGAGATGTGCTAAAACACATCCATTAAGGCCCAAACTATTTTTGATTTACATGTTCAGACTCTTTAAAACTGTCACATCCACCACAGATCTCACACTCCTCTGCTCTCGTCCTCACACACGCAACTGTGATGCTGAAAAGTGATGTTTTCTTCTCTTTTATTTTTTCTCCTCTCGTTCCCAAGCGAGGAAAAACCCCTCTTGGAGAATCAAGGGCAGGAGAGCAGGAGCTAACCTCAGTCGTGCGGTAAATAACAGGCAGCCAATCGCACATGTTGGTTTCTACCTCATTACAGTGTATGCAGAACTTAATGACCTTAACGTCGCCTGCAATCATCTGTCAAGGCAGCAATTAATTTCATAAAGGGCCCATGATGGCGAAGGACCATTTTAAGTTTCTTAAGTCATACTGTAACTGTATGAAAAAATGCATATGACAAATAGGGCATAATACTAAGAAGACAACAAGAGGAAAAAAAAACATTCATTAAGAGAGTCGAAGACACAAAGAAAGAGAGAGAGAGAGAGAGCAGAGCCAAGGTTGAATCATAATTAGGAGTATAATGTGGTTTAAAAGCTAGAATATATTAACCTTAACTATATCTGGCAAAACATATGAGAACAATAAAGACTTGAGGATATGAGCAATAATTACAGCAATCTTTCTGGTTGTGCAAATAATTAAAATGGGGGAGGTGCTGTATAGCTTTAAGGGTGTTACAACAGCAGCAAATTACAAGCAAATACAATTGTTTTTTAGTTATAAAAAATATTTAAAGGTGGGGTATGTAATCTATTTCAGAAACACTTTTTGTTATATTCCATGGAATGCTCTTAACATCCCGATAGCAATGAATAAATTGCTTTGACAATAAATATATACCAATTTTTCATGCATTTGAGTCCAAGCAGCGCCGTATAGATAGAAGAGTTGCGACAGCGGAAATCCAAAATGCTTGATCGTCACGTGGTTCAGAGAGACTCAGAAAGTTCCCGAAAATAAGATATACTTTATTAATTCCAAATTGGGTAATTTCTTCATTGCAGCAGCATGTAAAACAAGTATTGCACATCATTAGAAATAAAAAAATACTATTATACATTATAAACATCTCAAAATAGAAGATGAACAAAAAGAGTGAAAATATAAAAATTGACGGTGAAGAACAAATCTGACAAATAAAACACTATTGAAGGGCTAAATGACAGCTCACATAAAAGTGGAATATTATTTAAATAAGTCCCATTTTATGAGAATGTATAATGTGCTGGCTTCTCCTGCAAATATCTTAGAAAGGTGTGATTGTTGCTACTGGGCAGCGTCAAAGAATGGAGCAGTAACAGGCTCTGTATGGACGGAGCGTACGGTAAATCATGTATGATCTGAATGATAACAACGCATAAAGGACATCAAATATATCGCAGGAACTATTAAACTGCTTTTGCTGCTATTTAGATGTGATAAAGTGTGTTTTTTTCCATACAGAAATGATGTCTACCTACCTTTTTAAAATGTGTTAAAAATGCAAACAAAGATGAATAAAGAGTATTTAAAATGCTGTAAATGAACAAAAAACATTTTTCTTTTAAATGCAATGAGTATTCGTCTGAAAAAAGGCAGAGAAAATAGATAATCCATAAGTGCTCTTTAAGTACATATGATGTGGAATATTACCGCAAACCAAAGATCTATGATTAGGTTATTTTTTTGCTAAATAAGAGTATATTACACCATTTATCAAGCAGAGAGGAAATGGTGACGTGTCTTTCTGCCTTCCATTCATCATGATTAAAGTGGCATCAGTCCTAGTTTGTGGCTGTGGTCCTGATGTAGGTGCCTCGTCTGGATCTGCTGGAGGCTAAAGGCAAAGAAAAGGAAATCCTCTGTGGTACGTTTCAATGGCACTTCACAAGGTCAGGGTGCCCAACTCAAGTGTTCTTTGACACTAAATGAAAGACAATTTTGGTCATTTAAAACTGTACAAAGCTCTGCATGAAAATGTATACCCAATACTATACCCCAATTTCCATATAATAATAATAATAATAATAATAGATTTAATTTGTTAGCGCTTTTACAGGTGCTCAAAGACGCTTTACAGATAATAGTGAAGAAAGAAAGAAAAGAGAAGAAATATATGTGTACAGTGTCCATTTGTATTTAAAGGAAACCACATACTTAAAGAGCAACTTCCAGGTTAAAGACACCTGTGAATAAATGTGTAGGAAAATGATGAATACACTAGATTTTCAAAAAGATATACAGAAATATACACTACAGTGACATCTGGCGTCGTTTTTGTAAGAAATGTTCACTTCCGCATAAAAAAGCTCGGCACGTGACCTCCCGCATGTGACGTAACACGGGGGACACAAGGGGGGGAGCGGCCGGTGTAACGTATTAATAAACATTGGATCCCAATGCTAGTTTCGACACAGAAGACACAGAAGAAGTTGAACATGAATATTCGAATGCATATGACGGACCACAACCTTATAATTATGAGCCTGCTAGGCGTCCAAGAGACCAGGAGCAGCCAAGGATTAGAAGAAATAACGGCCATCGGAGAGAAATTGAGCTGTGGTGTGAGGAGAACCAGTGGAGAACTGGGCAGCTATCTTGGTGAGGGACCGGCGTTAGCTACAGAATGTTAGCTAACGTCACATCACAACATTGTAAAGTTAGCTATCATATATCAGGCTATAACTAACGTAGCATTGATAATATAGTAACGTTACTGGCAGGACTGTTGATACTGATCCATAACAGAAACTAATGCGCAAGTATCAGCCGTATCTCGCGTTACCTAATGCAACTCCACACTACGGTGCTGTGTACCGGAGGAGAGACGCGAGATACGGCTGATACTTGATGATCTGGCGGAGAAAGATTGTGGAGCCTCCGTTGATATGTCGTTGTAAATGGCTTGATGGAAAGCAGGTGTGTAGTCTGGGAGGGTGCACAGCTCATTGCAGCAGGTGAGTGGGGTTGAGCCGGGAGCCAGGAGTGACAGCCACCACGCACACACAAACAATACAGACAGGGGGAAACAAACAAACACAAAGGAGACGGCTGGAGCAGTAGAGCCACCACAGCGTTACCTAATGCAACTCCACACTATGTCTTACGGTGCCGTCTACTGGAGGGGAGAGAGAGAGAGCAGCGAAGGGGGGGGGGGGGGGGGGGAGAGAGCAGTAATACGGTTTCCTGATAAAGCTGTGGAGAGTATGTGCTGCAGGGAGGTGGATGCACAACGCACCCAGGAACGAACGCTAGCTCCGGTCCTTTTTACTGTGGACTCGATGTCCTGACAGGCTGGTATTTGTGCATCCTGCACAAACACAATACTGCACCATGATTACAAATGGTGAAATACAATGTAAAACTACTGAAAAATACCAGCTCCTTAAAACACAACCGCTCTACTCAACGCAACTCTACTATACCCGCGGTCAGAGAGCGGAGATGTGTCCCCTGTGTGATGTAATATGACGCGTTTGACGTATGACCTTAAAAAAAAGCCGTTTTTAATAGCAGAGCTCAAAATTGCTCCTTTCCCTCTGAATTCCTGCTCTTATGTCTCGTAAAACATATCAAATCCTGCATTCACTTTTTTAATTGTAATTTTCAAGCAAGTGTAAGCATAAATGTAGAAAAAATAAAAACCTGCAAGATGCTCTTTAACCTATTTCTTCTTAAGAAAATTGCATATGTTTTGCAGTATTTGTATTCCAGGGACGTGCGGTCAGGGGAAGTAAAAAAAAATAACAATAAAATGAAATAAATATGAATATTTCTCGACTGGTCTGTGCTATACATTTATTTGCTGTATGATTCCAATAATTTCAACACATTTTATATCAAAAATCGCTGAAATTGCGTATTTTCTGTTCCTATACGGTGTGAGATGCTAGCTGAGGCAGCAACGAGCGGAGCCTCACCTCGGATTGCTATCACTCTGTATGTCGCCGATATAATGTTTACAGAGACTTTACTATGCGTCCTGACTTTCCATAGCCTAGCTAATGTATGTAATGTATGTGTGACATATTTAGTCTTGCTGAGACATAAAAGCACAGTAAAAAGACACAAGGTGAGGCAGACAGTACTCTGCCGCACTGAAGGGGGCGCACACAGTGTTGCCAACTCCATAGTAAGGAAAGTAGCTATTGGCTGTCCGAAAAGTCGCCAGAAGTCCCTAAATGACGTCATTGCCTAATTTGCATATCATGTAATGGCGGTAAAAAAACGTTCCACCCCCTTCAAGGATCAAAACTTGAAACCAGAGTAAATCCAGATGACAGTAGATCAGAAATCTCTCTATTAGAAAAAGTATAAAGTATAAATAGTTTTAATAGTTTTTAGTAGAAATCTCCATTGCAATAAAGGCAGTATGCCCGTGTGTCATCTCCAATAAATGGCTTCAACCATCCTTTAAACTCAGGGTTTGATTCCCACTCCTCTTTGTACTTTTGTGATTACAGTTTAGCAGTGGCGAAGCGTGTCTATCACAACTGGACCTTCTGTAGACACAAACGCCCCCCCCACCACGCACGCCGCAGCAGCAGCCGCAGCAGCCGCTCTTGTCAGATTTAAATACAATAACGCGTACTACACTCAAGACAGACATTAACGAACCATTCATCAAAAAGTATGTGGAAACAAAATGCAACCAGCTCAACGAGATGCATAACCAGCAAATAAAAAGTAGTCACACTCACCAATGGTCATCATCACTTAAAGATGAAATCCATCCTCCTGTCCTTTTGGAGGAATTTTTCGATCACCCGGTCATAAAGCTGATCACTGCTTTTCAGATCCAAAATAAGTTGCCTTTCATAGCCATGGAAGCTAATGCAGAGAGTCGGGATTGTCCTGTTCTGTTCCGTGCTTATGTTTTTATCCGTTTGAGGGCGGAAAATGTCCTTTCCACAGATGCAGTGGTGACGGGGATCGTTACAACCAGACATATCAGTGCTTATAGTTGATGCATGCTGTCACAAAGTTATTTTCGTTGGAAAAAGAAAAGGAGGGGGATGGGTTCTTTCCCTGAAAATCTGTCATACAATACATCACAGACAGTTCTGTTTTCAGCCGAGGCAAGTCAAAGTGCGGCCCGTAGCTCTCTTTGAGGCTTGCGAATGCAGTTTCAGGGAAGTTGCTGTTAAAGCTGGTGAACTGTTGAGGGTCCAGAAGAGAAAGGAATGACAATTTTTCGTGATCTTTAAACCGGTTTTGCACCTGATTTAAAATGTTCTCAAGAATGCCATTGTGCAGCTTCTTGTAGTGTGAGCGAGAATCTCCGTGGACTCTCCGTCCAGTTGGCTGGCCGGTGTCCTGCACAGTCTCATCATATATTTGATCAAAACGATCCCTCTGCCCTTCAATGCAAATGCAAAACTTGTCCACCCTTGTCAGACAAAACTGCATGTCGAATGACTTGTTCTGTAAGATGTCGAAGAGCACATCTGCATGCGCAAATATCTCGTTAAAAGTTGAAAGGAAAAATCCAAATTCAAAGTTGCCCAGGTTTGAGAGGTAGCCATCAGCACTGAGAGGCAGCATGATCAAATTCCTCGTGGTGTTCAACTATGTAGTCAAACAGATCCTTAAGAGCATCCTTCTTTTCAAAGACAGTGCACACCAATCTTGAAACAAAATTCCACATGGTTGGTGCCACTCGTGGCAGTCGCTTCTGGAATATTTCGTCATGCAGCTGCGTTCGTTTTGGCGATCTAGAAAAGAACGCAGCCAGGCTAGAAAGGTGTGAGAAGAAAATTCTGCATTCTTTTATTTTAACTTCACCTTGAGATAAAACCAAATTAAGGGCATGTGCATAACAGTGTATGAAAAGTGCCTGTGGGATCTTTTCCTTGACCTTGGCTTGGAATCCATTCAGCCCCGATGCCATAACGGCAGCACCGTCATAGCACTGGGCTACAAGTTTGTCCATGCATCCATGTTCCTCCAAGAAACCGAGGGCCATGGCTGCTACATCCTCTGCCCGTTTCTTCCCTGTCACATCCTCAAATTTGACGAACCTCTCTTTTACGCCACTGTCTTTTACAAACCGAAGAACAAACGATAACTGTGCAGCATTGCTGACATCTGTTGTTTCATCCAGCATTAAAGCTACGAAGGGTGCTTTACTTATTTCCTCTTTGATGGTTTCACCCATCACTTCGGCCACAGCACTTATCAAGTCGTTCTGTATTTGACTCGAGGTTCCAATGAACACTTTAGAAGTGAACAAATGGTAGTGCAAGTCTGGATCATATTCTGCTATGAATGTAAGCAGCTCCAGGTAATTACCTCGATTGGCTGATTCTCTACTCTCATCATGGCCCCTGAAAGGTAACTCCTGTTTCCCAAGGAAAATCCCACAGTGGATCAGACGTTTCAAAATCTCCCGATTTTTGTTCACCTTTTCGTTGTGAATGATCGTTTCTCTACGTCTCTGTTTGTCCAGCTGTAGATCAATCCTTGTGTCTCCAAAAGTCTTCATGGTGACCGTTGCCTTAAGATGCCCTGCTGTGTTTTGGTGTTTTTGTGCAGCCTTGGTTAAACAGCTCAGATTATCGTAGCCTTTCCAATTCCATGCCCCCTTTTCGGTCCCAAAAAGCAAGCACTCCCAGCAGTAGAGCCTTTTGTGACTAACTGAGCCCATAAGCCACGGGTATCTTTCCCAGTTGCTAGCCTGGAAATGGCGAACATAGCCTTTAGCAACTTGATTCAGCTCCAGATTTTCAGGCGTTGGGCGCCCTTTTTTTACAATGACCGTCTTTTCAGTGAATTGTCGTCTTGAAAAAGGAACCGACAATAATTCCGCAACAACATCTTCTTCAACTGTTGCCATGTCAACGTTAAAACGAATAAAACAGAAAATGAATTGTTACGTCCCATCTATATCCTGTGTCTCGCACCTGTCAGAACTAACGGGCCTTCTAGCATACCCTGCACCGTGGGAAACTCCGAAAGAATACGCCCATTGGCTACAAATCAATATATGATTGGTTGATCAAACTGTCAATCAAAGTGTTCGCTCTCATTCATTTCAACGACCAGGGCCTTCTATCAAGGATACAGAATACCCACAGACGCAGAAACAGATCTGATTGGTTGCATTTCTTTTCTAAAATGCGTAGTGCAAGGTCCGAGAAGGACAAACAAATCAACCTAACACTGTCTATTACAGATCAACAACACAGATACGATTCTCATTTATAAAATGTATTTACATGTTATTACATTTTATTCAATTTGATTAAATTGTATTTATATAATTAAATCGATAAATGTATTTTTTTTATCTGAGTTATCAGGGTATTCTCTGAATACCTTGAAGGCCCTGACGGTTCGCCACTGCAGTTTAGACTGTGACATGATGACCTACGTGGATGTTCAGCTTGTCACAGAGAGGCACACACACTAAAATTTGACAGTGAGTCAAAGCAAAGCAAAGCAAAGGCATTTATCTATAGTGTGACAGTGAAGAAACATTTACATTTAAATCCCGCTCAAAACCAGGACGGCTTGGCGCATGCACAATTCATTTACAGTCTCGACGCGGGAGGGTGTGGATGTCTCCTCTCTGCTCTTACTGCAGCTGAGCTGCTGCGGGAGGCAACTAGTGCCTGTGAGTACTATGGGAGGGCAGAGCAGGGGCAGAGGGGCTCACGGCAGCACCTGCGGCTCGTTAACTGCTGAACAATACGTGAGTCTCCAAACACCAGAAAAGTCCCTAATAACACCATTACAAGTCGTTAGATTAGTCGTTAGTCGCTTTTGACAAAAATAAGTAGCCGGAGGGTTTGGAAAGCCGCCGAATTTAACGACAAAGTCGCCAAGTTGGCAATACTGGGCGCACATGAGCCCACAGGTTCTTGTTGCCACTGTTATTCTACGCAGAGACGGTAGACGCAAACAACAAGCTAGACTTCTGAAACTACAAGAACATAAGGAGGACTTTTACAAAATAGTAATAGAGATTTTTGTCCAGAAGGATGGACTTAATCAATGTAAGACCACCATTTTTATTGAAAATGGGATCTTACTAAGAGAGAACAATCCAATAATTAAAGATCCCATGTCATGGCCATTTCTACTGATCATAATTCCATTGAGTTCGACTAGAATAGATTTACATTGTTCAATGTTCCAAAATCACATTGGTTTTCTCATACAGCATCTTTGTATAGTATGTGTATTCACGCCTTGTTGGAGCTCCTGCCCCCCCCCCCCCCCCCCCCTCTCTATGAGCCCACTGTGCTCTGATTGGTCAGCTCGCCCACTCTGTTCTGCTCTGTCAACCACCGTTACAGCTGAACATCAGTGATTATGTGTTACAATGGCGTTTGTTAGCAACCAGAAAATGACACCAGTAATGACAAACAGATGAGAATGCTGCGTGGGGTCTGGGTGCCGTGTTGGCGGGACATTGCGGGGCTCGCTGCTCCGCCCTTTGAGGCTTGAGGATCGGATAGTGTGAGCTGGATTACTGGTGTTGTTTCCTGGTTGCTGCCTGGGATCTGCAAGACAGCGGATCTCTGAGTGAGTGTGTGTGTGTGCGGAGCTCCGGATTGATGGACCAATCCGCGGAGCCGTTACGTTACTATGACAAGGGGAAAAAAATGGAAAAAGAAAAATCTCCAACGAGGCGTTCTGGGGCAGCATAGACAGGTCTTTTCTGTGTTAGAGTTTTACTCGCAACAGGTTGTACTTTTAGGGTTTTTGACTTTGCAGACCGTTTACATGCATAAAAAACTACATAACACACAAGGGGACGGGTAAGGGGACGGGTAATAAAAAGGGAAAGCATGTCATGGGACCTTTAAATTATACTACATTTTTTGGGTATCCTTTTGTTGAACGGCCTGTTTAAAATGAATAGAAGCATCAGACTAAAAAAGTGACTAAAAATAACAGATTATTTCGATTAAGGTCAAAAGATAATACTATTTGTAAATCTGACTGAAAAAGTCAGTGCCTCACCAGCCATGAACCTCACTTTCTATGCTGCCACCTGATATAGTGTGGCAGGAAAAGGTCCTATAACTCAGAAATGAGCTGGCATGTTAGCGCTTATGGTTCTATCGTCTCGAAGTCAACCGTTTTTTCGAGCACAATTTTGATGAGAAGCTTGAAATAAGCCACTGGTCACTGTCTATGTGTCCTAAAAACTGCTGTTGCTAACAAGTGACTAACTTCGACTAGATTAGAGGGTATTTTTTCAGACTTCACTCCGATCTTTGACCAATCAAAGCTCTAGATCTATTTCCAGGAAAAATATTAGAATAAAAAAATAGGTTTTGAAGCTGTGTTTATTTATTGTATTATTATTTTTAGTTTAGGTTTTAATTGTAGCCTTTGGATCGCCTAAACATTTCTAAGTCATTACAGCTACAGTTTAGACTTACATTTTATGAATAAAAAAATTATTAAGTCGGGGTTCAAATAAGGATTTATGTGTATTATGTAATTGGATTGTTAGTTTCTTATGAATAAATATGTCAGAATCATATAAAAACACAATATTTAACACAAAAATATTGATGTTTAATATAAGCTCCAGCATGAAATTCAATATATACATATTTTTTTGTGGAGTAAAGAGTTGCATATAGCAGCTTTATAATGCAACCCTAATGTGCTGAACGTATAAATGTGTGCAGCAGTGACCTTACTATTAGCATTAGCTGCATTCAGGAATCAGTTCATTGCTCGTAGAAAACTCATTGAGAGGAAACCCTCGGACGCTTTTTTCACAGAAAGAAAGAAAGAAGAATACAGTAACAGATGTAGACAAACAGATCTAAGCTCAACAGTGATAGCACATGGGTCTGCAGATAGTTATAGGTATGTTCCTGCATAATTTCTGGTGTTAATCTGACCCCTTCCCTCGCTGCCAACAACGTTTCACAACCATGCACGATTATTTGTCTACTGGCTAAAAAAAAACTCCTCTCACTGCTTTTCTTCACTCTCTCCATCCCTTCCCTCCCTAACACATCCGGCTTTGTTGGGAGTGAAATTGTTGTGCAGTGACAGATTCAAAACACAAAAATACAAATCAGGCCTTTGAATATCGCCTGAATGGAAGTTGCCAGTATCAATCAATTCGCCCGCCGCTCGTCCCCCTATGGACTATGACAAAAACATCTGTCTTATGGGTGCTGTGCGGCTGCAGCAGTCTTCAATCTGCAATGCAAAATTAACCTCGGTTTAATGTAGACGCCAGGGAGGGAAGGAAAGGAAATACGTGGATGTTGGATGAAACATTTGCGACAATAGCGGAGTTCAAACCCTATGTGTCGTTCCATTACTTGTTTGCCACGTCCTTGAAGAACGCACGGTTATGAATGACAGCAGGAGGGAGTTTGGATGCAAAGGAGAAGCATGTTTAGCAAAAAAATGACTTCCTCTTTGATGAAGAGGGGGGTTCGTGGCGTCGAGGATTCGAAATTGTCTCCCGGTGATTGTGATTGCCAAGCGCGGGGCCAGGCCATTATATCACTGAATCTTTGTTAAGCAGCCCCTGAGAGTGGCTGACAGCATAATTAATCTTACCATATGAACAAAGGGACCCACTCAATAGTACTGAGGACGCTTATTAAAAAAATACTAAACACACGCTCACCCCACTTCCCCCTCTTTCGGCTTCCCTTTAAAAATACGCCGAGATGGTCGTCGCGGGAAAAAAGGTGGCGTCATTATCTTTTAGTTTTTTTTAAAGGGGGTATGATAGGAGGTGGAGTGCGGGCGTGGGTTGGTTGGAGGAGGGGGCAGCACCTGGCAGGATGATGGATCATTCCATGAGACAGTGAACGATATTAAACAATAATAGTGTTTATGCGATACCGCCAACCAAATAGTTTTAATTAGAATTTTTAAATTAGCACAATCTTTCCCCCCTCACGTGAATATTCAACAGCAAGGGGGAAGAGGAGGAGATAATGCAGGACAACACACACAACACACACAGGATGGAGGAAGATCTGATACCAGACTATAGTTATTTTGATATTAAAATGATTCACAGTTTTCTATGTCATGGTTTGATACTTCAGAGATACGGTGTTAGCAAGTTTCTGTAACATTATGGCGGTTTTGTCCATAAGGATATTTTTTTATAAGACATTTTTTCCAGTGTATGCTTAAAAGAATAATAGTGTTCCACTCTTATTTACGTACGTGTAACATTTTAAAACATATTATAAAATAACATGGAAAAAAGAAATATGCCACAATTACTCTGACAATATGTTACAAATTAGAGTAATAACATGCTATTAGACCAAATTAGGACTCCTGACCCAAAGTCTGTTAGTCCCTTTTCTCTTGACTTATTTTGAAAACCAGGGGTTAATAACATGAACAATGTATCTAGTCATCTGAAGCAGCTAAATGGAATTCAGACATCATTTATTACTGGTATTACTAAGTAATATTTACATGTCACATGTCAAAATGTCCTTTAGGGCCACAAGCTCTGTAGGGCGGATGTTTTCAGTAAAAGCTCTGGAATACATTACTCTTTAACATTACAAACTAATCAAGAGAAAAAACTCATCATTAAATATTAAATAAAGTAATTAATCAAGTGAAATATCAGAGATGTAGCTCTTATTTTCCTGTGTTTCGTGTCAAAGTTGGTCTCATATGTTCACAGGTTAGGTGATTTATTTCGAATAACTTCAGAATTTCTCCCAAGAAGGTCAAAATTAAGCTTTAACCAAACATATCGGGCCTGAGGAGGGCCATCTTTCCTTTTTCGGCTTTCTATTCTTTTTTTTTTTTTTTGGTGAAATGTCAAGTTTGGTAATATGTCAAGACGAACACAATTCTCTATCCAATTAATGGCTGACATCCCTGCTGTGGAGTGAACTACTGGAGACATGAACACAATATTATAAAAATTGGTGGAAAGAATACCTGTGCATTCAATTCAAGATGCAAACATGTTTCAGTTGCCATGGACCAGAGACAATATATATATATTTGTATTCTCTATGTGTACGTGTGTATCCCTAATGTTAACGTTGTGTGTGCACATAATGTATGATGTGTACAGTATATTACATTATCTTGAATAAAACCAAAAATATTACTGTTTGATTGAGGCTTAGATGAATGAGGACCTGCTGTATTTCTTAACAAATATGTATAATATATAAATCTGATCGATTTCTGAATTGACTACAATGAAATTAACCGCAGCCCTTCAAAATAAAATCCCCTTTATCCCCCCCTCTGTCTCTCGGGGGCTAAACTGGAGCTGGCCTGGCTAATAGAGGGGTGTAGAAGTGTAATTCATCAGAAACAGGTCACACACACACACATTCACACACACACAAAGATCATTTCTGCAACCACAAAATCACTTTAATATATTCCCAGTGCTACTTTTGAATATTAATAAAATATCAATAATTAATTTTGCCTTTGGCATGGCAAGATATACAAGTTTTAATTAGTGTACTGTACTCTTTCACAATTAAAAAATAATTGATGTCCACACATGCGGGCATTTTGCTGTGATGGTCTTTCTTGTTGTTGTCAACAGAGTCGGCGGGAGGTGGTGCGGTGGGGCACTGCCGCTGCTCCTTCTTCTTCTTCTTTTTTGCAGTTCACATGCACTTCAGGCCTGAGGCTATCAAGTCCTATTTTGATAAAGTGCAACATCAAAACAAGATAATGAGACAGATTCGGGGCTTTGTAAAATGGAGTGGGTGGGGGTGCAGAAAGAAGAAGGGACACTGATGAGAAGGAAGAGATTCTGTTTATGCCCGGCGTTGCAATGGTGCAGATTTTTAGATGTGAAATCCCACTGGACTGACCTCATCAATTGCCACCAACATGATTATCTGGTTGCTTTTGCATGTATAACATGTTAGACTTTCGCAATGCAGCACTTGCTATTTTGTTATACGTGGCCGACAAGGGCAAACACGTTACAACAACGGCCATTAGGAAAAACATCCTGCAGTTTCAAAAACGATGCAAATAAAAAAACTAAATGTGCCAAAACACATGCAAATAAAGACACATCTTCACCAACTTCACGACAGATGCACAGCTTTAACAAAAAAAGCAATGGAAACGGGGACACGTACCGTATCTTCCGGACTACAAGTCGCACCTGAGTATATGTAACTCTTGTCAAGAAACGTGTCGTTAAGAGAAAAAATATATATATAAGTCACTTCGGTGTATAAGTCGCATTTATCCACTGATGTCTTCATCCTCTGTGTCGCTGTGAAGGTCTCACTATCACCGAGCCAGCTATCCATCCAGTTAAACACATTCAAAGAAACTCCGGCCCAGATGTCAGCTTTACTGAAGTTGAATTAATTGGTGAAACTGTAAACACAATACAGACATGGCACACTGTTATTAATTGCTCGACTGACGAGCTGAATAAACAAAATAATCCACACAAGGGGGCACATAATACTGATACGCTAATTAGCCTAGCCGCTAATTAGCTTAGCCACTCGGAATTCTCACTGTATTTAGACGCTGTTAAACACTTCCAGAAGTAGTCGCTAAATGACATCATCGCCTAATTTGCATATTTAGCCATTTGCACGTAGTTGTAATTAAAAAGGAGACAAAAAGTGAGGGAAAAAAAACACCCTTAATGTATTTAGAACTACAAATGAACTTCCTTCTGTTGATTCTTAATTTTTTTTAAATGTTTGGACATCACTTGATGACTTGATAATGCTTTGTCTTGACCAGCGGTTTTCAAAGTGTGAGGCGCGCCCATAGACTGTATATATAGATGGACGTAGTGTCCGTGACGTCACCCATAGGATTCTGCAGAGTTGCCGAGAAGCCCTTAGTAGGCGGAGTCGGCCACTAACGCTTAACAGCGACGTCAGAGTCTAATCCCGCCTGCTCCAAATAAGGGCAAAGAGGCGGAGCCATGGCGGGACCTGCTGCCTCCGAACTGGAAGTAAACAGAGCTAGCTCAGGCTAAGAAGCTAAGCTAACATGAAATACATGCATACCAAGTTACTGCTAAGAGTGTAGTTCCCCTATATAAACGTTACATTCATAATCAAATGAGACAATCTGCAAGAGAATTAGCTATATTTTTGTTTTTCTTAATGCTTGTCATTCACACGTGAAGAAAATAAGTACCGATACATAGCAGAACAATTGTGGCGATGTTCAGCTTAATAAGCCTTGTTCAACATAATTTATTTAGCTAATACTACAGCAGGCGAACCAAGTCTGCGTTTCGCTGCATTCCTTGATCTCCAGTTATAACGACGGACTCCATCGCCATCGACCTAACGGAGCCGCTAGCTCCGTGACGCCGGCTGGAGCTAGCCCCCTGCGGCTCCGTTAGCTCCGGCGGCCACCACTGGGATAATTGGGTCCCCTATTAACATTTGCTCCCGTTTAGCATTATGGGCGTCATAGCCATAGACTATAAAAGTCTTACCCAAAGCTGAATCATAAACTAAAATGTATATGTATGTATAAAGGGTTACGTCCTTAGCTGGCTAATAAGTAACAAGCTAAGTTACCAAGCACACAAACACCTATGAACGGGATTAACATGTATAATATTATCATTTTAGACTTCTTGGAAGTTCTGTTAGTACATTCAAGCGCACAGCACGATATTTTAATTGTCTGGTATTTGTAACAATATTCCCTAAAAGGCACAACCACCACGAACACGGCTAAAGCTAAAGGGTCAAGTACAGTATTATGACTAACTAACGTTGTAGCCTCTATGGTTGTAGCCTCGCAGAGTGGACAAGTTGCTGTTAGCTGACAGTGAGGCATGTACATGTCCATCAAAGTGACCACGCCCTAATTTATGCAAAGACTTTAAGACCTAATATAAATAAAAGGGTCGTGTTAGAAAACAATTCACTCACAGATTCATAATCATGAAGGTGGAATCTAACTATATCGATAATAATATTTATTGCATCCGTGGGTAGAAACATGTGTTTTCTGGTGTAAAGTTGGGCCTTTTAACATGGGGGTCTATGGAAATTGCTCCTTTCTGCAGTCAGTCCCTAGCGGCCCATGAATGAACTGCAGTGTGTTGGCGTCCCGGCTGTTCCCCAGAGTTTTGCCGCTTGGGCGCGCCTCCCCTGGGGGGCGCCAGAGAGCTTCAGGGGAGGCGCAGCGTGAGAAAAAAATAACGAGAAAAAGACAAGTAAAGTGTCACTTGCACACTTTTGGCTGTCTGTGGAGACCGAGTTCCCCCACCTTGGCAAAAAGGATTTAAAAGTGCTCATTCCCTTCACCTCCACCCAGGGGCGGACTGGCCATCTGTGTGTTCTGGAGAATCACAGAACGGCCGGCCCGTCAGCTGTCGGCCGGCAACTGATTCGCTGACGGCCGTCAGCGCCTTTTATTTTTTGTGTTTTTAAACGGCATCATTTAAGTTGTGCTGACAGGCGACAGAGGTCCGTTCAGCGTTTCTCCCGTTGACAGTTCATGAGCAGTGACAGTGTGTTGCAGGGAGCATATAAGGATTTATCCACGATGTTGAAAATGTTAAAAATGTTTAAAACATAAAGATTAAAAAGTTATTGTTTAAAGTTTTAAGGAGGTGACGCTACTCAGCCAATCAAATCGGTGCAGTCAGTGAGTCAGCACGATAGATTCAAACACAAACACGGAGACGAGAGAAACAGCAGTGACTAATTTCAAATGGCGTGCTCCATGGGTGTAGGAAGACTCCTGAATGTGGGGGGGACATTTTTAACGGGGGTGTGGGGGTCCCCCACCACGAAAAAAAAAATAGATTTCCTGTATTCTGTTGCATTTTAAACAGGTGGTTTGATACATTTATGTGGCTATACTAGCATGAGGAAAATTATGGGTACATTTTGTAATTTCATCCAGTAGTAAAGAAAGGAAACATATTTGATTATTAATTCAGAGCCGTCTTTGAATGAATAAAAAGCAGTTTAAATGCCAATTTGTTGTACATTTATATACAACAATAAATATTTGTGAGTGCATTGAGAGATATTGTTGTGGAGTCATGTATATATAAATCGCAAAATACATTTGTGAATCCTTCTGTAAGCATTTATTAATATTGAGACCGATCCCACTACATACATATGTTAAGTTCACCTAGGAATGGTATGATTGACTTAAATGTTCAAATAAATGTTGCTCTTCAGTCTATATTGGTCATATGATGCCCCTCGAATGAAATGTTTCCTGTTCAATATCCCCACTGATTTCCTTAAAATTCTGGGATGAGAGTCCACATCACAATTTACTCTAAACTGTCATTTCCCTCTCATCACTCACCTCAGCAATGGACCTCTCTCCACTGTCCCTGTATTCTGCCTCTGTCTCACTCTCAAGCGCCTAGATGTCAAGAGAGGTGGTGAAGTGATAATTATGTATTGAGCAGTATACTCTTTCACATTGAAACATAACAAGTCATACTGAATGTAAATACAACTGACTCTAAAGTAAGTCCCAGTCTGTGACATTGGACATTTTGAAGACTCAAAGTCCCAAGCAGTAGGTAGAATATTAGCTAAGTCTACGTAATGTGCACAGAAAATAAATAGTTAACTGAATACTGGGATGGAAATTGCCTATAAGCACTCAGTAAAACATAAACACACACAAAAAGCTTCTGAATGATAAGAAGTATAATTAAAACATAATGCACATTACCATTTTGAGGCAGAGTACCGAAGTTAAAGAACTCAGAAAATAATCTCTTATCGAACTGAGGCTCCGGTAAAACACACTGACTGCGTCTCTACATGGACATCAGTAAGCCGTTTATGAGTATTATCCCGGTCATGATCATATTGGGGATATGGTGTTTACATAAGCACAGAGAGATCGGGTTATTCATGTTCCCTGTTTACATGATAATATAGTAACCTGGCATTTCGATGCCTTTTCTCATCTAAACTATTCAGTATTTGTATCTCTCCATCATGACATAAAGACGAAACTCCTCTCCAGAAGTGAAACGCTTTTGCCACCGCCATTACTTTCAACTGATTAACTGCTACCAGCTGATGACTTACTTTGCTCTTCTTTGAAAAAAAATGTCTTATGTTCATGTTGTCTGGGGGAGAAAACATATCAAACCAAAAGATCGTCAGCTTTGATTTTCGCTGTATTAACCATTTCCTGAACATTTGGTGTGTGTGCCTTACCTCCGCTACCGGCATCACTTCATACAACAGATCTGAGCTGTCCAACTATGACAACACTCCTTGAACTTGCGTGCGCTATGTGAGAATCTGCCTTGGTACAAAGTAGCAGTGAAAACATGGTACGGAGTTTCATTGCTTTGGGCATTCTCTCAATAAGCAAGTGGAATGAATTTGATAGTGAAGCACTGACACAGCGCTCTACAAAGTGTGGCGAGTGGATAGACCGATTCAAGGACTTTCCACATGGTAAAAGTGGGGGGGGTCTAAACTAATCATTTGAAAAAGTGGGGGGGACTCGTCCCACCCACATATAATGGCTGCGACGCCCATGGCGTGCTCAAAAGAGAGAAATGTAGACAGCGAAAACAGAGCATTTAAATGACATGTTCTCTTACTGGACCTCTTTGAAATGCAATTGAATACCCCTGCATTATAGCAGCTACAACAACAATAATAATAATAATAACAATAGCAATAATAATTGGGAGGGGGGGCGCGGCTGTTCTTATGTTCTCTGAGGGGAGGCTCACTTTCCCACACTTTGAAAACCCCTGGTCTAGACCAACATTATATACATACATTTTGTCCAGTATTGTTAAATAATTAATCACATTTAATAAAAAAAATGGTTATGTTGGATGGAATTGCTACCTTCCTTCTTTATCTGGGCTTGGGACTGGCAAAGTGACCCAAAAGAGACACTCTGCAAGCCAGGGCGGGATCAGCGGTGGCTTTTCGCATATGCAATTAATATTCAGTCTGGACCAGGGGCCTCATTTATAAAGGGATATACGCTCAAAAAATGGCGTACGCCAGTTTCTTCGCAATGTTTGCGATTTATAAAATACTAACTTGACGGGAAAACGTGCGATCCTCCACGCAAACTCTAACCCATGCGTACGCACTAAGCACAAAAACGGGAGAGACGAGAAACTGCGACACCGTTGGCAGAAGGAAGAATGGAGAGAAATATGTGGAAATAATACCATAAATAAAATGTTAGCTCTCATTTATCATATATGAAGAATTCATTTTCAAACATTGATCAAAGCCAATCTTAAAATGATTTAACAAACGCCTGTTTGAGACTCCTCAGTACACACAAAAACATAACTTGGAGAAATAAATAAATACGGATATGTTATTTAAAACCACCTCGAATATGTTGTGTTAATGTTATGAAATGTTTTCTCATAAATGATGCGGTAAGCAGGAGGACAGAATTACGTCTAAACTGACGCCGTTTTGCATAGGTTGTATACGAGCATGGTTTTATACTATCATGTTTAATCATGTTTTATGCCGTTTTCTAAGACTTGATAAGTCAGTCATAAAACACAGAAGGTATGGAAACTAAGAACGCCATATGTGGTAAATTGTACAGCTAATATAAAATAACACATTAGTTGTATTTCCTTTAACTGGTGGATATAGAGTTGCTGCAGTGGAGACGCTGCGCACAGCTGATCGACAGCTGGGACACAAACCACCAAATACGAAAACATAATTCAGATCCAGTCGTCATGACTCCACTCCGGAGGGATTCCCCGATCATTACTTACAGTTTCTCATCAAGGGGGTGTCTCCTACTGTATCCCCGGTACAAACACACTGCCTGAGGAAGGCTATGTGTATTTTTTTTGTCATGAACCTTTTTCGGACCACTTATTTATTTATTTTGGTGACGATCCGACCTCAATGCTGCTACTCTGGTTCAAACTGCATCCACCAAACAATATGATTTATCTCGACCTCCCCAAAATAACCAAAATCTGACACGGTGTGAGATGTCTTTTTTAGCTGTTCTGTCGTCATTTCCTGCTATCTTCTTCATAAAGTCAGTCAAAATGAAAGGATGAATGGGCGTTTCTTTGACTATAGGCAAATATGGGCGTTAGGTGAAGCCCGCAAAAGCTGCACCGCATTTCGAGTCGATTGTGATTTATAAAGGGAAACCGGCGTAGGAAGTGCTGTACGCATTTTCCTCGCCGGTACGCAATGTTTGGTGAATCGGAAAATGTCGGAAAATATCTGTACCTATTTTTGGGATTTCTACTACGTAAGCAACCTTCCCACTTGAATCCTACGCACGGCGTTATAAATGAGGCCCCAGGTCCGGACGCGTAGAGTGTGGGTCTCCTCTCTGCTCTGAGTGCAGCTGAGGTGCTGCGGGAGGCCAACCCTGTCTCCTAAAAATTACGTTCCCACAGAACTAAACTGCATTCTCAATTACGCTTAGCCAGAAACTTATTTTCTCCAACGTAACATTCGTTAGGAACGTATCTCAAATACGTTTATTTTCTACATATCTTCTAGAAACATATTTTCTCCCACGTCACGTTTCTTATGAACGTATCTTAAATACGTTTATTTTCTACATATATTTGCCATTTATTGTCTTGCTTATAATAATGATAATAGTAATTTATAAATATCATTTTAGAGCACACATTTGAAATCAGTAGGCGAGGCTGTAATTTTGCCAGCTGTTACTCTCAATGACGAGGCAGAAAATAATAGTTTTAACATGCCAAAAAGCTGCTGTGTCGTTTATTGCACCTCAAACATTAAAACAAATCCAGAGTTACGTGTTTCTGTACTTCCTCTAAGAAGAAAGGACAGTAACAGAAGATTTCTGTGGCTTCAGGCTTGATCGCCGTTCAAATGACAACGTTGGTTTCCCCAAAGGTGGGCGGGGCTGTAAAGTGACGTAGATTTTACTCTCAATCTATTATTCAAAACCATTATATTTATTCTAACGTAAATTACATGCCAGTGTTTTATCTTTTTATTTATTTGTTTTTATTTTAAATCGTATAATGTCGGACTTTTTTTGCCGTCTGTGAGGAAAACAAATGGGGCTTAGAGCCTCAAAATACTGAAATCTGTATTTTTGAAAACCTTTTTTTCCTTCTAAGTTGTTATTCTTTTTAAATAACACACTGTTATTTACTCAACAATAACACACAATTATCCTTGTTTTTATTTATTCGTTTAATTCTATAATCTTGGGCTTTTTAGCATGCTTTTTAGCCGTAAATAAAGTCACCGGAAACAGACGTAGGCCTATAAGGGACATTTCGAGCGATACACACCACAAACCCACTGAACAGATTACCCAAGATCCTCAGCTTGAAGCTCGTTGATTGGATGTTTTAGCCGCAATGCATGTTGGGATATGATGTTAATGAGATATGATATCCGAAAACATTTAAAAAAAATAAAACAATACTTTATTCCGAGTGTTCTCGCTTTTCTCTTTGGAAGGCATCACATTGTAATACACGGTTTGGCTGCATTAAATATTACACATCTGCCGTAGTTCTTTATTGATGAGATTTACTGATGAGAAGACTTCCTGACAAACTTGCCGCCAAAACTGAATATGTGATGTGGTTCATAAATATATCAACGATTAAACAACATCTTGCATTTCTTTTCACAAAATACATCTCCTTGCAGTATCAATAGTAATTTGGCTGACTTTTATATTTGATCCATTTGGTAGATAGGTTATATTTACACCATAACGGTGCACAGCTGATAGAAAAGGACTTTTTAAAGTTTTAATAGAGTAAAGTATATTACTGATTTTCTTTGAACATAAGAATGTAAATACTGAGTTGAGAGAATAGTCAGGGGATTTGGGTAATGGCAGACACATCTATGGAATCACCATTTCAATAGCTTACCATTAAATGACGGATATACCTTTCTGTCTGTGATGTTTTACAAATCAGATATTAATGTGTAGAAGTAAAACATGAGAAATAGCATAGCAATATCCTGTAAAATTATGTAAAAACATGAATAAAACTACACATCTTCAGATGTTATACATACATAAGTGTCCCACACTAATAATACAAAGTTATTATTAGTATGCTGTGTGTACCTTGTGTGCACCGCCTAGTCGTTAAAGTATGTTATTGAATTATTTTTGATGAATAATGTTATTTGAAAAAGATAATAAGAGTACATACTTTCATAGGGGGAAAGTAGAACGTCAATGATAGAAATATAGAATAGAAAAAATTAAGAAGATACTGTAAGTGATCTCTACAATAAAACAGTTTAGTGCTGGATGTACAAAGATATTAATATGAGGATGTGCAAAACAGACAAACTAATTAACCTTTATTAACACATTAAAGAATACTAATAATTAGGTTAAGGTCTTCTTTCAAATAAGAAAAAAGCTTTGGGGGTATCTATCTACAGATAAATAGTAAGCCTGACAAAGTACTTAACGTCTAATATATTGCTTTCCTGCAATGTTAACTATGTTGAAGCACTTATGTTAACTGATATTATACACATTAATTATACTCTTATGTATGTAGATAGAATAAGAAATGTGCAGAATTTGACAGTTTAATGGTGGAGGTATGCCACATATTGATAGGTGTCTTGTAATGCACTGTTGAGGAACCTGTGACCCAAGTTTTTCATTCATTGCATAACTACACTGAGTTGTGTATATGATATGTCAATAAACCTTAGGAAATCTTGAAAGGGATGTGCAAAATAGCAATTATATACAATTTTTAATGAACTATTAGTAGAGAATAACAAGTAATTATCATACTTTATAGAGATCTGCAGATAAATGTTTAGTCTTCTCAAGCACCAACTATCAAATATCTCTCCTGATTGTTGGCACTTGACAATCAACTTTAGCTGAATTTTACTCAGGTGTAACTAAAGTCTGCTTTAAGGGTTGTTTATATTTCACATCATTAATCAGAATCTGCAAAGTAACTGTAGTGGAGTAAAAATACCAGGTTAACCTCTGAATTGTAGTGGAGTAGAATTACAAAGTAACAATGAGCTGTATATATTAATGCTGCCCATTATGGACACAAGCGATTTTCACCCATTTAGCAATTACATGTTTTACATTTGTACACACCAATGTGTTTCCTATCGCCTAAACCTCCGGGGATGTACACAGTTTAATACTGTCAACTTCTAATTTTGGGAAAAACGAAAACGTCTTTTAAAACTACAATTCCCAGTAGAGACGTGCTATAGAGAACATATTGCGAAACACAATAGCTAGCATGTGTAGTTCTGGGGGTGCGTTCGAGTCCAGCTTTGAATAGTCTGCCGTTGTTTCGTTCCATTTCAAAGAGGTTGACGCTCGGCGTAACCTTGGCGCACTGCCACTCCAACATCCAATCCCAGAGCTTGAATATTAATCACGGGGTTTGTCAACGGGACTGTAGTCACAAACGATAGCTGGGGCTTATGGGTAGTGTAGTGTCTTCGGCCATCCTAAACTGAATTTTTTTTTCGGATATCATATTACATTAACAACACCACATCTGGCGTCATAGAGATCTTCTGTTACTGTCCTTTCTTCTTAGAGGAAGTACAGAAACACGTAACTCCGGATTTGTCTTAATGTTTGAGGTGCAATAAACGACAAAGCAGCTTTTTGGCATGTTAAAACTATTATTTTAGTTGTAATAGCCGGCGAAATTACAGCTTCGCCTACTGATTTCAAATGTGTGCTCTAAAATGATATTTATAAGTGACTATTATCATTATTATAAGCAAGACAATAAATGGCAAAGACGTAAAAAAAAACGTAACGTGGGAGAAAATATGTTTCTAGAAGATATGTAGAAAATAAACATTTTTGAGATATATTCCTAACGAACGTAACGTGGGAGAAAATACGTTTCTAGCTAAACGTAATTGAGAATGCAGTTTAGTTCTGTGGGAACGTAATTTTTAGGAGATAGGGTTGGGGAGGCAACTGTGAGTCTGAGCACCTGTGAGTACTATGGGACGGCAGAGGGGCTCACGGCAGCACCCGCGGCTCGGTAACAGCAGAACAATACGTGAGTCTCCAAACACCTGAAAAGTCTCTAATAACACCATTACAAGTCGCTAGATTAGTCGTTAATCGATTTTGACAAAAAGAAGCCGGAGGGTTTGGAAAGTCGCCAAATTTAGCGAGAAAGTCAACGCGAGAAAGGCACCACTGCCTCAGACTCTCCATCAAAATCAGCTCCGATTAGACCTTTCTGAATCCCGACAGGATGGTGTCGGTCGTCACTGAAGCCCATGCTGTGTCCATCCATCCCACAGCATCCTGGAAAGTTACGTGACGCATCGTCCCAGTTGCTGTGACTTTTTTCTTCTTGTTGTCAGCCAAGTTTTCAGTTTTCACAATTGTATACAGTGCCATCTATTGGCCGGAGTTTGAATGAAGTCAGACAAAATTCAATATATAAGTCGCTTCGAAGTATAAGTCGCAGGACCAGCCAGACAGGTAAAAAACCTCGATTTATAGTCCGGAAAATACGGTAAATGTGACGCACACAGCTGGGACGTTCAGGGATTATAACGTTTCCTAACTGTTACTGTTGACAGAGTTAGTCAGTTTCAAAATTGTAAGTGTGTGTCACTATATTTGAAATTAGTAGGCTAGATGAAACTGAAACTGTACACCCCTATGGGCTCAGAACAGTCTCATAATACACACATGCACACAGAAGGATTCACACTTGTATTTCATGATCCGCAAAAGGATTCACACTTGTATTTCCGGATCCACACTTCTGTTTTTCAATGCACACACAAATGTGTTCCGTTTCATATACATTTAAATAAAATTTTTTTTAAATCCAAACACAGAAAAAGGTTTTAACATGTATTTTTGATCCACACATATTTGTTTTCCATTTAAATCCCCTGAACCTGCAAACACAAACCGCTTTCTGTGCATTCGTGTGTGGGTTTTTTGAGACTCCCCTGACGCTCACCCGATTTGTAATTGTAATTTCTCTCATCTATAGCCAATCAGATGTCTCCTCCAGTCTAAGCCAATCACATGAGCGCACCCCCACGAGGGTATGATTTATTGCGTTCATGACACTTCATATACGCATTTTGCGCAGTCCGGTCAGCTCGCTAAACAGAGGGCGGAGCTTCAGGTGATCATGCAGAGCTGCATGTCTCCGTCAGACTCAGCAGCTGATCTGATCTCTCTGTCGCGTCCGGTTACACTTCACTCGCGTTTATGTCCATATCGATCAGATCCAGCTCTCCTGATCGGCCTTTATAGAGAGCACCGATCAAACTATTTAGAGTGAAAATCAGCCGATAATGACCGGCGGGGCTCCCCCCCGTCGACAGTTCACTGTCTAGCACTGGCTTTGTAGTGAATAATATAAAGGCTTGTATTTGCGTGCATTTCCTGTTCGGAAACTGGCAATGTACTGAGAGTGGAGGTGTCCTGAGATTAGCGCCTGCAGGCAGGTTCCATGGACCTATCAGCTCCGGACTTCGCAAAATGCGTACATGAAGCACTACGTCATGAACGCAATAAATCTACCCTCGTGGGGGCGCGCTCATGTGATTGGCTTAGAATTGAGGAGACATCTGATTGGCTATAGATAGAAAAAATAGAATTCGATTCTAAAAAGTAAGAATCGGCTTACCTTCAGAGGAGTCTCAAAAAACCCACACACGAATGCACAGTGATCCGTGCACAGAAAGCGGTTTGTGTTTGCAGGTGCAGAGGTTTTAAACAGTAAACAAATATGTGTGGATCAAAAATACCTATGTAAAAATGTTTCTGTATTTGGATTTTATTTACATGTATATGAAACGGAACACATTTGTGTGTGCATTGAAAAACACAAGTGTGGATCCGGAAATACAAGTGTGAATCCTTTTGCGGATCATGAAATACAAGTGTGAATCCTTCTGTGTGCATGTGTGTATTATGAGACTGTTCTGAGCCCATACACCCCAGCACGTGCACTCCGCTCTGCATCAGCCAAACAGCTTGCTGCACCCGCACTGCGAGGGGGACCCATGTTCCCATCAGCAAAAACACGTGGGTTTGCTATCCTGGCTCCAAAATGGTGGAATGAGCTCCCCATTGAAATCAGGACAGCAGAAAGCTTACACATCTTCCGACGCAGACTGAAAACTCATCTCTTTCGACTCCACTTCGAGCGATAGAATTACTAACAAAGAACTGCTAACAGAGCACTTATCGTAATTTTCGGACTATAAGCCGCGCCTTTTTTTCCCTTTTTCGACCCTGCGGCTTATATAACGGTGCGGCTAATCTATGGATTTTTACAGCTAACGGCCACTAGGGGACCTCCTAAATCTATGGGTTTTACAGGTTACAGTCCACCACCTTTAACTCTATGTGCTCTATGGCCCGTCCGCGCCCCCCACCTTTAAGCGGCGGGCTCCAGCAGGAAAAGCTGGAGGCCGGAAAAGAGTGAGACAGGTAGCGCGCAAAAGTAAAAGTGGAACCGAGAGTGGTACGAGAGACAGAACGAGAGCAAGACAGACAGACATTACGAGAGCGAGACAGTTTGTCCCCGTACCAATGGTCGAAAACCACTGCTGTAGATCACTGCCGGTACGTGCGCTGGGAGCGCACCGTTTAAGTTTGAAAGTGGAAAAGTTTGTGTGTCTGAAACGTGATACAGTAGGCCTACAGTTTACACAGCACAGTACATGTTCCGTAGCTACTATTGCACTAAATGCTAACACTTGAATACATTATGCAAATATGCAACTTGTTTGTTGAAATGTTAATAAATGGGAGCTTCCTCAAACAGCCATCTCTTTCCCGACAATCCCCTCTGTGCACGAACCCTTACATATGGTAATTAAACATTAAAACACCTGCGGCTTATAGTCCAGTGCGGCTTATATATGTACACATCATTCAATTTAGCTGCTGCGGCTTATATTCAGGTGCGCCTTATAGTCCGAAAATTACGGTATATACTAATAAAGGACTGGCTTATCTAGAGCCAGTTGAGTAGCACTTCAAATGTTTGGCTCTATGAAACCTGATTTACTTATATGATTCTGTTTTCTTCAAGGTTGTAAGAAGAACCTGGTCGAATGTACTTATTGTAAATCGCTTTGGATAAAAGTGTCAGCTAAATGCAATGTAATGTAATGTGGATACGGTAGCTAGCTATCTTACAGCAGATCTGTAATAATATATGAATGAATCATGTGATCACGTTGTTAAAACAGCCCAATAAAACTTGTTTTATTATTTGCAGCATTTTTTTTTTGCAGCGCTCTTAAAAAACGATGCGCCTGTTTGTGAATGCTTTCTAAATGCTGCCCTAGTGTTGTCAATTCGGTGAAGATAATTCTTCATTTGATTTGCTACATTTGTGTTTTTATATTTACACTGTTTTTGAAAGTGCAGCGTGTTTCTCCTAATGTTAGTGTTTTGGGCCGTGGTACTGCGGTTGCACCTGTCGGCCTATATACAGTTGCAAGAAAAAGTATGTGAACCCTTTGGAATTACCTGGATTTCTGCATAAATTGGTCATAAAATGTGTTCTGATCTTCATCTAAGTCACAACAATAGACAAGCACAGTCTGCTTAAGCTAAAACCACACAAACAATTATATGTTTTATGTTTTTATTGAATACACCCTGTAAACATTCACAGTGCAGGGTGGAAAAAGTGAACCCTTGGATTTAATAACTGGTTGACCCTCCTTGGGCAGCAATAACCTCAACCAAACGTTTCCAATAGTTGCATATCAGACCTGCACAACGGTCAGGAGGAATTTTGGACCATTCCTCTTTACAAAACTGTTTCAGTTCAGCCATATTCTTGGGATGCCTGGTGTGAATCGCTCTCTTGAGGTCATGCCACAGCATCTCAATTGGGTTGAGGTCAGGACTCTGACTGGGCCACTCCAGAAGGTGTATTTTCTTCTGTTGAAGCCATTCTGTTGTTGATTTACTTCTGTGCTTTGGGTCGTTGTCCTGTTGCATCACCCATCTTCTGTTGAGCTTCAATTGGTGGACAGATGGCCTTAAGTTCTCCAGCAAAATGTCTTGATAAACTTGAGAATTCATTTTTCCCTCGATGATGGCAATCTGTCCAGGCCCTGAGGCAGCAAAGCAGCCCCAAACCATGATGCTCCCTCCACCATACTTCACAGTTGGGATGAGGTTTTGATGTTGGTGTGCTGTGCCTTTTTTTCTCCACACATAAACAACTCAACTTTGGTTTCATCTGTCCACAGAATATTTTGCCAGTAGTGCTGTGGAACATCCAGGTGCTCTTTTAAAAACTTCAAACGTGCAGCAATGTTTTTTCTGGACAGCAGTGGCTTCCACCAACTTATGCAGAAATCCAGGTAATTCCAAAGGGTTCACATACTTTTTCTTGGAGGACACCTGGAGGACACATGCTTTAATTTGACATTCCAGCCTGCTAGTTACTGCTTCTGCCTATCTGTGTTGCCTTTGAGTGTGCACTTTCCTGTGTGTGTAGACGGGTTTGAGTGTGTGTATGTATCCTCCGCATGGTGAAGTGGCAGATGGAAGTATGAGAAGCAGGAAATCTGCTCCTGTCCATGTCAGTTCTGCTCCACGGAGCTCTGATAACTGAATAATAATCCTCCTAGTCAGTCTGCTGCTCTCTGCGCTCTCATTTCCTTCCTTCTACATCTTCTGATTGTCTCCTAAAGGTTTGTTCTATCCTGGAGTATAATTTGTGGCAGATCCTGCCTGATCCATCAGATGGAACAATATGCTGCTTACGTAGCCAGTGCAGTATCGTGTTGTTTGTGGTGATGGCCATGCTGGTGTTGTCCAGGCACTGTAGTTCTGCTCTGCTTCATGACTTCATCACATCCACCCAACATATCTCACCCTGTTCCTTCTATTTATGACTCCAATTACTACTGTTCCCCCTCTCTGTTCTGTCCTAACTGCATCATTCCCCTGTGTTTCGCTAGCTCTGTGTGAAAACCATCTAAACTAACGTTAACATTGAAATGCCAATTAAAGGTGTTGTGTAAAAGTATACTGTCATGTCTTCAGAAGAAATGTTACATTATTTTTTGTTCACAGCAATCGCAAAGTCAATGTGAAGATGCTAAGAGACACACATTTGCGCCTGGGACGACATGAGTATGCAAACTTCACATTAGCATGTTTCATTTTGTGCAATAAAAAGGTGTGAGGGTGTTTTTAACCTGTTAAGCCAGAGAAACCCCGGTACCGGGGCCCTCCCGCAACATCTTGCAGGAAACAGTGTCTGAGGCGGGCCCGGCGCCACGAGGGGGCAAAAGGGGGCATTGCCCCCTCAGTTGTATTCTTTGCCCCCTCACTTTGAGCATCATTCATCCATCAAAAAGTACAATAAATGTCACAACTATTAAATAACTTTAAATAATTATTTCCCCTAATATGTTTAGATCAGATATGTGGGCAGGCAGTCAAACAACGTGTAAAAAAGCCTCAACCCCAAGTGAGCGTGTGTGCTACTGTAAACACAGTCGGATGGGTGAGGTTTTCAGGGCAGAGTCCCCGTTTTCAGTGGCTGGTACCCGGATGAAACTCCCGAAAATGTTCCCGTTTTTGAACGTGCGTTAAAAAAAATAGAGCAAGGTGAAATCAAATGTTACATGTCAGTAAAAACAGTGCCTGTTTGTAGCGTGAGCCAGAGTCACCCGTCACCCGTCAGGTACCCGCGGGTACCCGACGGGTGACCCGCAAGAAAGGTGATTCGCGAGTGGTATTTTTTCAAACACTTTTTTCCGGGTTCGGTTCTGGGTAAAACAAAGATCATGCGGGTCGGGTCGCGGGTGTTGCATAATAAATATATTTAAATAATAATAATTTAGTTTAATGTTTAAATCCTCAGACCTCTCCCCCGCGGGACCGTGCATAATCATAACCTCTGCAGCGCATCAATCTGCTTCTGAGCGCGCCACATTCTGAATGGCTGAGGTGAAGCTCTCTAGCAGAGAATACAGCATTTTCCAACACTTCCTCAAGAGCGAAACCAACGTCTGGGAGGCTTTTGGTGTCCTCCTAGATGGAGAAAATAACCAACATCCCATGCTTTTTGAGAGAAATATGTAACTGCGTGTGTTAATAATTGCACGTTTTCACTGCTCATATATATATGCGGGTTCGGGTCGGGTTGCGGATCCTGTGCCGACGGGTCGGGTCGGGTTGCGGAACTAATTGGTAATATGTGCGGGTAGAGGGGCGGGTTCGGTATTGCACGTCGCGGGTGCGGGGCGGGAGCGGGTCTTGAAAATCAGACCCGTGCAGGACTCTGGCGTGAGCGTATTTCTTCTTCTATTACTTATTCTTCTTCTTCTTCTTTTGTCTTTAATGGCGAATCGCTTCCACTTGGAGCATATATCGCCATCTACTGTTGATTTATTAAATGTTCATATTAAATCCTCGTCCTCAGAACAGTGTTTTTGAGGAACTTGAAGATCAGCTTGTTTACTTCATTTCTTGATTTACTTTCGTATATTGACTTGAAATCCATGTTGTTTGACATCAACAAAAAATAAGACAGACAACTACAGATATCACCACACGTGATGGTTACTTGTTATTATTTAGGGCTGTATGGATCAGGTTTTTGCCAAAGTGAGCCCTTTTACTAGAATAACAATATGTTATGTATTATATCAACCATATTGGTACAATGAGCGACATCTAGTGACGGATTTTGGAACATTGATTTGATTTTTCTCATGGCAGTAGAGACAAACCAGGAGACTTTATTTTTATTTTTAATTCCTGTCTGTCCATTTGGTGTAGTATTTGATCCAATATTACATTTGGTTTATATATTAGTCACTTTCTTATGAAATGCCAGATTTTAGGCCTTGATTTGAACATTCAATCCTGAAAATAAAAAATCAATCAGATTAATGATTCTTTAATCCTGACCTGACTAGAGTAGATAGTAAGTAAGTAAATCTGTATAGGAAGACGAGTTAAGGATAGAGGAGAAAAGGTTATGGTATAATTACAGAGCCTGTCAATTTATAAATGGAGGAAATCAATGTTAGTCTGTTAACCAAAGTGCAGCCATCTGATAATGTACTATCTGTTATTAAAGATCAGAGGAAAAGAACAGAATGAGAGGGGTCAATCCGGAATACAAATAAAGAAGCAAAGATATTGTAGAGCAGTGAGAAGGAAAAAAGCTTGGTGTGTCAATTCATTACATTGCCAGTATTTTTCGTTGTTGTGCAAAGAAATGCGCCCCCTCTGATTTTTTAACAGCCCCCTCAGTCATTTCATCCTGGAGCCGGGCCTGGTCTGAGGGCATCTTAACATGTAATAAACTATGAATGTTTTATATCCATGTAACGGGAAGAAACTCAACTAATTGATCTTTTCTTTTTTTTTTTCAAAAAAACCCCCACAATGCTAACGCTGAGCCTCTGAATTAGCAACGAGCAAAAAATGCTAACAGATTACTGAACCAAAACTCACTAATAAAACCTTATTATTAATCCTTTCTGCACATCCAACACATCGATTCGCATCGTGAGATGACACAGAATCGATGGGTACAGACATTATCTATGTAATATAAGAACTCAAGACTTTATAAACAAAAACAGACATCAAAACATGTGGTGCTAGGTAGCTAAAAACGCTAACATGGCTCACCTCGGTTGTAGTCTGGTCAGAAGTGGCGTTCAATGGCATTAAAACGATAAAAACGCTGCTGAAGTTAATCCATAGTTAATTCCACTGGCGGATTTAGGATTGTACGAGATCCGGGGTTTAGCCCAGGAGTTGTTGGGGGGGGGGGGGGGGGGGGGGGGGGGGGGTAGTAAAGTGCTATTTTTGTACAAGTGGGGGGTGGACCAAACATCCTTTAGGGAGGTCATCGCCTCCTCTAGGGGGGCCGGGGGCATGCTTTCAGAGTCAGATTTACAAATATTATATTTTGACCTTAATCGAAATATTCGGTTATTTTCAAAAGCTTTTTTAGTCTGGCCCCCCTTGCTGGGTTTTGTTTTGGATCAGATTGACAGCTACGGTGAGACGATCTCCCTAGAAGCTCCGTAAAGGTACGTATTGTGATGTCTGTGTTTGCTTCCCCTGTCGCGAGTTCGGATCACTCAGTGATGATACTATATACCTAAATAATCTGTGGAACCTCAGCTTTAATCGGATATCTTGTATGTGCAGCTACGATAAGTAATAAGGGTACTTTTATCTTGAGTTCTGTGCCAATGTCCGTTAGCATTTTTCGCTAAGGGGTCATTTAGATGCTTCTTATGAGACTTGTGTTTTGTTTTGGTAAAAATGGTTTGTATCGTTAGTTAGCTGAGATTATTTCCGTTAATATTGTATAACACATTAATAGGTTCTTAAATATTAAAAAACCAGGGTCTGAAAAGCGGGCCTTCTAGAGTACCCTGGAACTGAGGGAAACTCTCAAAGAATACGCCCATTGGCTACAAATCAATATATGATTGGTTGATCAAACTGTCAGTCCAAACGTACGCTCTCATTCAGTGCAACGGCCAGGGCATTCGATGAAGGATGTAGAATACCTTGGTTGAAGGATATTCTACCCAGAGACCCAGAACAAGATCTTATTGGTTGCTTTCTTTTCTAACACAAAACCACTGAAAGCAACCAATAAGTACTTGTACATGGTGCATGGTCCGAGAAGGACAAACAAAGCAACGTAACACTGTAATATTACAGATCAACACACAGATACGATTCTCATTTATTCATTTTATATACATTGTATTACATTTTATTTATATAATTAAATCGATTTTTTGTTTATTTTATCTGAGTGGTCCAGGGTATTCTGTGAATACCTTGAAGGCCCTGACGGTTCGCCACTGAGTTTTCACTATAAGTAAATACGAATTTTTGGACGGACACTATCATTACAGTTTTTTACCATGTTCAATCTGAATTTTCTTTAAAATAAAAAACATCTATATTAATTCTGACTTTTATACATCCAACTCACAGGTTTATCATTACTTTGATAAAAAAGATTATTAATTTAACCCTTTTAGAAGGGAAGATATGGTCATTTGTTCTGGGAATGTCATTTTCGAGCCTGAGACCTGAAAACAGGCTCAGGGCTTAAACAGGTTAAGGTAACAGGCTGTCGGACATAATGGCTATAGAGCCAATGTAACATTTTTAACTATTGGGGTTTAGTCAGGGGCACATAATATCAGCATGGTGGTCTTCTTTAATTTGCACACTTAAAATCCATCTATTAGTACAGTGTTTTACTTGTTGCTTAATCATGGATAATGTTCTTCAGGCCTGTTCATAATTATTTACTTTCATTGAAATTGCATGAACATTTAAAGAAAGAATATTTTATTAACATTTTCTGTATATCTAAATGTTAATATTTTGTAAATCATTCATGCACACAATAGTTTTTTAAGACCAAAGTTAGCAGGTTGATAATTAAGAGACATTTAGTTTGTAACTTAATGTGAAAATGTACAATTGTATAAATTGGTGAAATCTGGACATAAATACAAATCAGATTAAATGTAACTATAAAAACATCTTCTCCTTGGTGTGGTGTATAGGTGTGTGCATGTGTGTTAAGCGTTAGCAGCAGAAGGCCTGTCACCTCTGCTGATTGACTAACTGCCATTAACCCCACTCAAATATAAATTCTGCTGAAATTGGATGAAAAGAATTCCAGAAGCTGGGGATTTATGACACAGATACATCCAGGAGAAGAAGAGAGAGGGTAGACAGACTGAGGAGAGTCTCCCAGACTCCCCTAATGGTGTTGGCATGAGATTTGAGGGTTTAATATTGCATGGAGTTGATTTTTTTTTCCTTTTTTGTGCAATTGACCAACATGACATGCCTAACTGTATAAATGGGCTGCTTTATGATGATAAGATCACTGGCTAATAAGATATTTATGTGACATGCTGACGGATCCATCTCCTCCCTCTCCCGTACTGCCAACTGCATGCCTCGCCGAGCCGGTGAGGATCAAACGCAAATTCTCCAAATGGGGTCGTTAAATGGAGAGGGAATTTAATAAATTAATACTTTTTTTTCATAGACGAAGCTAAAAAATAAAGACGGGGTGACAGAAAGAGCGAGAGGGGGAAGACTTTTTTAGTGACACAGTATTTACAATTTTTTTTTTTTTATTATTTGTCTTTTTTGTTCCCCAGTCGTTCATCTCGTCATGCCCCAGCCCCCTCCGTTATGCCCCCTGGGTATTTACATGGCTGTCACTTTGGAATGAGTCAAACTTGTCAAATTGTAGCTTAAAAGGGGCCCTAATAATACTTTTGGGGGTTTCCATTTACTATAGTTTGTTATATACGTTTTAGTGCATGTAAAGGGTCTGCAAAGGCTAAATTCCCAAAGTTGCCTTCAGAGGGAGTTTCTCTCTGACACACTCCCCCCCTGCCTGAAACGTGTCCATTGGACTCCTTTGTTTACTTCTGTCACATAATGACATCACTACTCTTCTATTGGGTTACGCTCTGACACATTGTACGTGATACGCTAAAGGGCTGGACATCTCTTAGCGGTTGACCAATCATGACAGTCGGCCAGCTAACCAATGAGAGGTGCTGCAGCACATGCAGTATGAGAAAAATAAAGAGCTTTTTGAACATTAAAGCATGGAGACATTTCACAATAGAGGCAGAAAATACTAATATGAACCTGAACATGAGCATAATATGGCCCCTTTAAATGAGGAAAATAGTTTTTTATCATATAAGTAACAAATATTATCAAAAATCAAGAGAACAAGAAAACCAGAGTTCATATAAGCTAATGACACTTAAGTACATGTCTAATCATTTCCTTAGCGATTGCTTTAACTGGTACTGTTGTTGTTAGTGGTTTGGAAGTTTCAGTAGCAAATGATTGTACAAGTAAGAGCTGTAGCCAAGTGAATTCAGATATGGAGTAAGATCACCTCATAAAGTGAAGGGTTCCCAAGCAGAATTTGACAACAGTGTACACAATAGTCTGTATGCTCCCGACCCTGCCACACATCACTGTATATGCTCGTATACAAACACATCCGCGGGAGTGGAGGTATCCAGAGGGCCCAATTAGCTAGAGACATGGAGAGAGAAGGAGCATGTATCACTGTGACAGGATGTGCTTTTTGTCAACTGCCAGCCTTCATGTTTGACTACAGGCCGCCTGACAGCTCCTGCATTGCATCCATAACAAGTAAACGCACACACACGCGCACAAGCACACATTGTGAGTCGATGCTAATTAGCCTAATCCCGGTAAAGAAGAGGCACGCAAATATTTTAGGAGTGATGCTTTTCGCGAGCAGCGTAAACACAAGTATGACACCCTCTGACCCCTCCTCCAACGCACACACACAAAGCGTTTGACACACAATTTTCTAGCTCGCAATTAAGACTGGCATACACCCCCCTAGAAAACTACCATATACTTCCAACACATCCACCACCAGCTCTCTGTTCATTGGCATGGCATTTAGCACATCTGGTTCCACCAAATGGGAGTCATGTCTTTAAATGTGAATGATTCCCAGCATAAACACGCCTTTTGCGCAGTTCACAGCTTTACCAGTGACATAATGGGGGAATGCATGTTTCTAAGGATAGTAAAATGAAATATTTTGGTAACATCTTTTCGGAATCCAGGTGTCAAGCAGTTACTCATACCCGATTAAACCATTGCAACTTATCGAATGACTATTCCGATCACCTGAAGAAACCTATAGAGTTACTACATCTTGTGTAGATGTCACCTGATTGGTGGCAATTTTTCGATGCTTAAGGAGGATCATATTACATAGGTATGGAGTCAGATTTGGGTCAATATTCTAGCGCGCAAAACAAGCTACTAACGAGCTTTTGCATGAAATGACCCTCGCGCGCAGATTAAACCCCCGCGAGCGGCTATGCGCTCGCTGGCGAGAGGCTATGCGCTCGCTGGCGAGAGGCTATGCGCTCGCTCGCTCACTAGAGAGACAGCCCTCTTGCTCGCTCACGGGAGTGTCAGCCTCACTCGCTCGGAGTCTGTCTGCGCGCACGTGAAAAGTTTATGAGAATTTGGACTGTGATTGACAGCTGCCAGGAAGCCCGGAGTTGCCAGGTTTGATAAATGCCTGAACTACCAATAGCCGAGGAGTGACAGCATGAAGATCAGTTGGACGAGATTGAAGGGTAAAGTTGTCCATAAAAAAACATTATATTCTTAAAGTGTACAGCTAATATATATATATATATATATATATATATATATATATATATATATATATATACACATCAATTAATTTGATACAAAAAAATTACACATTAATTCTAGGAGTGTAATACTTTTACAAACACTATAGTAATAATATACATTCATTATGACAATATCATACTATTACTAGGAGTGTTCTAGAGTGTGTTCAAAAAACAACTACAGAAACACTATATATTATACTATAGTAGTACTATTTAAAATAATATAGTCTTAATACGGAAACACCAAAAAAACACTATTGTAATACTTTTACAAACACGATAGTAATAATATGCATTCACTATGACAATATCATGATATTACTAGGAGTGTTCTATAGTGTGTTAAAAAAACTACAGAAACACTACATATTATACTATAGTTATACTATTTAAAATAATATAGGAATACTACAAAGATCTAGATACATAGTATTACTATTGAAATATTATAGGGCTACAATAGCTAATAAAATGGCTCAACAGAAAAAACTATAGTAATACAATAGCAGGTAAAAAATACTACAGAACACTACAAACTGACTATAGGACACTATACAACTCTTACAGTATACCATAGTAATACTATAGTTCATTTATAGTTCATTTCGTAAGGGAGGTGCGTACAGCAGACAGTAACTAGCAGTTTTCGACAGATACAGCCCACTCAAAAATATATTGTTTTATATAAAATGAATATATATATATTAGGGCCGGGACTCGATTAAAAAAAGTAATCTAATTAATTAGAGGCTTTGTAATTAATTAATCGAAATTAATCTGAGAACCTGAGAACAGTGAGAAGCAATTTTTTTCACATGGATTTTAGTATACCATTGAATAATGACTGAATACACAAGCTTAAGCAACAAAACATTGTTTATGTTTTTCAAGGTGGTACTTAACCAAGACCAACAGAAAAGTGCAATTTTTGCCATAAAGTGTAGCAATAGCATATTTAGGAATATAGTACATTTCAGAGATTCAGGTAGCCTATAGGTAGGTAGACCTTCTGTAAACTATAACACTTTGTTTTTTAAGTAAAACACAATACTTTCAAGTACATTCAGAAGATTGGAAACCCTGACTATTAGAAAACATCTCTCTGTTGCTTCAGAGGCCATAACAGACTTTGTTGATTTACCAACAGTTGATTTAAAAAATCTAATACATTTCAGTCCAACTCTCTCAATAACCTTGGCCAAAACAATAAACAGTTCAACATAAAGTGCCAGTTGCGCCAACAACATAATAAATAGTTCAACATAAAGTGTACCATTTAAAATAAAATAAAAAAGTGCCAGTGATTGACCTCAATCCCTCCTATTCTTCCAATATCCTGATGAAAAATAAAATCTCTCTGTTGCATAGGCCACTGTTTGATCAACGCGAATTGGGTGTGGGTCCTTGTACTCCGAGTCGGGCTAACGTCCACGCTAGCTTCCACGCTAGCTGCTATATGTTTTGCATTGAGGTGATACTTGAGGCTTGATGTGCTGCGGTGATATGCGAATTCCTTTTTGCATAATTTGCAAACAACCGTGCTCTTATCGACGCTTCCATCCGTCCGTTTTTTAAAACAAAATGTCCCATCCACGGGGCCAGCCAAGGCGGTCTCATCAGCTTCTTCGTTCATGTTTGACTATTGTTCACTGTGGTTTGTTGTTGTCTGAAATCATGAACGTTAGTTGGTGCTCCAGTATAATCGGTACCCCTGAAACTCATCCAGTGAGAAACGTTCCGCGGTGCAAAAATAAGTGCGATTAAAATGTGTTAATTTTTTTAACGCGTTCATTTTTGTGTAATTAATTCATCTTAATTAACGCGTTAAAGTCCCGGCCCTAATATATATATCTATATATATATAGATATCTATATCTATATATATATATATATATATATATATATATATATATTAGCTGTACACTAATATAATGTTTTTTTATGGACAACTTTACCATTCAATCTCATCCAACTGATCTACCTGCTGTCACTCCTCGGCTCTTGGTAGTTCATGCATTTATCAAACCTGGCAACTCCGGGATTCCTGGCAGCTGTCAATCAAAGTCCAGTGGCTCCGCCCTAAAGTGTCAGAAACTTTTCACGCGCGCGCAGACAGACTCCGTGAGCGAGTGAGGCTGACACTCCCACGAGCGAGCAAGAGGGCCGTCTCTCTCACGAGCGAGCACATAGCTGCTCGCGGGGGTTTAATCTGCGCGCGAGGGTCATTTCATGCGTGTGTAAAAGCACATTTTCCGCTCGTGAGTAGCTTGTTTTGCGCGCTAGAATATTGACCCAAATCTGACTCCATAATAGGAGGCCATAAGATGCTTCCACGTTTCACACATGCACTGCAACCCTGAAATTATTTTGTCATTTGGAGTGGACTTAAACACACTTTAGTCAGCTCTCTAGTACCAAGTTTCTGTTATGTCCGATTCAGCCCATGGCTTGATAGTTAATACTTAATGCCCTTTGCGTTCAAGGCAAGAGAGTGGGTGTTTGATGACTTTTCTGTCTCAGCTGGTGTGAAACCACAATAACATAAAAGGTTGTTTTTGGTTGGTATTCAGCAAATGAAAAACCAGCTTCTCGACTGCATTGTATTTCACGCCATGTCCTGGCACTAAACCAAATAGACTATGCAACTAATAGACTATTTTCCGGACAAAGGGCTAAGGACAGCATCTAATCTCAACTAGATGACACATACTGCGCCCACACAAGGTTGTCCGTCATCCCCAAAACTGGGTCCTCATCTAAACGTGTTGCAGGGTTCCCCAGGTTCGTCATTCCCATATGTTGCTTTGTCAGTTATGCTGTAGCTCTTTTTTGGCTTGCTGCTCCATAAAGTTACTTTTGCCATGCCAAGGTGTAACAGGTGCACCTTTACAGACTCAACATTACATTTTCTCCTGGACCCTGCAGGGATTAGTTCAATACCAGTTTAATAATAGCGCCCATTGAAGGCTATCTGCTGTTTCACTCAAATCCTCAATATAGTTTATTGAACAATTCAAACATATGGATTGATATGGATCAGATACAATACAAAATGCTATCAAACCCGAACACTATCCCAATCCTGCTTACCCCAAAAAAGGAACCTATCTAGATTCTCAGCCGCACTTTCATAATGGGAGTATTTTGCAAGGGGACAGGTTATAAAATGATGCCCTGTTCACAATTATGAAGCAAATTGAAAGTTGTTCTGCCACCAAAGGCAAGATAAGTGTTCCAGAAGTAAGATCCCAAAATCAATTTGCTAGCTTTTCTGTTAGTAAGTGATCATGGAGCTTCATTTTCAAGGACGGAAATACATGTTGACACTGTAGACCGGTATTTTCAAATGGCGCTTGGTAACATTGTGGTTGTAGGAGTTAGCAAACAGGAAGTTTGTTTGTGAGAAAAGAAACCTCGCTTTATTTGGTTAACTGAGTCAAACGTGTCAAAATGTCAAAACAAGTCTTGAACAAGACATAAAATGCCAATAAGGTCATAGCTTGCTGTGCGCACAGTGACCATCAAAGTGCATTTTACACAAGTGTTTGAGGGTTTCACGAGATCAGAGCGTGAACTCATTCAAGAACACAGAAAGGTAGTTCATCAGGCCGAAGGCACCTGTTCTAGTTTTGCCTCTCAACACACATACATATACTGACGTGCACAAACAATCCCACACATACTCCTTCACACACCCTCTCTTTAAATCTCCGGGGAGCTGTCTGTGTACTCTATATTTATTATCAGGGGTGGCACTGTTGATAGATGAGATACCTACTCAATTACAAGGGCACAACATTGCCTTTCCAAGCTGATAGGGTGAAAAACTGGCCCCTTTCTTCTTCTTCTTTTTTTTCTATCCCTCCATCAGGGAGGGTGATATACAACAATGTTGGGGGGGATACATTTCTCCAAACCGTGAAACGTCCTGCAACACGAAAGCCAATCACGATACAAAGAATGGGTCAAATGGGAGAAGTGGGGACTTCCTTCAGCACGGTATCCATAGAGGATTCGTACTGCCATGTACATAGTCATAAACAAACATGGCGACACACACACACACTCACACAACCGTGGACAGTCAGGGGCCCCACATCGGCATTAATCTCCATCCAGCTGAGATTTGTGAAGCCTGGAGATTGAGAGGAGGCCGATGATGCCGGCTGTTTCAAGGCGGACATTTTGGAAGCATGATGTTGAGCTATGTTCCCGCAGCCGGCCGGGGGGGAGGCATCGATATATAAAATGGTTGTAAATTTGCATTAGGCTCAATCCATCATCATAGGGTGGGTGAGAGGGAGGGAGGGAGGAGGGGGCAGAGACACAGAGGAGAAGAAGGTGAAAAGGGAGGGAGGAGGAGTGCCTGGCGGTTGGAGGGGAGGGGGGGCACTGTGGAGCCGGTCGGGGTCTTGCTGCAGCCGTGAGGCCGGCCCCTCTCCTCCACTCTGACAGATTCCTATTTAAGTGACTGCGAATGCAACAATTCCACAAATAATTTGTCAACCCGTGTGCCGCTGAACTGGCTCTGAACCCGGCTCCCTCTCTCCATCCACTCCCTACACACACACACACACACCTGCAGAAGCAAATATATATGACAATGTGCATATTTATACGAAACTACGATACGATAAAACTTTATTGTCTGATCATCATTACGACACGATACAAGGGTACAGACATTTAACAATTACAATCACTGAAAAAAACGATGTGTTCAAGAACCTATAATGTACACTGAACAAAAATATAAATGCAACACTTTTGTTTTTGCTCCCATTTTTCATGAGATGAACTCAAAGATCTAAAACATTTTCTATATACACAAAATAATAATTTCTCTCAAATATTGTTCACAAATCTGAAAAAATCTGTGATGGTGAGCACTTCTCCTTTGCCGAGATAATCCATCCCACCTCACAGGTGTGGCATATCAAGATGCTGATTAGACAGCATGATTATTGCACAGGTGTGCCTTAGGCTGGCAACAATAAAATGCCACTCTGAAACGTGCAGTTTTGCTTTATTGGGGGGGTCTGGGGGGGTCCGAAAACCCTAGGGTTAAACCCTAACCCTAACCCTAACATGTCACCCATTGAGCATGTTTGGGATGCTCTGGATAGGCGTATACGACAACGTGTTCCAGTTCCTGCCAATATCCAGCAACTTCGCACAGCCATTGAAGAGGAGTGGACCAACATTCCACAGGCCACAATCAACAACCTGATCAACTCTATGCGAAGGAGATGTGTTGCACTGCGTGAGGCAAATGGTGGTCACACCAGATACTGACTGGTTTTCGGACCCCCCCAGACCCTGAGGCTGTGCGAAGTTGCTGGATATTGGCAGTAACTGGAACACGCTGTCGTATACGCCGATCCAGAGCATCCCAAACATGCTCAACGGGTGACATGTTAGGGTTAGGGTTTAACCCTAGGGTTTTCGGACCCCCCCAGAGCCCCCCAATAAAGCAAAACTGCACGTTTCAGAGTGGCCTTTTATTGTGGCCAGCCTAAGGCACACCTGTGCAATAATCATGCTGTCTAATCAGCATCTTGATATGCCACACCTGTGAGGTGGGATGGATTATCTCGGCAAAGGAGAAGTGCTCACTATCACAGATTTTTTCAGATTTGTGAACAATATTTGAGAGAAATTGTTATTTTGTGTATATAGAAAATGTTTTAGATCTTTGAGTTCATCTCATGAAAAATGGGAGCAAAAACAAAAGTGTTGCATTTATATTTTTGTTCAGTGTACATTTGACCTGGGATTTAACTCTGTATTTAACAGAAACACAATATATTTCAAAATATATTTGCAAAAAAGTTGTACCAAATGTTTCCACATAGTGTATAAGTAAAAAAAGAAAACAGGCAGGTGTTTTCAGACAGGCAGAAGGGTTACTGAATGACCCAGTGACCCGTATAGGTTACCAGCAGGCCACAACATAAACACACCGGGCTGTAGACGCTTTCTAAACACTGCAATTAAATCACCATTATTTCACCCAAGTGCCATTTGATAAATATTAAACCCACTGTCATGCTTATGTACAGTAATAAATAACAATGACACAATCCTTAGTGTCTTTACAGTGAGCATAAAATACAAGTAAGGTGCCATCGAGGCTTCATTTTAGGTTAATACAACACTTCATATTTTCTTAGGTTTTGGAAACTTCATAGATTTTCATCATGTAAAACTTTTAAATGTAACAAAACATACAAATAGCCTTGCTCCTCAGCCTTTCTGCAAATGAAGCAAGAGATGACACAACTGCAGCAGACCCAAAGCACCTTGCTGGCAATTTTAAGGTTCAATTCTACAAAACATCTACAAAATTACTTTTTCAAACATTTTACGTGAAAACAAACACAATCCATAAACTTCAAACCTGAACCATTTCGAGTACAGATACAATATACATACCGTGTATGTATATTGTATCCAGTGTTTCCCCTACTATTGTCTTAGCGGGGCACTGTGCCCTGCAAACGGAGCCCCGCGCCCCGCCTGAAATTCAAGGTGTTTTTTTTAATTAAAAATAAAAATAGCACCAAATTACAACTGAAGTAATACATCTACGGTCACTTTTCACATTGAACATGTGCTCTTTTATTAAATAAACTAAACGCCTATGTTATTTATCCAATGTATGTGCATGTTTCAGTGTCCAGTCCACTGCTTTATTCACATTCTCCCTCCGCTCTGTTTCTGAAGGACGGGGCGGGGTGGGGCGGCCCCCCCCCACACACACACACACGAATGCACACGCTCTAAATCAGAGTCAAGAGCGGAGGAAAGGAGGAGAACAATAAAGTGTAAAAAAGTCAAACAAATCTGCATTATTGCCCCGAGTTCTGCTGTCTGCCCGTTTCTGCCCCCCCCCCCCCCCCCGTTTCAAATTCGTTTATTATTATTTTTAACCTCAAGCCGTTATCGTCACGGAGGAGAAGGACACACACAGCCTGCCCAGGTGGACGCGCGCGAACGCGACAAGAACGTAGCGTGCGTATTCTAAAAATAGCTCACAGATGGTGAGCAGGTACCGCGGTTTTGAACTACAGTATTGAATTTGACAGAAAACAACAATGAAACGCCAGCAGACGAATCGTCTAATGAGTTGGGTGAAAAAAAAGTCAGGAGATGTGAGTTGGTTTATTCAGTAAATTAGCTCAGGATAATTGGAGGTTCTGTCTACACCTGTTGATGTAAGGCTAATGCAGGACTTGCTAGCTTGATGCTACCGGCATTTAGCGGCAGTGACTCAACAAATTGCCTCTTAAAATTTATCGTCAGTAATGTATGACAAGCAGACTGCTTGTTTAATGTTAGACTCACACCAATAGCTCAATATGATCATAACACGATTGCTTTCATATCAGAGATCAGATGAGGTGGAGCTGCCTCCAGCAATAGAGGATGAGGCAGAGAGAAGAAGCAGCAGCACAGGGTTGCAGCAGGTATGTTATATGCTGTAGTCAGGTGATTTAAATGTATCAATGAAAGGAAGAAGTGTAGGCTACATGATAAGAAGGGAATACAGTTTGAATAAAAGTAATACAGTAGCCTACAGTGTAACACTGTACTTTATTACTTTTTAATGTACAAATACTTTGTTACTGTACGATAACAACAATAAAAATAATCCACAGCTTCTCTCTGCTCCAGAGGATAACAAAAATTCAAAATTGTTAGGGGGGGGGTACCCGAGCAGCACCCTGCCAAGGCAGTAAACCTAGGGGAAACACTGGTATCTGTACTCATCGTATTACCCATGCATAAATAAACAGTATAGCAGCATAGTTGGAAATAGAGAGTGAACTATTTTTGATTTTTACAGGTGAAAGAAAAAAATGGAAGGAGGATCTCAGAGTGTACAGATGAAGGTTCCTCAATAGATCTTTTTTAGACCATATGGTTGGTGCTGGGAAAGGTGAGATATGAAGAGGAGAGGGAACTGAGGGGAAATAGAGAAAAAGGCCTTAAGCAATGACTTCAGAGGGCATAGCTGAAAAGAGAAAAAACCTGTTCATTCGTCATTATTGTCATGGGCTTTGGCAAATGATAATAATTTGTCTTCATCCCTATTTTTAGACAATGAGCCACAATAGCCATTTTGGCCAGATGGGAAAGCGGGCCTCTGTGAGCAATACGCTACATTTTGTTTGATGTCCTTTATAGAATTTCTTAATTAGGGCTCTCCCACCAGTTCCTGCTCTATTATTTTAAACATGCATGCAGTCCAATGACACATTTAGATGTATGTATAAGAGACTCTCATTTATCTTGCAGCATATTTATGAGACATATATGAATGATTGATGTGATTTATTTTTTGCGATTTCACTTCAATCGGATGAAAAATATTAAACTGTACTATAATTGTCATGTATCTGTATGCAGATACATGAAGTGAACCAGTAAGTAAATGGGAGGAAATGCAAAACATTAACAGCAACATCATACAAACTTAGCGTAATTGAGTCCCCTGGGCGAAATGATTTCCCAAAAGCATATCTATGATCAACTATGACGGACAGAGCAGAAGTGTTGGCATGGGACAAAGCATTATTAAAAGTCAAGAGGTGTGTGTTGTGTGCGTGCTACACAAAGGCCTGATGTGTTTGTCCCTGCTGAGCCTGTAGGGAGGTCACGCTGTGAACCAGGATGGATGAAGATAAATCGGAGTGGAGCGGGACATATGGAGGAGGTATAATTGACATCTAATGTGCACGGTGACCCTGTGACTCGCAGGTTACCAGCGGGCCGAAGCATAAACACACCGGGAGAGAGATGCTTTGTGAACACTGCAATTAGATCACCCATTTCTCAACATTGCTGCTATAGCACTGTTTAGGACTCCAGGTTATGAAACAAAAGGCATGAACATGTTCTAATATATCATATAATGTATTAAGATTACTATTAAAACCCAATGTAAATAAACCAGTCCACCACACACAGACCCGCAGAATCAAATATATATGATAATGTGCATTTTCATTTGTATGAAAACATGTTTTCTTTTAAAAAGGACCTCATTGTACCTTTGCTATATTCAACACAAGTTTATTTTTTCTGTATTTGTATGTGTCTATAGTGTATTTGTAATGAAATGTATAGAAGACACATTTGCCTGAATGCAAGGGGTTTCCTTATTTGAGACTAAGCTTGGGCAAATATATGTACTAAAGGGCTCCTTTTTAATTTCACATTAAGAGAACTAGAACAACATAAATTAAAGTAAGATAAAGAAAGGAAAACCGCAGTGGGCAAAAAAGCAGGCAGGTGCTTTCAGACAGGGCAGCAGGGTCACTGAATGACCCCGTGACTGCAGGTTGCTGGCAGGCTGCAGCATACACACACCAGGCTGTAGATGCTTTGTTAACACTGCAATTCAATACCTTAGAGTATAATTTAGTGGTTCTCTACTGCTTTTCATCAAATGGATGGAAATGTGTCTTTACATTGTTGACCCTTTGATTGATTGACTTTATTTAATTTATTGTTTGAAAAATAACAAGAAAATGTACAACATAATTCTAACATGGTCAACAAAAGAAAATATTAAAATAAACAACCCTGTAGGTCTTAAGAATATCACCACAAAATATCAGTCCCAACGAAAGAAAAAAAAAACAATGACAGGTAAATCAACAATGGCATTGAATATTAAACCATAAATCAGCGAACCTGTCCCACAGAATGGCCCTAACCTGACTTCTATAAGACCCTCTCATATGTATAGCAAGAGGCTGTTGGACAACATAGCAACCCCTATTGTTCTATGCCTCACATGAAATCCTGATATGTTTGGTAATATATTAATTATTAACATGAGTTATAATAATAATCATAATAGTAATGTTTGTAATGTAAAAAATACCAGACAGAAACAAAATGTGGGACAATATGTCTCCAATACACAACTTTGCCCTCAATGATACCAGAGCACATACACATGCAAACATCCCCATCTCTCCCCACTGCCGCTAGAGTACTATATAGGACTCTGTGTATGAACAAACTTAAAATATAATGTATGATATCAGAATCAGATCTGCTTTATAGGTTTGCTTTGGTGTATACAATGCACACACAAACACATCTGAGGAATTAACCTAAACAAAAAATAGACAAACTGAAAATAAACTTTGCAGTGTATGAATATCATTTAATTCTAATGAGAATAAAACAGTTGACATCTTTAGTAACTATGTTAAAAGTACAGGTTTAGTGTCCCTCTGGTGGTCCTTGTCGCAATACTGATTTTACTTTGCATTGCTGATCCTGTGATTATATTTCAGGATTATCAGACAAAAAAACAAACCAAGAATGTACAGGATACAAGGATAATTTGGTTTAGTAAAAAAGAGACAAATAACAGAGAAACACGAGACACGTATGATCCTGGAATCTAAAAGCAACATTTCCAAATACAAAAAAAGTTTAAAAGAAAAATAAGACCACCCTTAATCTGTTAACCTGTCCTTAAAAGAAGCCTAAAATAATACACTTGATGTGTAGAATAAATGCTATCATACAACATGGCAGCAGCTATTGTATAACTTAAACGTCAAGAGCGTCCGAGCGCATAAGAAAGCAAGCATATTTCGTGTCAGCAAGAATTCAAGAAATGTAACTTGGCTTTATTGACCTTGCACATTATTTCAGATTAACATCTCTTGAAATTGATAGTTTGTATAAGTCGTTATATTGGTAATGTTTTTTTATATATAAATGTACCCCCCCAAAAATCAAGTTAGTAAATCTCAAATCCTTAATTAGTCTTGTGACTTTTTCCTGTCTCTTTGGGTTTCTGAACATTTGTAAATGCACACTAAGCTCGAGTAACTTTCCCATGCGTCCCTAACCACGAGATCTACTGTATTAAAGCTGTTGTTTCTTTCATGCACAGGAGATGCAAGACATACTGTATAGACAAGTATAATTTTCTAAGGAGAACTTTACATGTTTATAATTAGGAGTGTATATATCTTCTAACTGAGCGATAGGGACAAACTGTACGAACAAGAGTCCATAAACTGTCGCCTGTTTCAAATCCCCATGACCATTTATTCCCCTTTTACAATTCAGTCACAAGATGTGTTGTGCTCTGAGATTTAGATGGTAGAACATGCGTACATATAATACATTGAATGTCCAGTGAAGCACAAATTGTTGACTAACCCTAGTTGTCTACAAATGTTTCACTTGCTGTTTTTTATCGAATAAAAGAATACAGGTAATAAAACAACAGAAAATGATAATTCTCTTTACACTCCTCAGCAGAGGTTAATTCCTCACGCTGAAATTGAAACACCAAGGCCAATTGTTCCCCACTGAACACAAATCTATCCTCCCCGCACGATGTACGGGTGACATATCCCCTGGAACCCTCCCCTCTCTCCCCCCTCTCCGTCTCTGTCCATTCCTCTCTCCTCCAACATTATCCTATCGGCCGGATCACTCCCACCAGTAATTTATAACCTCTTCACTGTAGTCTCCCATTCCTGCGATGTACGAAGGGCTCTTAAGACGCTATTGATTTTTATTTGATTAAATGTCTCGCTGGTTTGCAGCAAATTAGCAAGAGTTTAATCAAATCACAATCGATATCTACTTAATAATCCCCCAACACACACCTCATGCAAACTAAGGTTAAATTCAAAAGTGAATAACAGGGAGGGTAAATGGATACAATTTACCTGAATATGAAATAGTGGACCTGTGTACAAATGTATATTTAGGTACGTTAAATTGTGTAGCCTACTGATTTTGTTATGTACGCTACACAGATTTGTACACATCAGCTGTTTCTTTCTATGTCCAGTTTTTCAACCCTAAAGTGCTCTGGAAATACCATCCGGAAACAAGCATGAGTTTGAACTGTCAACACCCAGAGAGTCACAACCAGATTTGGGTAACAATATTACTTTTGTCGGTAACGGAGTATAACGCGTTTTATAATTCAGTAATCACAATACAGTTACTAACATTGCCCCGACACGCGTTACTTCGTTACTTCAGTCATAATCACACTGACAGACAAGAGGGGTTTTTACGCCGCAGGTTTATATGTACGTAATCTGCCCGATTTGCACGTCCAAATCTCCACGTGCATTGCTGCATAAACATGGCTGAGTCAGCGATAACTTTCGAGGGGTGGAGGTATGCCTATTATTTTGAGTTCGTCCGAAGAATAGACAGGAATGTGACGGTGAGGTGCAAACTGGGTCCAGGCCAGAAGCTGTTATCCACTGCTGCAGGGACGTGCACAGGTACGGGCTAATGTTGCCCGGGCAACGGCCCGTTTAGCCTTTTTGGCTGACCTGCCCCTCTGGAGAGAGCGAGAGTTTGTTTTTCTTTTTTCTGTTGTGGCCGAATCAACATGATAAGCCCACAATTAGTATTGTAGCGTCTCGCTGCGGGAAACACACTTTGTCAGCGCTGTCATCTGCCGGTGCGTTAAGACCACCTCAGTGTCGGATTTTGGAAACTTGATTTTGAGTTGTCTCATGGCAGTTAGGGTATAAGGGACAAACCAGGGGACTTTACTTCCTCTTGATACCGTCGGTTATTTACAAAAAAACACCTAAATATAGCCTACTTGTTGTTATTGTGCTTCTGTCTTTCTGTGTCTTTTCATCTGTAAAGTAAACTCCCTCAACGGGGCCGCTCGCTCTCTTTTCTTGATCGCCCTCTCACGGGTGAACAGTTCAATGTCCCGCTTCATTGTAGGATTTCTGCCATGTCTCTACCACTTTAGTTTGACCATCTCTGTTACTAAGTTATAGAATACTAAATAAATAAGTCATTAGATACCTTACCGTTACTGCGCTCATAAAGAATGATGCGTCTTGAACTGGTTTCATTAATCAGTGTAAAGTTAAGTTTCACAGATTGTTAGCTTGTTGTGGTAGGCTGGTAGCCTATTTGATTAAAGAGCATATAAAAAGAAAGACTTGTGTTATGTCTTCCTTAATGCAATAGTAATTGGGGGTGCAAGTGGAGTCTCGCAGAGGCAAAACTGTGGCGCGCTTACACTGTAGGTACACCGCAGTCTGCGTGATCTGCCTGTAGGGAGGGGCGGGCTGGCCCTGCGTGTAAAGTAACGAGTAAAGTAACGAGTTACTTTATGTAGAGAGTAACAAAGTAGTGTAATATATTACATTTTTTTGAAGTAATATGTTATATGTAATATATTACTTTTTTTTAGTAACGACCCCATCTCTGGTCACAACTATGATGAAGGGCCACACAACCACAAAGAGACATGAAGCAACTTTAAAAAGACTCAAAATGACCATAAATAGACACAAAATGACTACATTTAAAAAATAAAAAACACACACACACACACACACCTTAGCCTACTCTAGTAGCTAGAGTGGAAACTTTGTATCAGTTGTTTTTGAATCAATTGGACTGGTTTAAGTCCATGTTTTCTGCATCTCATGACACCAATTGAGAGACTAAAGTAGAGCCTTAACTATTGCACAGTAGTGCTTTTAGGTAAATTATATTGTCACGTAACATTTGGGTTATGGTAGAGAATACAAATGTATTGTTTTTGTCCAAAACAAAGCTATAGTTCTTGGATGAAAAACCTCCAACAATTAAGTGATTAACAAAACTGTTACCTTTGAACTTACTGTTGATTGACTAATATATTAATCGGCTAATCATTTGCAGCTTGAGGCATACAATACAATTCAAGAAATCTCACATGCTTTCCCTATAGAAATCACATTTGGAAGCACACACAGAAAACCCCCTCTGGAAGCGTGTGTGCTCCTCCCACCCCACTGTGAAACCCCTTCCAGACATCAATCATTTTTATTGGCCATCTGTGAGAAGGCCTTTTACGAAACACTGAAGTATCACTTTCAACATCACCAAAGATATAGTACAGGGTGAGAGGCAGTGACTGATGTTGGGTGTGGGCTGATGTATGCCAACGCTCTCCACAGGAGTCATGTTATATTTTTCTTCACCAAAAATCATGTATTTCAAAAATGTTTAGACCTCAAAGTACAGTATTTCTCTTCAGGTTGTAGGGTTATCCTATGCAGAGATGGGGTTGTTACTCAAAAAAAGTAATGTATTACATATTACTTAAAAAGTAATAAAAGTAAAAAGTAATATATTACTTTACTTTCTTTACTCTCTCCATAAAGTAACTCGTTACTTTACATTACTTTTGCGTTACTCAGAAACAGCCTATTGCGAAAACGTAGGCCTACATGTGCACACATATAACAATTACTATTGCAATAAGGATGACATAACACAAGTTAATAACGGGGGACATTCTAGTTTATGCTGCTTGTTCGGAGTCTGCACACACTCAACATCATCACTCTGGGTTTCGGGGGTCTTTAGCTACTAGCTTCATGTTAGCATGTTGCCTCTGCAGGTGCTTGGAGAGGTTTGATGTTGTTGTCTTTGCAGCAGAGCACCTTACTGTCACATTCCTGTCCTTTCTTCTGACAAATGTAAAATAATGGGCATACCTCCACCCCTCAAAAGTTATAGCTGTTGATGACTCCACCATGTCTCTGTCTCAGTCTGCAGCTCAAACCCTGTGACAGCTGCATGTGGACAAGTCGTGCAAATGTTACGAAAATATAAACCTGCAGCGGAAATCCCTCTAGTGACTTGAAATATTTAAAATGTTAAAAGTTAGACCTATCACACTTACCAATCTTATCTACCCCTGGAACTAGCTAAACTAGTTATAAATGTTTAGGTTAAACATTTGGTTTAAGGGGTAGATGGGCCACTTCTAACCAGAGGGTCAGTGGTTCGATACCAAGCCACTGAAGTCAACATGTCAAAGTGTCTTTGGCCAAGATGCTGAACCCTAAATTGCTTCCATAGGCATCTCAACGGTATTAAAGTGTATGTAAGGCATGTTGGATCAAATTGGCAGTAAATAAGATGTAGTGTGAAATGTTATGTTAATGTCAAACATTTCTGAACATTGTGTTGAGCCAACAGAGCAGAGGTGGAACAAGAACTCAGATACTCCATTACAAGTAAAGGTCCTGAATTCAAAATGTTACCCAGAGTAGAAGAATTGTTTTCTACAAAATATACTCACATTTTCAAAAGTAAAAGTACTCATTATGGAAAATGTCTCTTTTGAAAGTAATGTATTCTTATAGAATATTATATTATTGAGTTATAATTGCTTGGAAATAAATGTAAGCAGTGCATGACATTAAGGGTTTTGGGAGATTGCCTATTATATTGTACAATTTCAATTTTATTCTTCATTGCACTTGTTTGTTTGCTCTTGTTTGCTCGCTTGCATGCCCTGCATAGCTACAGATGGAGCACTGAATTTCGGACTCCAGTTTACAGCTTCCTGCCTACGGCCTGCCAAATACCAGTATAGAGGAATGTTAAGCCCTCCCACTATTTTCCAAGAGGGCGTTGCCAGATTTTCAATTTCAGGTTTTAACCAGGAGATGGCGCTTCATTCACAAATACAGAAAGACAAGTTTCATGGACTTTCAGTTGTGTTTTGAAGAGCATTTGAACACATCAATATTTTAGATCAACTAAAGTATATATAATCTTGTAATTCAATAATATATAGTCTTTATATATTAAATAATCATAATTATAATGTAAATGTTTACATTACACTTCTTTATTTGTTATGCTCATACTTTAACCTTTACAATCGTTTGCTTTAATATGCAGTATATTTTTGTGTTTGCTTCCTCCTGCTCCCTTTCGGACACATACTGTATGATTTATTATTATTATTAATATGAAGATATTATTAAGATAAGATAAGATGTTACTTTATTGATTGAACATTTTAGTTTAGAATGTGCTGTCCCACGGCAATTCAGAAGGCTCACAGGTCACATTCCGACCATTATTTAAAACAATAGGTGCTTTCACACCTTCTACAGTTTGATTTGTATAGAGGGAGCTCTGTCAGTTTTCGAATTACCCATTTGCTTTCGGGGAGCCCTATTTTTCAGAGCACATCCTGCTACTAAATATGTCACACGCACGCTCTGTTGACTGGCGCAGCAGCGCGGATGCGATCAATTGCTATAAAAACACTCTTCTACTAATACAGACGGTGTCACTATGCCGGCGGATGTGGCCGTTGTTGAAGCCTCTTCAGGCTCCGCATCGGCAGGCCTCTCCCTCGGTGTGGAGCTGTCAAACTCGACCCTAACGCCGCTTACAGCCGGCCAACTAAAAGTTGTTTTCCGTTCACGTTGTCATTTTTAGACTCCTTCGCTTCTTTGCTTGTGATCCAAAAGCTATGACGCTTGGCTGTTTTCGTTTTGCCATATTTTTTTATTACACAGCCAGAGTTAAAAAAATATCAATATGAACATTTCAAATACCGCGCCGGCATCACCGCCATAATCATAGCAACGTAAGTAAGAATGCAGCGCCGCCACGTACAGATGGCAACACCCAGACATATTCACAAATATAAAACAAATATTCAGAAACTGTAATGAACAATAACTATTATTTATTTCAAGAACTGTTATTTACAGAAACTCAACATTTCTAATCTGTGTGACACAAATATGCACGATTGTTTTGGGCTCCCCCTATTTATCTCAAAGTCAGCCTTCAGGGGAGCTCCCTCCCTCTTCGGGGGAGCCAAGCTCCTCCTAGCCCCCCCCCCATTTCGAACAGTGTCTGTGGCTGAATGGCCAGCGATTAGGTGCGGCGCATTTGTCATAGGTGATCAGAGCTAACTGCCTGCCGTCAGATTTCATTTAAAAAACAGATCTGATTTTAAGACTATTTCTGCGCTCATAAAGAATGATAAGAATAAGAATAATGCGTATTGAACTGGTTTAATTAATTAGTGAGTTTATTTAATACTAGAACCGCCAATCGGGTCAATTTGTGTGATGTGTGTTGTGTGTGTGCAATGTAACTTTTTTTCAATAAAATATTAAAGTCTCCCAGTCCCTGACTTTTCCTGAAAGTGTGTTATGTAGCACCCTATGTTGTTAAAAATTGCATTCTAATAGCGGGATTTGACAGGTTTAGGTAGGCCTATACAAAAACCTCTTGCGGTTCTAGTGTTAAGGTAATTAGGTACAGTAGAAGCCCTTTTTTATCAGTAACAAATGTAGCAGTTGAACATAAAGTCAACTAACTGAGGGTCACTTGCAATGACAGTGTTGTGTCTAACTGTAAGCTTGTCACTCAGAGTAACCTACCGTTAATTTAGCTGCTGGAGAAGAAAGATTCAAGGGGGGAGGGGGGGAGAGAGCTGTGGTTGATGGGCCATTAGTTGTGTAAATACACAGCTGAGAGCTGCCGTTTCATTCAGACTGTTTAAAAAACTGTAACAACGGACTATTTTTCTTAGCGGATGCATGTCAATTTAAATCAATACATACAACTATTTTTTAAATCAATACATACAACTATTTTTTAAATCAATAAAATACATTTTCTAAATCCATAAAAGCATTTCAATTAATATTGGGAGTCATGTCGTTACTTGTTGAGAATTTGGCCGTGTAATAAGCGGGATAATTTGCAGCGACTTGTTCCTTATGGGGAAAATAACACCCGTCATGTGTGTTGTTGGAGATTTGGAGGATGTTTAAAACCAACCTCGTCTCCGCGTGTCGTTTGGTAAGCTGGGTAAATTCGTAAAAAGGAAGGGATTAAGAAACACCAGAATGCAAGTTAAACAATAATCTTGTTTTAATGATAAAAAGTAACAATACAAATACAAACACAAAGGAAGTACTTCCTGCTCTTCCTCCAATCTCACGGATCTGGTCAGTTTGAAGAAAAGAAGAGGCTGGTCTAAAGAAAACATAGGCTTATATCCAAAAACCCAGGAGGAGCTATGCGGCTGCCCCCCCCCCCCCCCCCCCCCCCCCGAGGGGTCCTCCACTTAGAAAAGACAGCCAATCAGCGCGAGCCAGAGGCGACCCTTACATTCGAGATAACAAACCCCTCCTTGCAAGTTTCACATACTTTTGGCATTTTATAAAGATAGTTTTAAGATATAGTTTTTTTATAGTTGGATTATACAAATAACACATGTGAGTTACCTTAACCTCAAACAATAATAACAAGAGGAAAACATCAGCTCTGATCTCAAGCAGTAAAAAGTACCGCACACTCATTTAGCCTGCAACTCTTCCAGACACTTGAGCTATTGTTCTTTAAGAATATTCCCTGCAGAATCTTTATTTCAAATAAAAGGTTTCACATTGCATATTTCCAGCTTCCTTTACACATAGCCTACTGTTATTATTAATACAAAGTAATCAACCACACACATCTATTTAAAACAAGTAGATTTCCCTGATCATTTGACATGCTGAAAATCTCAAGAAGAATGTCCCCTCCCCCAGCTCTCTCGTCCCTGTCATAAAAGCTGCTTCCATTTCCCATAGAGTAATAAAACATGTTTAAGCTAATTTCTCCACAATGTCTGTAGCCCTCCAGTACCCACATATGAAAGAATAAAAGCAGAGGAATCAAAATAAAACACCAATACAGGAATAGTTGATAAATGATTATACAGTAAGGAATACACACACATATTCTCTATGAAGTGACCCTTGTTATAGGTCCGAATGTCCTGTCCCCTGAAAGTCATGAGTTTTGGTTGATTAACAGAAGTTTAATTGTTCTTGTGGCTTAATGGCTTCCCTGAACTTCCCTTCACCCCAAAGTCAGCTTACTAGGAATGAATACATTTTATTGATAAGCTCAAAAGGACGTTTATCTTGGTTACTGCTGGGTGACCCAAGTCTCAAGGCCTCCAGGATGTGTAGGAGATAAACATTAATTCTACAAGACTTTAACTACATTATCTGAAAATGTATCTGGGACTCCCCCTGTTAATTGCAAGGACTATTGATAATTAACAGAGAGACCCTAGGGGCCTCTTCTTGGTATCTGCTAGGCAGAAGTCACTCAATGCAGAAATCACAAGTTTAACACACATTCTATATAAGGTGACATTAAAATGAATATACCAGATTGAACTTTCCTGCCATAACACGTTACTTTAATCCTTCAAATAATTCAAATAATACTTCAGTGTGTAGAGGTGTGTGTGGTTAAAACACTTTCATGAAGTGAAGGAATGTCCTTCTATAAAACAGCTGTGGGCAGCAGTGAGTGTCACGGCATGAATTCATAGATCAAGACAGACTGGTGCACACACTCTCCTGTCCTGCCAGGCGACACGCCCGTTCTAAGCCGTGTCCCTCACTCCTCACATCCCAAGCATCCCCACAAGTGTATTATGTTGTTACATCGTTTCAGATGTTATGTTTCAGTTGTGCTCTGTCTATGTTCAGTGATGCAAACTTTTCACCTTTCGGCGAAATTCGCCGTTTTGAATCCAAAATAAGTCGTTTGTGTAATTCATGTAGATCTGCAATACAAATATTTTTGGGGTATGGGGGGGGCTGGGACCCGGAGTAATCTGTGGCCGTGAGCTGTTATGTGCCATCATGACATGCATGGTGTTCTTTTTTTATATATTATAATGAAGTACGAGCTGTGTGCTCGAGTCTTCCTGCCTGTCGGCTCTGCTCATGGATGTATAATAAGGCTCTGCTGCTCCGAGATGATGGTCTAGCTTCAGCAGCTACATTACCTACGGGTGCGTTCGTTAATATTAACTGTGCGTCCGGAGTCACTGTGGCACAGACTGGACCGCTGGTGAACAGCTGTTAGAACGGGCTGTTCAGGTGTTCAGAGCAGAGCTCCCTGTCGGAGCGGCAGAGCATGATGTGAACTGAAAAGTTTTTCTGTGGCAATATTATTTAAGGAATCGTTGAGCTAGCTAGCTAGCATACATTGTCACTATCTGCTAACGTTAGCTTTAGCCTTCTATTTCTAATAGTTTTTTTCATAGGCTATAAACAGAGGTGGTATAAGTATATATATTGTACTTGAGTAAAAGTAGAAGTACTCAGATCTTGTACTTGAGTAAAAGTAGAAGTACTCAGGTCTTGTACTTGAGTAAAAGTAGAAGTACTCAGATCTTGTACTTGAGTAAAAGTAGAAACACACAGATCTTGTACTAGAGTAAAAGTAGAAGTACTCAAATCTTGTACTTGAGTAAAAGTAGAAGCACTCAGGTCTTGTACTTGAGTAAAAGTAGAAGCACACAGATCTTGTACTAGAGTAAAAGTAGAAGTACTCAGGTCTTGTACTTGAGTAAAAGTAGAAGTACTCAGATCTTGTACTTGACTAAAAGTAATAGTCCCAGAGTGTAGGAATACTCTGTTACATTAAAAGTCCTGCATTCAAAATGTTCCTCAAGTAAAAGTAGAAAAGTATTATCATCAAAATATAGTGAAAGTAGCGACAGTAAAAGTAGTCATTGTGCAGATTGGTCCATTTCAGAATAATAGATATGATATGTTTTATAATGATTGATCATGAAAGTGTTCTCAAAGCTGCTAAAGGTGCAGCTAGTTTGAATGACTTTGTATACTGCAGGGTAGCTTGTGGATTTACTCCAGGTGGAACTAAAGTCTGATTTAACACTTGATTTTATTTCACTTAATTAATCCAGATCTGTGAAGTAACTAAAGGTATTAAATACATGTAGTGGAGTCAAAGTACACCATGTACCTCTGAACTGTAGTGGAGTAGAAGAACAAAGTAGCAAAACATTGAAATACTTAAATAAAGTACAAGTATCTCAAAATTGTGCCCAAGTATAGTACTTGTTGAGTTTATGAACTTAGTTACTTTACACCATGTGGCTATAAAGATAAAAAGACTTAAGCCTTGCACAGAGGCACGAAAATACATTTTCAAAATGCTCAACAGTGCTGCCAAAATTATAAACTGACTGCTCGACAATTTGAAATAAATGCTTTTATATATTTCTATTATGTGACTCTTTGGCGTTTCTGTTATTAACACTGCTGCTTTAGTTGTTCTGACTGCTAAAATCCTCTGTCATTCCGTGGGGTGGGGGAGCCGGGGGCTCGGATCCTTGTCACCTTTTTCATACCTGATGAGTTTGCATCCCTGTATGTTAAAAAGCCTCAGTCACCTTAATTCATGTAATAAAAACATCTCAGGTCAGTAACACTCAAAGCTAAATGTGCAAATACCATGTTCAGCTATGTTACTATTTATAATGTTATTGTTGTTACATCAGAAGATGTACATATTGAAATGATTTCTTAACTTACAGTAGGCTATTTTTTACAATGTGTGTTGGAAGGATTTATTAAATTATAATGAATATTGTCATTGTTGAAGGCTTTTAGAGAAGGGTGAACTATAAGCCTGAATTACATAAAATGTTATACCTAAAAACATAAAAGCCACAATAAATAAATCACAATTATTCTAGTTATTTTTACCTCCCGTATTGCTTTCAACCCACCAGCTTTGATGGTGTTGTTACGTCACTAACTGTAAGCTTGTCACATACAGTCTATGGTCACTCAGAGTAACCTACTGTTAATTTAGCTGCTGGAGAAGAAAGATCAGGGGGGGAGGGGGGAGAGAGCTGTGGCTGATGGGCCATTAGTTGTATAAATACACAGCTGAGAGCTGCCGTTTCATTCAGACTGTTTAAAAAACTGTAACAACGGACTATTTTTCTTAGCGGATGCATGTGAATTTAAATCAATACATACAACTATTTTTTAAATCAATAAAAACATTTTCTAAATCCATAAAAGCATTTCAATTAATATTGGGAGTCATGTCGTTACTTTGTTGAGAATGTGGCCATGTAATAAGCGGGATAATTTGCAGCGACTTGTTCCTTATGGGGAAAATAACACCCTTCATCCAGATGAGGATCCCTCCGCTACACTTTGGGATCCTGATCGACCGACGAAACTCCATTCAAATATACATATTTTTGGTGAATTACTGAGTTTAGGCACGTTAATAACGTTTTAATGAAGTTGAATACAGTATATTCATATTTGTCAGTGATTTCATGTCAATTCGGCGAACATAAACATAAATGATCGTGGTGAAGATGATGATTAAATTAGGATTAAAAATCGAGAGCCGGGCTGCATTTCCTCCCGTTCGTTTTTTTCGAATAACAAAATTATTTGGTTAAATAACAACATGTTGATGTTTTGTAAATGATTACATGTCTCTTATTTAGCACAGTAGTATGATATCCGTGACATATGGATCTTAACAAAGTTCCGCTGTACATCCAGCATACTGTATCTCACTTTATTTCACATGAGCTCCAGTGTGGAACCCCACTGCACCCCCTGGTGGATCAATGATCCATTGCAGCTGGCTTCATTATAATTACATTTATCTATCACGGGGGCGGTCTCAAGTCAAGCTGGAGGTTTTCCCTTGAGCGAGGGCAGATCACGTACCAATCACGGCCCTCGCGTTTCAAACTGTCTGAAATGAATTGCTACATCTGTATAAGAAATACTTAAGTTGTTGGTCAAGACACTTTCCATCTGATGAAGGCAAATGCCTTCCCAGATGTAAAAAAGTAGAACACATTACATTCAGTTATAACTGCCAAAACAAACATTATTTACACTATTATGGCCCCTGTTAAAAATGTTTGTAATGTTATCTACTGTAAGTTGGTCGAACGAATGCCTCCTCATCCGGAAGCTGACCGAGCAGACCCGAGCAGCAGTCGAGAGGAGCCGAGCGCATCCGCGAAGCACACAAAATGGCAAAGTCAGAGTTCCCGTTAGCCGGCAAAATTTAAATCTCAAAATAATTTCCCTTTAGGTTGCGCCACTTATGTGATAGACAAGAAGAGTATGTGACAGACAAGAATAGTCAATTCTAATGTCTAACACTTAATGTGGAGAAAGAGATGTCCTGTATGTGTTGATTTTGCGTTGATCTGTTGGTAATGCCTCGGGGTCCCGGTGGGCATGTAAACAAATGCATAATAATGCGCTATACTTTGTGGCCTCACCCAGTTGCATAGCGACATTTATTGTTTAGGTGTCTTTTAATAAGAAGGTAGTCATATCATTAGCTAGAACTAGCTGGATCTGATCGATAGGACATAAACGCGAGTGAAGTCTAATCTGACGGGAGAGAGAGATCAGCTGCTGCTGACGAGTCGACACGCAGCTCTGCATGATCACATGCAGCGGTGAGCGGACAAAACACACACTTAAGGTTAGAATATCACACGTAGCTATTTTAGTTACCTCTCAAACTACCTAAACTAGTTATAGATATATTTAGTTTTACTGTCGGGTCACTCATTACTGGATCCGCGAGCTGCATGATACTGGCATAATAGATTGCCCAATCGGGCAACCAGCAGGTGAGGCTTCATTGCCCGAGCTAAATACTAGAAGGCCCCGGGCCATCGGGTAGTCGTTAATGTTGAGCACTGGTAAGCAGTGTTGTGCCAGTTACTGAAAACCAGTAACTAGTTACCATTGCTAGTTACTTCATTTCAAAACTAACTCAGTTACTTTACTGATTACTTATACCAAAAAAAGGGCTCCCATTAAAGCGCTTATAGCCTTCATGTCAGTACTGTTATTGCATTGGAGAATAATACAATCTGTTGATCAAGAAATAGCAATAGAAAGAGTAGAAATAGCCTGCATGTGTTCTACAACATACCGTGCAATGGCTTTATCAACTTTTCCCTGGCTAGCAGTCCCTCGGTTAAAATGCAGCCGCTGTTACTTAGGTGGAGGTGGAGTGGCGTCGGATGAGTCTGGGTCTGTTGTCTTAGCTAGGCTAAGGCTTCGTCCCAGCATGTTGTTTCTGCAGATGTTTCAACATATTTGAATTGCTGTTTTGGCCGGTAGATAGGATCTTTGACCCGCCAAGACACAACTTACATTTAACTAAAACGTTCTTTTCTTTGTGCTCGACAAAAGTGAAATAGTGAGAATACCTCCAGGCGGAGAAACTCGACTTGAGCTCCGCTGCCGCCATGATAGTCTTGTTAGTAAACACAAACACGCCCACAGCGCGTCTCTGCATGTGACACAGGAAGTATCTAAATACATTTACTCAAGTACTGAAAAAATAACGGAGTAACGCACCATGTAGTAACGGTAACTGAGTTACTGAATTAAAAAAATAATGCGTTAGAGTACTAGTTACTGCCAAAAATAACGGCGTTACAGTAACGCGTTACTTTGGTGGTAAGAGCTTTAAAATGTTGAATTTTGTCAAAGTTTAGCTGATTTTAGATTTCATTTAAATACTCGGTATATAGCCTAAGGAGTACAGAACTGCATGATATATCAAATATTTGATGTATTTTTAAATGTAAAAAGTTGCAAGTACTAGTGAGTCATTCAACGTAAAAGTATGACAAAATGGTACTACAGTAAATGTAGTTACATTCCAGCACTGGTCTTGACACAATCCAGACGGGACTTTAGATCATTAGACCGTGTATTTTCTGGTACACAAATACTATTTGTGTTCCTCTCCGCTCGTACATAAACCCATTTTTGACTTTAACATCTTAAGCCCCACGGACCTGGTTCCAGGCGGAAATTACGTCATTTGCAGGAAACAACGTCGAAGGAACCTTAATATTGAATAAACTATGAATATTTTATATCCATATAACGGGAAAAAACTAATTTAACTGATCTTTTTCATTTGTTGTTGTTGAAAAAAACACACAATGCTAACAGTGAGCCTCTGAATTAGCCCCGAGCGAAAAATGCTAACCTATTACTGCACCGAATATCACTCCTAGCTCCCTTATTACTTATCCTAGCTGCACATCCAACAAATCGTTGATGATCGTAAAGACACAGAATCAAACGGTGCCCACCTCAACACTGAAAGATACAAACTCGCAACATTATCAACAAAACCGTACATCAAAACATGTGGCGCTACGTAGCCTACAACGCTAAAATGGCTTACCTTGGTTTTTGTCTGGTCAAAACTGGTCTTCAATGGCATTAAAACGATAACAACGATGATGTAGTTAATCCATAGGTTAATATCCAATGTGGCTGTGTCCCCTTTGAAATGTTCTGATAATCTATAAGCAATAAAACAGCAATTCCGTTTTAAAATAGTAGAGCAGGCCATTCCTACGCTCTGTAGCGATATTCAATCAATCAATCAATCAATCAATGTTTATTTATATAGCCCAATATCACAAATGTTACATTTGTCTCAGTGGACTTCACAGTTTGTACAGAATATCAGTATGACAATACGACACCCTTTGTCCTTAGACCCTCACATCGTACAAGGAAAAACTTCCAGAGAAAAACCACAGTTTAAAGGGAAACATGGGAGAAACCTCAGGGAGAGCAACAGAGGAGGGATCCCTCTCCCAGGACGGACAGACGTGCAATAGATGCCCTGTGTAAATTGAAAAGATAATACATTTGCAACATAGGTAGTCCAAATGTTTGGAAATGCATGTGTGTATAATAGGAAGATGAATCCACGAGGATATCCATCCAGGACTTATGATCCAGGACCACAGCCACGACTCGCGATCCAGGACTCGCGATCCATGACACAGGACCGCAGGATCATCCATGACTCCGGATCCCGGCGTATATAGACACCAAAAAGAAAGACATTTGGGGAAGCTGGGTTAATCGGAACATGAGAGTACACAGGTATAGACAGAGAGAAGGAAGAAGTAAGATTTCCCCCGACAAACTAAGCCATATTGAATGCGCAAAGACGCCACCTTTTTTTTTTAACATGAGTGTGTGCGGGAGGATTTCCCTTCGATTCTATTGGCTCTAACGGTCAGAAAGAGATGTCACATTCCAAAATCAAAGAAGGGGGGCCAGAGATAAGGAAAATCCACCCAAATGGCCCCAGAAGAGTTTTTTTTTGCTAAATCTGTATAAAAAGGTCAAATATCACTTGTTTTGCATCAATCTTGATATAGGGTACTTATTATATGTTGTACTTTGGATTCCTAAAGCTTTTAGTCTACTAACCCATCATCCAAGGTTAGTTTTCACTATAAGTACAACATATTTTTTGGACGGACACTATAATTTACAGTTTTTTACCAGCATGTTCAATCTGAATATTCTTTAAAATAAAAAAGCATCTATATTTATTCTGACTTTTCTACATCTAACTCACAGGTTTATCATTACTTTGAGAAACAGGATTATTAATGTAACCCTTTTCGAAGGGAAGATATGGTCATTTGTTCTGGGAATGTCATTTTCAAGCCTGAAACCTGAAAAACAGGCTTGGGGCTATAAACACAATTTATCATAATCCTTAAGATTTCTACAAAAGTAATGAAGGTTCAATGTAATTAATTAAACTTACATCGCCCATTCGGAGCAGAATATTGATATTGCAATCGACAGATATAAAAATGCGTTTGAAATTTGATTTTAGCCCTTGTTTGTTGTTATTAAGGTGCAATCAAGTGTTAATTTGTAGATTTATGACTCGGCTGGTATTTTTTTCTATATTGTTTGGATGTGTAGGCCTGATGGTATTCGTTTCACCCTCACCTTCAACACCCCTGTTCCGGAAACAGAACCCAAGAAGACACATGTCTCAAGGGCAACAGAAGTTGTCAGAGCGTTAATGAACAGGACAAAAGCTGTGTTGGTTCCAGTTGTCTTTTCTGAGGTTTATGGTTCATTTCCACAAATATTTTTGCAAGAACAATGGTTTTCGCAAAAAGACATACAGGAGGTTGACATTTACTTCATGTTGCTGTTTAAATATTTGTATATTGGTATGTGACTTTTTAGGTTTATTTGAGCATATGGTTAATTGTTGGGGGAAACAAATGAAGCTAAGGCATAAGTTCAGTGAAGAACAATAGCTTTAAATTCCTTCACTCCTCAGCTGCATCTCATCAGCTTATTAAGGGTGTCCATTGTTAATGAACTACATTTTGCCTCAATATCCAACAGCCAATCATCCTGATCTCCTATCTACTGCAGTCAGCTGCCATTCCAGGCGTTAATGCCACCTCTAGCTTAGAAGCTAACACTCAACCTTAAGGTGCTTTGAATAAAAACTTTCCTGGTTATATTTCCCCCTCTGATTTCCTTCCTTCCTCTGCAACAGAAAAGGCAACCTCAATTTGTGTCAAGTGCCGTTTTAAGGCCTCGGGATTAAAGCTATAAAGTGCCGTCTGTCAGGGTCTATGACGCCCTGGGGCCCCCCACTAACATCTGAGAGCCCACGTGCCGTTGTTCGGTATCATCTCCCATCATATCATGTCAGCGGGGGGGCGATGAGACAGGCAGCCTTCACAGGAGCTGACAGGGCTGATTCACGTCAAGAGCTTCATCCACAGCCGGGTCAATCGGAGCTGACTCCACGCCTCTCCCCGCCAAAAGTGGATATCCATCCCAATGTGTATCACACAAGTGTTGTGGGGGGGCTGGGAGACGGATGCTTGGTAGTTTATGATGAAGACGGGATGATGTTACGCAGTCTGGGTGATGGGGATGAGATGGGAAATGGAAAGGAAGAGCTCTGATGTTTGATGTCTCATGCCACACAAAAGATAGGGGGTAATTTCTGCTTTGATGGTTAGGAGAAATGTACAAAAGGGATATAAATGGACACCATGGAGCTGAAATACCACACAGTTAAAGAGCATCTTGCAGTTTTTTATTTTTTCTACATTTATGCTTAAACTTGCTTGAAAATTACAATTAAAAAAGTCAATGCAGGATTTGATATGTTTTACGAGACATAAGGGCAGGAATTCAGAGGGAAAGGAGCAATTTTGAGCTGTGCTCTTAAAAACTGCTTTTTTTTAAGGTCATGCGTCAAACGCGTCATATTACATCACACAGGGGACACATCTCCGCTCTCTGACCGCGGGTATAGTAGAGTTGCGTTGAGTAGAGCGGTTGTGTTTTAAGGAGCTGGTATTTTTCAGTAGTTTTACATTGTATTTCACCATTTGTAATCATGGTGCATAATTGTGTTTGTGCAGGTTGCACAAATACCAGCCTGTCAGGAGATCGAGTCCACAGTAAAAAGGACCGGAGCTAGCGTTCGTTCCTGGGAGCGTTGTGCATCCACCTCCCTGCAGCACATACTCTCCACAGCTTTATCAGGAAACCGTATTACTTCTCTCTCCCCCCCCTCTTCGCTGCTCTCTCTCTCTCCCCTCCGGTACACAGCACCGTAAGACATAGTGTGGAGTTGCATTAGGTAACGCTGTGGTGGCTGTACTGCTCCAGCCGTCTCCTTTGTGTTTGTTTGTTTCCCCCTGTCTGTGTTGTTTGTGTGTGCGTGGTGGCTGTCACTCCTGGCTCCCGGCTCAACCTCCACTCACCTGCTGCAATCAGCTGTGTACCCTCCCCGACTACACACCTGCTTTCCATCAAGCCATTTACAATGACATATCAACGGAGGCTCCACAACCTTTCTCCGCCAGATCGTGTATCAGCCGTATCTCGCGTCTCTCCTCCGGTACACAGCACCGTATTGTGGAGTTGCATTAGGTAACGCGAGATACGGCTGATACTTGCGCATTAGTTTCTGTTATGGATCAGTATCAACAGTCCTGCCAGTAACGTTACTATATTATCAATGCTACTTTAGTTATAGCCTGATATATGATAGCTAACTTCACAATGTTGTGATGTGACGTTAGCTAACATTCTGTAGCTAACGCCGGTCACTCACCAAGATAGCTGCCCAGTTCTCCACTGGTTCTCTTTACACCACAGCTCAATTTCTCTCCGATGGCCGTTATTTCTTCTAATCCTTGGCTGCTCCTGGTCTCTTGGACGCCTAACAGGCTCATAATTATAAGGTTGTGGTCCGTCATATGCATTTGAATATTCATGTTCAACTTCTTCTGTGTCGAAACTAGCATTGGGATCCATGTTTATTAATACGTTACACTGGCCGCTCTCCCCCTTGTGTACCCCGTGTTACGTCACACGCGGGAGGTCACGTGCCGAGGCTTTTTTATGCGGAAGTGGACATTTCTTACAAAAACGACGCCAGATGTCACTGTAGTATATATTTCTGTATATTTTTTTGAAAATCTAGTGTATTCATCATTTTCCTACACATTTATTCACAGGTTTCTTTAACTTGGAAGTTGCTCTTTAATGATGAGGAATGTAGTTGTCCGCATTTTGACAAAGTACACTGAATTGTTAAGTGACATTACAATCCAGTCTCACAAAAAAACGTGTAATAACTAGGACGTAGTATTTCTACAAAAACGCCTCTGAAATTGTAAGATCCCTAAGTTTTTTTTCACCATTCATTCGAATGGCTGGCGTCTATGTCACGTGATCTTCACATTTCTCCCTGCAGAAAAAAAAAACATGGCCGAACTTCGTTTTATTCTCGGTGTAAAATGCCTATTTTAAAGTTAGTTTGGCCATTAAAATGCGTTTTGATGTCATTTGATGCGAGAAATATGAGTTGTATTTCAGATTATGTGTGCAGTGGATGTACATGATCTTTAGTTTGCTAGTTATTATGAAGATTACTTCAGGAAATTGTGTCTTTACAACATTTTCATTTCACCCCGTCCCCCCCTCCCCCACTCCGTCCCCAGAACTACACATGCTGGCTATTGTGTTTCGCAACATTTTCTCTATCTATGGCACGTCTCTACTGGGAGTTGTAGTTTTAAAAGACGTTTTCATATTTCCCATAATAAGAAGTTGCCAGTATTAAACTGTTTACATCCCTGGAGGTTTAGGGGACAGGAAACACTCAAATTTAAAACATATAATTAATAAATGGATGAAAATTGCTTGTGCCCATAATGGGCAGCATTAATATATACCCACATGCCAGCTAAGGTCAGAAGAGCTTTATTTAACAGCTGGTCTTATGTCTGTGACCCCTCCTGTTGTTAATTGATAAGCCTGAAACATGCACTTGTCAAGGTTCAGAGGCACATTTTGCAAATATGGCAGTAGCCATCGATCATCTTCAGATTAAATATACTTTATTGATCCCAAGTTGGAAACATTTGCGTTACATCAGCATGTGTAACAGTTGTAAATATGCAGTGGTGTCTATTTGTAAATCATTTAGTCTAATCACACAAATTCTGTGTTTCATATTGAATAATTCTGTGTTCTTTATTTATTGATTGTTCAATACATGACAAGGCCGGAGATGAAAAACTTGGGTCGCAGGTTCCTCAACAGTGCATCACAAGACATCTTTCAATATGTGTGTATACCTCCACCATTAAACTGTCCTATTCTGCACATTTCTTATACTATCTATATACATCTTATATAAGAGTATAATACATATGTATAATATCAGTTAAAATAAGTGCTTCAACATAGTTAACATTGCTGGAGGTATACACAAAGTTTTTCATTCATTGCATAACTGCACCGTTTGTGTATATATGTCAATAAGCCTTAGAAAATCTTGAAATCTTGAAAGGGATGTGCAAAATAGTCATTATATACAGTCTTTAATTAACTATTAGTAGAGAATAACGAGTAATGAATATACTTTATAGGGATCCTATTACTATCTAATAATACAAATAATGAAATTCAATAACATGCTTTAACCACCAGGTTTCCCTTTCTATCAGCTGTGCACGTTTATGGTGTAAATACAGCCTATCTACCAATTGGATCAAATATAAAAGTCAGCCGAATTAGTGTTGATCCTGCAAAGAGACGTATTGTGTGAAAATAAATGTAAGATGTTGTTTAATTGCTGTGTGGGCACGTGCTGTAATTAAAAAAAAGTACTCTCCAGTTACAGAACAATCACCATGGTTCAAGGTGGGAATAAGAATTGCAAAGGTATGTGAGAAATATGGAGATAATCTCTGACCTTTCTGGAAGGAGAAAAAACAGAGTAGTGCATTAACTACGCTTTTCATGACATCAGTTAGCAATAGAGGGGTGCTCTCGAGATACAGCTATGGGATTTCCCCCATTTTACAGTAATTCAGGAAATAAGACCTGTGGCAAATACACATTTATTATATATACCTGTTTTGTTCAGCAGGATATTCTACACATGTCAACACAACGTTTTTGATTTTGAAGCGTAATTGCAATCGGCAGCAATTAGAAGCTAACGTTAGGCTATAAACAAACAACATCACGGTCACATGGCTGCGCCTCCCCAACACTAACCAAAAGGCATACTCTTGTTCAGTGTGATGATGTTGTGTGGGGTAAGTGGGATATTTACCCATATTTCATGTCATTGAATAACCATAATAATCTAATAATAAGTAAGTAAGCTTTTTCTTTACCACAGACCTTATTTTTGGCATCTAACGAAAAAACATGTTAAAAAACAACAAACCCTCCTGTATTTGTGCATATGCCACAAGGTAAACATCTGCTTTGGTCTCACCTTTGGAGGGACAGAGAGAGAGACTGACATGTGACATCCGTCCCTCCTGCTCTCCTCCTATCTCCTTCCCTTTCTCTCAGTGTGTCTGCCGGCCTGCCTCTCCTTATCACTCAAGGATCTGCTAATTCACCAGCGAGGTTGCACTGATAAGCCCCTCTATCTCTCCCTCTGTGGTGGACACTTCCCAGTGTCCTCTAACATGTGTCTGTCTGAAAGTGATGGTGACACAGGGACCCCAGGGTGACAGCACAGCTTGGACTTGAATTAAGGAGACTTACAGATACGCTGATAAAGTCAGAGTGGTAGTGATGGAGAAGGGAGGGGAATACAAGCTGGAGGAGTGGAGAAAGTGAAAAGGAAAGAGAAATAAAAGGAAACACTCCATGACTGACTGTCCACATATTCAGTTTATTTTCATTCAAGTATCTTCCTATTGGTGGAGAACAGTAGTGAACAGTACTGAACAAATTGTAAGAACTTGAACTTGTCTTGCATTAAATGCAACTTTATACTGCTACTCCTCCCCATTTAAATGGAAATTATATATTTACCACAGTACATCTATGTTACAGCTTTAGTTACTTTTTATTTTAAGATTTTGTTTTAAAAAAAACACGTTGGCGGCACATGAACACAAACAAACTTTCACGAAAAAAGGTTGATAAACGTTAGTTATGTCATTATGTTATGTTTTATTTTGAAAAGCCTTTTTTCCATTACATTACATTACATTACATTGCATTTAGCTGACGCTTTTATCCAAAGCGACTTACAATAAGTGCGTTTGACCAACAAAGTACAAACTTGAAGAAAACAGGATCATATAAGTACATCAGGTTTCATAGAGCTAAAACATTTCAAGTGCTACTCAACTGGCTTTAGATAAGTCAGTCCTTTATTAGTATATAAGTGCTTTTTTAATAGTTCTATCGCTCGAAGTGGAGTCGAAAGAGATGAGTTTTCCGTCTGCGCCGTAAGATGTGTAAGCTTTCTGCTGTCCTGGTTTCAATGGGGAGCTCATTCCACCATGTTGGAGCCAGGATAGCAAACCCACGTGTTTTTGCTGATGGGAACTTGGGTCCCCCTCGCAGTGCGGGTGCAGCGAGCTGTTTGGCTGATGCAGAGGGGAGTGCACGTGCTGGGGTGTACAGTTTAACCATGTCCTGGATGTAGGAAGGGCCAGATCCATTAGCAGCATGGTACGCAAGTACCATTGTCTTGAAGTGGATTCTAGCAGTTACCGGAAGCCAGTGAAGGGAGCAGAGGAACGGCGTGGTGTGGGAGAATTTAGGAAGGTTGAAGACCAAACGAGCCGCTGCATTCTGGATGAGCTGCAGAGGTCGGATGGCACATGCAGGTAGACCAGCCAAGAGGGAGTTGCAGTAGTCTAGTTCCTTGTGTCTTGTCTTGTTTTACTTCCTGTCTTTTTGCCTGCCTTCCCCAGCTGTGTCTTGTTTTTGTGATTAGTCTTGTTTGTGTATATATCTGTCTTCTCTTTAGCTCATTATCAGAGGCCTGTACTACGAATCCAGTTCAACATACCCTGGACATGTTTGAGTTACCCGGCTTACCTAATCCAAAACAAACGCGCTCTCGCTAAGCGGTCCTACGACGCTTGTTATCAACTCGGTAACTCAAGCCAGGGTTTCTCTGTCCGGCTGTGTGTGTGTTCACATGAAAGGGGCGGGGTTAGCAACATTTGACCTATCACAAACATGGAGAAGCGTACTGACAGCGCAGCGTCATACTTCCTGAATGAAAAGTGAACTATAATATTAGACAAATATGAAGAAGTTAAACTTTAAACATCCATGACTTAAACACTTTATCCAGGATAACAGCCACATAGTTGCACCTGCGAGGTGAATACAGCTGGTAAAAAAAAGGTGTTTGAATGCGTACATTAACAGCTTTATGATATCAGTGCTAAGACACGAGTGAATCTGACTTTAATTACATTTGACTCGAGTGTTTCGTCAACTTAATGTTGTGCTTAAAATAATACTTCTGCATACAGTATGTGACACTGTAAGTGTTGCACGGCCAGATACGGCTCAAGAAGCTGAATCAGATAAGGAAATATATGATACATTATGATGTGATATGAATGATAATGGGACACATCGACGTCTGCACTCACAGTGCCGCGGACTGTAATGTACGTAATGTTACTTTGATCTGGTTACTTATGTTGTGGCAGATATTTAACTAAGCTTTCTTAACGCTAATGTTATAATAGTCGGATTGCTCTGAAGATGGGAGGTGATATTCTATTAATTTTCATGTTCACACAGTCAGTTGATTTTTGCCGGCCGTCTTTCCTGCAACGGTAGTTTTTCTGTATTTCCTTTATCCTGTAATATGACTTGATGGCTTTAAACTCCGCACACTGAGCTCTGATTGGTCAGCAGGCGAGGCTTTCACTGAGTTGATCTCTTATCCTGGAACCAAACCTGCTCCGGAGCAGGTTTGCCATTCAGCATAAGTCACCATGGAGATCTAGCCCGGTAAGAACTGAACCAGCGCCGTAGGACCAGAAACCCACAGTTTTCCCTGAAGTTAGCTCGCTAAGCAAAAATCCGGCTTCGTAGTACAGGCCTCTGTTCCTCATCAATGTTTCCCCAGTTTGGTTCAGTCTCCCGCAGTTCCTGGTTTCCTGTCTGTATTCTAGATTTACCTCCCTCCTATGTTTTCCAAGTATCCAGGTTTGTTACCTGTTTTGTTTTGCTACCTTTCCTTTTGTTTTACCTTTCCTGAACTTTAAGTGTTCAGCTTCTTTGTACCAGCTTTATTTTAATAAAGTTTGCTTTTTGATTATACCTTTATACATGCCTCCCCTCTTTGATGAATAATTTGTGTACCAGAATGTTGTTTAACCCTAACCCTAACAGCACTATGCATGAACAAATTCTGTACTCTGTGTGAGTTTCTAAGAGAGAAAGCCTACATGTGTTTGTGCCTGGGAGCATGTCTGTGACAACAGCCCGGGGCATTTCGTGTATATTGTCTTGGAAATGGGTTGTGTGTGTGTGTGTGTCTGCGTGCGTGCGTGCGTGCGTGCGTGCGTGCGTGCGTGCGTGTTTTTTAAGAGACTCCTCTGGAATAGCACAGAATCTTTTCTGCTCTATTTCCTTTGTTTGCATCGTTTAGCCGGAGTAAGGAGATCTGTCTCAAGGTCGCTGCCCTCTGTTACCCATCAGCCCCTGAATAAGTAAGCAGAGGGAACCTACTACTTTTACTAAATACTTCAATGTTTTGAGCTGCAGAGGGTAAAGTTATTTTAAAAATGTGTGCATAAAATAGGGAAAATAAAAAACAATATGGAAACGTACAAAGAATTAACAACGCACAAGGATTACAGACTAAATATATAGGAAAATACCGGACAACAGGTAAACTATTGCAAGGTGATTTCCTAACAGGAATTCTTGCAAAACAACAATTTTTCCCCTACTTAATGTCTGTAAAATGTGTATATTTGTATATTAAGTAAAGGTTTTGAGGTAGGACGATGGTGGAAAAGAGCACGAAGAGCAAAATCTGCATAAATAAAGGTTAAAACGCACTTTAAATGTGCTACTCATTCACAAACACAGATCCTTTTTGACACAGGCAAGATGTAACACACTTTGCAAGATGTATAGATGGATCTCTACAAGAGAGCCGCAGCCTGCAGTACAACCATAACTCACATTTCAAGGAGCTGTAGCAATCAGATCACCATTCTCATGCAAAGGTAACATTTGCCTTTATAATGGATTTCTGCCTTTTCCATTATTTTATTGGAACGCTGAAGCTCCACTCGTCACTGTGTAGATATATAGGTTAACATCCTGTGGCATTTTAGCAAAAGGCCATCCTGAGTACCCCTCTGCCCCGGTATGAATAACTGATATGAAACGTCAAGACGCTGCACTGCACAGCGGAATTCACAACGAATGTAGGATATATGGTAAGGTATTGTTGCAGATTGGCAAGGTTTGGCAACCACAAGTCATGACAACTGATATATAACAAATATAAGAACAATAGTGTGGTGCAGTAATGATTCCTAAAACGAGGGGTTATGTATGGTAACCCTTTTTATATACGCACAGGCGGAGACCTCTACTGGACTCTATGGGTACTACACCTTGATCATATCATGCAAGCATTCATCCACTGAGACTTCTATTACCGTAGCAGGCCCCGGGGCGGGCCTACCTGAGCCCTCAGCCCTGTATGGGCTCACTATGCACCACCTCTCCTGAGTCCCTAATGAGCACGGGGAGAGCGCAAGTGCCCCATGTCCCACACTCAGACACGCTTCCCACGTGCTCCACCCTCCTGCCCTAAAGCAGGGGGAAAGAGTCCTCCAGCACCTTAAGGGCCCAGTGCGCGCCATGTTTCCCCCGGGGCCAGGGGAAACGTAAGCACATTACGCCCGGGGAGGGGGTCGGATGCCCACTCACCCATAGTAGGCATCTGACTCAGCTCTAGCTGCCTGGATAGACTGAATAACACTGTCAGACAATCCACTCTGTCTTAGCCTGTCCCTCTCAGGAGCCAAGCCTGGAGAGGTTGGCCCAGAGTGGGTAACGCCCAGATTGCACCTGCCTCTTGAGACATCGCCCACCAGAACTGGGGAACCGCCCAGGGCTGGCCCACCTTCATCTGTGTCATCTCTGAGTATCACGGTGCCCCGACGCGATCCGGCGATCCGCGATCCGCGACTAGGACGATTGACAGATGTTCTCGCCTCACTCTCCCCAGGAGAGGGAGAATGAGACACCGCGGTGGAAAGGCATAGAGCAGCTTGCTTTGCCATTGTGCGAACGCGTCCACCCCCAAGGGCGGATCGTCGCTCAGAGCCATGGAGAACCACATGGCACAGTGGCTGTTGCGCTGGCTGGCGAACAGGTCCACTTCCGCTCTCCCGAACTGGGCCCAGAGGGGAATATTCCTGGTAGATAACCAAACAGACTGACCTGGGGCGTAAGTGGGGGCAGCTTGTCTGTGGCGGTTGGCTGTCTGTTGGTTCCGGGCAGAAGTCAGGAGGAGAGCAGAGCGAGTGTCTTTTCAGATCTTCTGGCAACGACCAACATGCTGCTGGACCGAAGGAACTGCTAGCTCTCTCTCCTCTTCAGGGAACAGGGGCGGTTGGTACCCTAAAGAGGCTTCAAATGGGGAGAGACCAGTAGCAGAACAGGTGAAAGCGTTATGAGAGTACTCAACCCAGGGAAGATGAGAGCTCCAGGTTGGGGGGTTACAGTCAACAATGCAGTGGAGGGCTGATTCCAGGTCCTGGTTGGTTCGCTCAGTTTGGCCATTTGACTGGGGATGATAACCGGATGTTAAACTGACAGATGCACCAAGAGATTGACAGAACTCTTTCCAAACCTGAGAGGTGAATTGAGGGCCGCGGTCAGAGACTATGTCAGAAGGGATTCCATGCAGACGGAAAACGTGTTCAGTGAGGAGTTGGGAGGTCTCCAGGGCTGAAGGAAGCTTCGGAAGGGATACAAAAGGGGCAGATTTAGAGAACCGGTCAACAATGGTGAGAATAGTGGAGTTACCCTGGGAGGGAGGGAGGCAGGCCGGTAACAAAGTCCAAGGCGATATGTGACCAGGGGCGGCTAGGAATGGCTAGAGGCTGGAGCAACCCTGCAGGTGTTTGGTGGGAGGACTTGCTCCTAGCACACGTGGGACAGGAAGAAACAAACTCCTGAGTGTCCTTGTTGACAGTTGGCCACCAGAAGTGCCTCTTAAGGAGGGCAGCATCGGGAAAACTGAACAACTGATTAGCGGCGGACAGTGTTTCCGCCAGACCAGGGCTGAGAGGGCGTCCACCCTGAGCGCGGGGGGGGGGTGGATTTTGACTTGAGCCGTCCTTTATAGATACTGTCTTTTTACGTTAGTGAGCCGGATCATTTGGCTCGGCTCTCTTAAAGCTACGGCTGTTTCGGCTCCCAAACGGCTCTTCATGTTACCACAGTTTACCACGGAGCCTCAGTTTCGCCGCGTGCTCCACTAAAACCCCCCCAAAAAGAATCCCACCAGACTCCTTTGCCCCCTGTGATTGTCCTTTTTCCTTTTCGTCATTTCAAGCGATAAAAACTCTCGATCTTCTCTCAAATTATTAATATTTTTGGACACCCTCGGCTCGAGTTTAGGGCGTCCCGAGCTGAATAAGGGCGTCAAATGACGGCAAGACGCCCCGCTGGCGGAAACGCTGGTGGCGGAGCCAGAATAATTGGGAACATCAAAAACGGCAGAAAACTGATTTGAAAAACACTCAAAACGCAGAGAGTCATAATCCACCGATGAGCTTAAAGCCTTGCCACGGAGTAAACCCAGAACATAATTAATCCTGGTGACATCAGCTGCAAACGAAACAGGACGCTGGCGAAAAACTTTGTTGCACTGAAAAAGAAATCCTCTGCATTTCTCCACTTCTCCTTGGAATGGCTCAGGTTGGGTGATGGGGAAATCCTGGCGTGGAGTAGAAACAGGAGCAGGATTGGGAGTGGCACGAGAAGCAGCAGCCGAGGTAGTAAGAGCAGAGATCTGGCAAGCTAATTCTGAGACATGATGAGCCATGGATTGATTACTCTCGACCAACGCCCGGATGAGCTGGTCGTGTTGACCCAGACGGGAACCCTGACTAGACAGGGCATGATGAACTTTGGCGGGATCCGATCCAGTGCCTGCAGGGTTCATTGTTGGCCAGTTCTTCTGTTAGGCTTCACATGGAATGGCTGGAGATGAGAACCTGCTATGCAAGTGTAGCAGTGGCCGCAGAATAAATATATTAATTTAACAGTTTGGTTAAACCACTAAGTCCGACAACGCCACCCCGGGTATTTCACCCAGGGAAATGTGACAAGTTTTAAGTCACTAGGACACACAGGTTCGGTTACTCATGGAACAAGAGACGTGGTCCAATTATCAAAAATAGAACAGTTTATTTGTATACAATAGTAAAAATAGAAATTTATTTTTAAAAAAGTCACACAGGGCTATATCCAAAAGGGAGAACGAACAAGGGGGCTGAGGCTTACCAGTGGGGGAGAGGGTCAACAAATGAGTGGAGGGATCAGGGGCGTCGCCTGGACCTAGAAACATTCGGGGCTTAGCCCACAGTGGCGACGCTACAGTCACATTTTCTACTGCAAGACTCCCCACACGCACATACACAATTGCGCCATCTGGTGTCACAAACGTGTGCCTGCATTAGCTTTGTTACGGCAATGGATTGTGGGAGATTCTCATAGCACGTGAGGATCTCTTGAGGATAAGGTGCCTGTATTATCTCGGTGGACAAAATGTAAGTTTTTATTTTATAAGGACAATAACGTACTGTTGTTTAGTTTAATGTTAATTGTTTAATGCTCACAGTCACAGCAACATGTTTTTTGTGTGATTGGCTATTTGTTTTATATGAGTTATCAACGTGATCATCAATAGCTAATCTGAGCATCAGAACCCAGCTCACATTTCCTTTTATGCTGTCCATTGAAATGCAGGTATGTGATTTTTGTACACCAGTTTATTTATGTTTAATGTTTCACATTGCTCCACCTGATGCCTCGACTACAAAGTCTTCCATGTTTCTAAGCTTCTTCCTCTGTGTCACAGTTTCGGGAATATCAAGATCATTGCATAGGGCCATGGTCTTTTCATAGACCTCATGTGCTTTCTCGTTACTTCGGTAACTTTTCAGTGTGTTCTCAACTGCTGTTTTGTAATCTACTGCCTGCACCAAGTCAATTGTTTCTTTCTGGAGGTATTTGTGCAGGCCCTGAGTGGTTGAGAGCAGTGTCTGGAACATGACAAGCATGTAGATGGTACTGAATTTTTCAAAGCATGCTTTCCAGTCCCTTTGCTAGAGGGGCTGAAAGGCTCCTTAAAGTCTTGATCAAAGCAGGGAGGTTTTTGACATGCCCAGCGAACAAGTTGTTTGTCCCCTACCTCTAGCTGTTTCTGAAATGTATGCAATCTCTGATGGTGGACAAGAGATGCAATGCAGCTCATGTGTCCTTTTTATATGCTGTCCATTGAAATGCAGGAAAGTAATCACCAGCTCTGAGTGATCTGTTGCCGAGGGGACACTACACCGGAGTTACATAAGCAGAGATAAAGTGCCATTTTGGGGGGAACTCACCTCCTCTGGGGTCCCCCAGGAAGATTTTTTTTAAATATTGAAGTTAAAAGCATCAATCTTGTGCACTTTGAGAGCAACATTAAGAGATATGGATACATCTCTCAACACCCATATGTAAAAAAAAATCAAAGAATCAGAATCAGAAACGGGTTTATTATTTTAAAACACTTCATTTTCCAATTAAATCATAAACTATGTCAAATTATTAGAAGTTGTTAGTAATCAGATTAAACTGAAAAAAGGGATTGAAAGAGGAAATAATAATCCCTCCTTACTTGCTGCTTCCTTCATCTCTTGCGGTTTCCCTCATCTCTTGCGGTTTCCCTCATCACTTGCTGCTTCCCTCATCACTTGCTGTTTGCGGTTGAAATGATCTATTTTGCTGGCCAAATATGCTGGATGGAAAGCAGTGATGTCTCACTTGCCTTGGCCCTGTATCTGCAGTCCCTAAATCAGTCATGTTACCCATTGACTCTTGTCTGTTCTGGTGTTCCTGCTCATTGTTGTCTCCATTGTCGTTCTTGTCTGTTGTATCTCCTTCTTGTGTGTCCCTTTCTCCTGTTCTCCTTTCTTGATCCTCTACTCTGTTTGGCTGATCTGTGTAGGTAAACACAAACAAGTATGTACAGTAAGTCAATCAGTTTCCAGCTCTGTCAAATAAATGAATTTCAAGATACACAAATTTGTCTTCATTAAAATGAGTGTCACCACACCGTCACAAAATGTAATACTAACCAATTGAAAATAGTTACATTTACATTGGGAAACCTTTTAACGACCTGTTAAGAGTAGTTATCTGCCAATAGGACAGAATCATTCCTATACAAATGCAGTTTGAGTAATTAACTTAATATATTCACTTAACACTTTAATATAGTCATTTTCACTTAATACTCTAATATAGTCATCTTTCTGCATTCAAAACTAAGGAAAGCTGTACAATTTGACATGATAATGAGGAAAAAAGGCCTCCGACAATGCAGATAATTTTTTGATCATATCAATTTTAAGATGGGGGTCAAGGCTTAATATTCGGGAGCATAGTGTCCCTTGCCCCCTTTCAGGAGCTCCACTGGATTAGCTTTGATCTGAAATATTTGTATAAAAAACTTGTTAGCTGGATGGCCATCTTTTAATGTATTGTTCACATAGAAACTAGCTGTCAATAGGAAATATCAATCAGAAGAATTATAATTTCCATGCAAAAATCTGTCACAAAAAGAGGTTGTAGCTACATTTAAATTCAGGTGTTGTTATGGCCACGTCAGTGGCCAAACAGCCACATTTACTGCTGCAAATATGTTCAAACATGCTGTTGACATGCAGTGGCAACTATGCCACCATTTCAGCTGACTTTTGCTCAGAAATACAGTCACATAACATCCATATATGTCAGTGCAAGGTTGATGCTTAGCTAAGCTAACTATGAAACACTTTAACTGACAGGACTCAGGATAAACTGTGGACTGTAACGGTAGCTTCTAGCTTCATGTCGAACACCGACAGTAAGTCAACATTTCCCAGAGAACTTTCTTTGAAATCACCAGGTAACGCAAAAAAACACAACATTTAGATTGTATGACAAAGTGCTTATTTAATATATCTGGCTAGCTATAACTACTTGCTAACGGTTTAGCTTACCCGCGGGATTCAAAGTAAGGTCAACGTAGCTATAATTTACGCTTTGCTTACATGTTTGCATAACTTGTAAGTTTACTGACATTTACATACCTTGTTCACCTGGCTCAGGTGGTGGCTCTGGGGTTGTCGTGTGAGCCACCACTTGAGAATTGCCGCCAAAAGCCCCGGAAGCCTACCCCAGGCAACGCCCATGGGAGGGATCCCGCAAAAACAAACTTAAGTTACCCCGGTCACACGTGTTCCACACTCACACAACCACACGGAGAAAAGGTCCAAAAACCCGGGGGAAGAACAGCAGACGGAAAGGGGGAAGCCACCACCTCGGACACCAACACCACCACCTTCAGCTCTCGGTTACTAAAACAGGAAAACAAGGGAAAACAGAATAAGTGGGGGACAAAAGCACAGAATAACTCTGAAATAAATGAAGTGAAAGAAACCAAAATTAGCCGCAGCCATACGGGCAATCATGCGGCATAAACAAAACTATGCAAAAAGCAAAGAAAGAAAACCTAAACCAAAACAGTTATCATATAAACAAAAAATGAATTGACCAAAGATATATCAACACTAATTAGGTATAAAATAAGCCAAAAGTAAAGAAAGAAAATAACAAAAGAAAATAGGAAGAAACAAAATAAACTATTAATGAAAAAGAACAAAGTAAACAAAATAGTTTAAATTAGTGAAGGAAAGAATAACTAAACAGAAGGAGTTAGCCCAGCAGTCCAGTCACTAAAATCCCACTAGGGGAGCGGACCTATCATACAGAGTAGGCCACGATAAACCGGCCCAACCACAGTAGCCAAAAGCGAACAATTGAAGTAGCGTCCAGCAGTACAGGATCGGTAGGACAGGTGATGATACTGCCGTAGTCAATGCCAAACCGGACCAGACACGATAGCCAGAAGCAGACAATTAACTAGTACTTAGCAGCACACAGGATCAGCAGTACGGGTGATGACCCTGCGTCAGAAGCCTGTCTCTTCTCGGTGCAGCAAAACAGCAGCGGTTCTTTAAAGCCTTAGCTTGGCCCTAGATTAACAATAAAAACACAAGTATAATATTAATGTTCAGGAAAGGTGTGGTGAATGGACTGAACAAATCGCCGCACATCCGATCAGGCAGAGAGGAGAGAGTTTCATGCTCTCTACGTTACGGCTACTTGACGGGCATCGCCAGGAAGACCCTCCGCTATATAAAACAAAACGTGACTGCACGTAAGTATGATAGAGAATTGTGAAACTTTACCTGAAGCCAGCTATTCCCCTACAACATACCTACGCCGGTGGCGGAAGCAAAACACGGCAAGAATGGAAGTGGGTAGGTCTGGGCACCAGCGAACAAGAGGCCGCCAGCTAGAAGCCTCTACCCCTTTATAGGGTGCCCCCTGGCGGTGATAGGCTAAAAAGAATATGCCTTACAACACTATTTACTGCTCATCCTGCTACACAAGCACTAAGACTGAAACAGTGGTGAAGTGTCAAAAATGGGCTTTATTTTAGACCAAGGCACAGTCTTTGAGTTGGAGAGGACGCTGAAGGAGGTTCCTGGAACCGAGGTTCAGACCGAGACTAGGATTTCAGAGAGGGGAGACGAGGAGCAGGACACCAGGGAGGAGGCTTGACGTGGCAGGCGGAGCGGCAGGTGTGTGGATCTGGAACGGGAAAGAAGCAGGGTTAGGAAGGTAAATCCTCTCACTAGGAGCATCAAAAAGTTACTAGGCAAAAATGCTGAGTAGGCCTGGACGTTAGTTTACCACCAGTAAACAAAAGTATACAAAAGTAACGGAGTTACAGTAATATATTACTTTTTGCTGTAACGAAGTAACGCATTACTAATGAAATGTGGGTAATATATTACCCGTTACAATGCCCAGTAACGCAGTTACAACACATTTCAACCCGAAATGAAATGGTGTTTTGTTTTTTAAGAATGTACTAACATAGCGAGACATTCCGACACCAGACAAATTGTGCGGGTAGATTAGTAAACCTAGTGTTTACCCTTCATGCTTTGCGTCGGGATCTCCGGGGCAGTTGAATGTTATGCACCCTCTATTCAAAAAAGAGAACGGAGCGAAAAATACAAACAACAAATTGTGTCAGGTGCGCGTGACCTGCTCCGCTGCGCGTGCATCATTTCCAAAGTGCTTCCACAGCAGTGACACACATCTGTGGATAATCATTTATACGAAAATGATTAAAGCAACCATCACTAAACGCCAGCAACACTGCATCTACTGCAGACAGTAGCAACAGGTCAGATGGGGACATCACGTTACCCTCCGTTGTGGACATTAGCTTACTCCCGCCTGACTCGCCGCCCCGCCCCCGAAGCAGCAGTCTTTGTTGCCCGAAACTATGCTGCCCCTCTGCGGCCCGCAGGTGCCAGGATACCACGGCAAAACAGAGCCTGCCCAGGTATATCTAAACAAGCACCCGCCTGTACAGTGGGGTTAGGCGGTCATTTTGCAGCTCGTGGTATAACAATAGACAAGGGCTAGAATATTCATGTGAAAATAGTCCCATATTCTGCCATGCCTGTAGAAATGTTGGGTCAAAAATAATGGATACAATAGCACAGATGCCTTCACCACGAATGGCTACAAAACTATCTCATATCCCAAGCTTATCAACGAGCTAATGTTGCAGCTGAAATGTTCTTCACGTCACAAAGTCAACCTCACATGATGATGTGATACCAGTTTTCAAGCACAGTAAATATTCTCTTCCCAGAATGATGGGACCAAAGTGATGATTTAGTACATGGTTTTAATAATACTTTTGCTTTTCAATGTTAGCCATTTCAAACCATGAGCTGGTTCAAATAATATTTGCCTTGATTTACAATATGTTCTCATTTGTTTTATCAGTACAGTTTTGAAGCTTTTGTGCTTTTCTTTGCCATAGTCCACTTTGGACTATATGAAATATTTCAGGATTGCACTTTTAACACACTTGAAATGTTCTCACTTGCTTGGTTTCAAAACATAACAAATGCCATAATCTGTTCATCGGGGACCATAACATCAATGCTATTTTTCATTGCTGTTGCCGGCCACTATTGCTCATGTAAACCTACTACTGCTGCGCCCCCTGTAATCTCAGAGGCACCCTGAGTCATTTTGTTCTGGAACCGGGCCTGTACATGACCATATAATAAACAAAATACAGAGTCCATTCCGTGTCCTGTTAGTGTCCTTCCTCTCTGCCTTCTTCTGGTGATTTATCTGACGTCCAACGCTCCGTCTTTTAACCTCTTTTCCTTTCTCTTTCTTGATCCTCCAGGGTGTCCGTGGGGTCTTAAAAAGTATTAAAAGTTGATAAATCAATTTAGCGAAAATTAAGGCTATTAAAAAGTATTTAAAAGTATTAAACGGCATTTTCCAAGGTATTAAGAAGGTCCACAGCAACGACAAAATGAAACACCCTTTAATTTACTGAAACGACATGTCGGGAAACCCCCTCAAGGCGACCCCATGCATTGCGCGCCGTAAAATGCTGCTTCTTATTTTAAGTTTCGTTGCCTTGCTCCGCTCTGTCGGCGGGGGGGGAGAGTCTGTCGATGGGGTTTAAAGCTGTCCGGTCCCACATGCTAAGTGCTAGCCAGAAAGCCGCGGCGTTTAAGTCTTGACTCTCCCGATGGCCAATCCGTGCCTCCCCTGACTGCACGTCGCTGACATACAGCGCTGCAGTGCAGACTCTCAGTGACGAGTCCGGGCGATGCTGCTCCTCCAAGGAAGAGACACACGTTCACTAAGCCAAACTATATCCGGTCACAGAGATCTGCTATTTTAAAGTAAAGTCAACACATATCGACCCTAAATATAGTCTAAATTAAGAACGAGAAAAGTCTTAACATATAGTTTTTTTGTAAATATGACAAATGTGTGAGGGTGATGACGTCAGAGCATCGTCCTATGCCCCGGACAGCCCGGCCCAATTTAACCCCTGGGTATTTGTGAGGGAGCTCCTATATGGCATTACCCCGCTGAAGCTCACCAAAGTTTAATATATTTCATAGTTCAAAGTTTTGTCAATTCTTTTGTTTATTGGTCAAATACTGGTTTCTAATGGTTTCTGAGGAGTTTTACTGGAATGAAAGAGCACAGTCTACAGAAGCAACAAAGCAGCATACTGCATTAAACCTGACCTTCACAGAGAGGTTGAAGTTCATGTGGAAAGGAGGCTTCAGTAGTCTGTCTGCACTCTGTTTAGTTGTGCTATCTTACAATCAATATAGTCAATGTGAGGTAAAGTGTGTAGCCAATGTAACTGGTTAGAACTCGAAGTTGCGATGAGGTCTTAAAATGTATGGAAAGGGTCTTAAAAAAGGTCTTAAAAGGTATTACATTTGACTTCAGGATTCCTGCATATACCCTGTCCTCCTTAGCAACCTTCATTATAGTCCTTGACAGTGGTCTGTATGACTGTATTAACAACGTGTCACGTGTTAAGAATTTACAATCAGAATCGAGTATTCAACTAAGCCGTGTAATAAAAGTTGTAAGTAGCCTTAATGGCCTACACAGTTGTTACGCTATACCACATTGCCCTTCACTGGATGTATAATGAGCTGCACTAAACTACATTTTAGCATTTAAAATACCTAGCCATTCTTTTGCGGTTATTTTGGTTAAAGTAACTAAAAAGTAACTAAAGTAGTGTAACTCATTACATTTCAGAGACAGTAATATTGTAATGTAACTTATTACTTTCAAAAGACAGTAATAAGTAATATATTACATTTTGGAAGTAACTTGCCCAACACTGTTTACCACTGAGGAATAAACGAAGAACTGGCGAAGACTGAGGATGAGAACCAGGGTTTTAAGCAGGTGCAGGTGAGTAGTGGCAATCAGTGAGATGAACAACAGCAGGAGCGGTGTGGAGACGGAAATCCAAATGTAGGTCAGCCACGCCCAGCCAGGAAGACAGACAGCCAGACAAAAACCTACCCTAACTAACCGAACATTTACCAAATACCTTTAAAAAAGTAACCTAATCTTACCTTAACTACTAAATGGTAGAAAAAATGTATTTCTTAACATAAAATAGTTAAGATATAATAAACACAGATATATGCCAAAGGGTAAATAATGGTCCAGATTAAAAGCATTTCAGAGTAAAGTACCTTGTTCATAATGTGTCCATAAATAGCATGGCCTTTATGACTCTAAAGTGTGCTTCCCTTTTCAGAGATGATCCTCACCAGCTCCAAGAAAGCTGTTAAGGTTTTCTTTGTAGCACCGCTAGTCGGAAACACAGTGCTGCATTTAATGTACCATTAACGTCAGGCAGTTGTCATATTAATTACATCCTTCAATCTACAGTTTTAATTTTGCGGTTCGCTTCGTGGTGTTGTGACCATGTTGTATATTTCATGAGTGACCTTCCAGTCCAGAATTAAGCTGAGTCTGCGGCTATGCTTTTACCCTTTCCACTTTGATGTCTCTTCTTATCCTCCATGACACGTAAAATCCAGGAGAATCGGTGGCTTTGCAGTCGCCCTGAACATCGCCCATAATCCCTTCAGCCTGGCCTGCCGTCGGGGCTCCAGTAGATGTTTCTACTTATGCGGTCAGTCTATTCCCATTTCGTCGCCTGACTGTTCCCTTTTTCCCGCCTGCCGCCACCTCTAATGAAGCTTGCTGGCCCCTTTAAGTCCCTCTGCATTTGACAGTAATGTGAAACAGTAATATCCAATGATGGGGTCCCATCTCCACCCACATCAGCGCTGAATAATACATATCATCCGCCTTATAAACATAATACATTAGTTACCAGAACTAGATGTGTGTGTTGTGGCACCTTTGTGTGCAGATTAATTAAAGATGAATTAATGCACATTCCGACCGTTCTGACTGACACAAAAGGTAAAAATAAATAGGTTATCAATGAATAATTGACTGGAGGATGTTAATGCTTATGATTCGTTCGCCACTCTAAATCGCAAGAAGCGAAGTGTCCACAAAGTCGTCTCGCTTTGTTTTAGACAGCCATGTTGTGCAGATTAGGGGCGAAAGAGGGGGCATTACAGGGAGTGCTAATAGGCTAAGCAGTGTTTTCCCAGGCAGAAAACTTGATGGAGGAACCGTCCAACGCACAAACACCCCGAGCATTCTGGGAGTCTGTAGAAGAAGCCACTCGGCACACAGCGCTGGCACTCTAAATCAGCCTCAAATGTACTCAAGCTTCACGTCACATTTGTAAGGTTGATTTCAGTCTCAGCGAGTCACCCCGCGCGCCTCCGTCCACGCATTAGCATCCAGCATACACACACACAACGCTTACTAATGCTCTCACACATTCTTGGCAGGGTGAGTTTATCCTTCAGTGTTTGACCGTAGTAAAGAAGCTGCCAGTCATTCGCAGAGAAGCTCGTAAATCCACAGGAAGGAGGAAGTAAAAGGAGCCAATTACTTTTAGATTTCCGTCCCTCTAATAAGCCTACTGAGTCACATAAACTTTCACCTTCCAGGACCTCCATCTGTTTTACTGAGTGTGTGTGTGTGTGTGGCGTAAGTCTGGCTGCTTACGTGTGTGTGTTATCGGCGTGTCTGCTTGTTCAAAAGTGTATTTACCCTTATGCGTGTGTCTGCATACGATGTGTTGGCATCAACATGTGTTTGTGTGAGTCAGTGTGTGTGTGTGTGTGTGTGTGTGTGCGCGCTGTGAGTTGGACCAGCAGAGTAAAGGAGACTGAGGGAGGGAGCAGCGTATTTTACTACAAAGTCCATGGCCAAAGGAAGGAGGTGGGAGAAATTGTCCTGTCAGTCAGAATCAGGCCTTGGCCGTGGGTGTGTGTGTGTGTGTGTATGTGTGTGTGTGAGAGAGAGAGAGAGAGAGAGAGAGAGAGAGAGAGAGAGAGAGAGAGACAGAGAGAGTGTGTGTGTGTGTGTGTGTGTGTGTGTGTGTGTGTGTGTGTGTGTGTGTGTGTGTGTGTGTGTGTGTGTGTGTGTGTGTGTGTGTGTGCAGATGGGAAGCCCATGGTCTCATGACTGAAGTTGATCATGACCTTGATGTCCACTTAAGTCACTAACTAACTTCAGGAGCTAGCACTGACCTTCCCTTTACATCCAGTAAATCCACTTTTCCTGAAAGCTGCTGCAAATCATACTGTTTGAAGCTGTGTTACATGTGTGTATACTGTAAAACACACAGGATTAATTGCTGTACAGTATTTTCTTGAGTTTAGACTATGAGGAAGTCTGATGTACCGTATTTTCCGGACTATAAGTCGCGTTCACCAGTCCGGCTGGTCATGCGACATATACTCCGAAGCAACTTATATATTGCGTTCAAACTCCGGCCAACAGGTGGCACAATATACAATCGTGATAACTGAAAACTGCTGTACCACCGAAGAAGAGAAAAATCACGGCAACTGGGAGGATGCGTCACTTAACTTTCCAAGATGTTGTGGGATGGTTGGACACAGCATGGGCTTCAGTGACGACCGACACCATCCTGTCGGGATTCAGAAAAGGTCTAATCAGAGCTGATTCTGATGGAAAGTCTGAGGACAGCCCGGAGCAGGACATGCTGCTTCATCTACACCGGAGTTGGCGGAAGTGTTTAACAGCGACTGTATAAATACAGTGAGAATTCCGAGTGGCTAAGCTAATTAGTAGCTAGGCTAATTAGCGTATCAGTATTATGTGCCGTAGCTCACTGTGTGGATTATTTTGTTTATTCAGCTCGTCAGTCGGGCAGTTAATAACAGTGTGCCATGTCTGTATTGTGTTTACAGTTTCAGTAAAGCTGACATCTGTGCCGGAGTTTTTTTGAAAGTGTTTACTGGATGGATAGCTAGCTCGGTGACAGTGAGACCTTCGCAGCGACACAGAAGGCTTCAGTGGATAAATGTGACTTACTGTATACCAGAGCTCTCAAGTCTCACGCATTTGGCGTGAGACACACGACTTTCACTCCATTCACATGCTCACACGCCACACCTTGTATTTCTCACGCAGAGATTTCTTTCCAGTTTTGTAAACAAACTAGGCTTGTTTGAGACGCGTGCACTCCACTAGCCTCCCCCCCCCGTTGACATTCGCGATACAGAGGGCTTCATACTCCATTAGCACCCCCCCGTTGACATTCGCGGTACAGAGGGCTACATGGGAACTTTGGGCGGAGCCAGAAGTTGGAGTACCAAACACCGCTGCCAAAATCTCACTCTGAACTCTGTTCAAAACTTGAGAGCCCTGGTATACACCAAAGCGACTTATATATGTTTTTTTCCTCTTAACGACAAGTTTTCTGACAAGAGCGACTTATACTCAGGTGCGACTTGTAGTCCGGAAAATACGGTACCTCCTTCTACTTTTTCTGATAAAATAGTGGACAATATGATATATTGTAGGTTTTGTCATGGCAAAATGTATTCACAATGGAGAGTGGAAAATGTCTAGATAACAGTATCTTAAAACACCTAGTTGCAAAAACGAGAGGGATCTACTCTTTGCTAAAATGAAATATAATGACAAAAATACAGATGAATTAAAGTCTAGATTAGAAGCACAAGGCTTTCAACTTACTCCAATGTGAAGCCATCCGTGTCATTATTAGATATCGTAGCAACTGTCGCAGTGTGAAAAGTGAGAAGGACACAAAGAACAGGTGGGAGGGAAGGATGAATGGCTGGGTCAAACAAAATCAGGACAATCAGCGAGGAGAAAGATCTTTGTAAACAGCTCGAAAACAAATCATAGTGACTCACTCAATGTTCTCAACTTAAGCAAGTTAAACAACACCCACATAGTTGAACCCAAACCACATATTTTCCCAAAGCCTAAAGAATAACTTTGGTGTCCTAAACGTAAACCAGCATTTTAGTTTGGTAAGTAACCTTAGTTTGGAAGTACATTGTGAAAATACTTGAAATGCATGTTACAAACAAAAACCCTGAAACGTCCAAAACCAACACTAGAAGGGTACCCAGAGTGTCATCGCTATTAAGCTTAGATCTGTTCAACAAACATTCATGTTAAATTGCATTGTAACATAGATGGATGGATGGCATTGTACGATCGTGAAAACCATTATGAACTGTTTGGCTGTGTTTAATGTATGATAATCCCTGAAACTCATGGACAAATGAGTATCACTGGCACTCCTAAAACGAAAAATAAAAGACTTATAAGGCAATGATACAACTATTACCATGTTTGATACGGCTAAAACCATGTTCTTGAAATGAAGCTGACAATCATACTGTCTATCTTAGCCTTTCGTGCAAAGATACAGTTAAGTAAGTACACAACAACAAGCCTGTAAACAAATAGAACAGCCTTGACAGGGACATGTCACAGAGTGGAATGCGGCCCAGCCCCCGGCCCAGCTCTTTGAGTTCAGAAAGAGAGTGCAAGGGATGAAATCTGAGTGCCTTTGACACACAGCCCATCCATATCCCTGCTCTGTCACTGCCGTTCCACTCGTATTCTCATTAGGGTAATGTGATTTTACAAAGTGGCAGTAAGGAGGGGAGACGAGGCGACAAACCGGAGTGGCTGCTTGACGTCTCGCCGCATCGCAACAACTCATCCCAGAGCCGATCCCTGATTGGCGGTCCCGCTGAACGCTACTGAGTCGTGAGGAAACGTGTCATTTCCGAACATCATCTCCAGCGATGATGTTGTCACCCACACACACAGACACACACACAAGTTCAAAATGAGAATGGGAAGAAAAAATGTCCTACATGTGAGCAACAGCTGAATTAAAAAGCATCTAAAATTAGAAATTAAATCGAAATGCTTGAGCAAGAAATAATGAAATCATGTGTGAAAAATACAGACTTACAAACTCAAAGAGTTGTTTAACCTTTGCCCTTAGTTATGGATGCATGTTAGACTTTTATCACAGCCAAGCCATCTCTCCATTTTATATGTGCTGACTTGCAGGACTGTCACTGTATCTAATACCATCTTTAAGCTCACTTGACTGTTTATCCACTCAATTTTGTTTCACTTTTTGCCTTGCACACTTCTTACTTGGGCGCTCCTTAAGCTTGTCAACTTTTGCAGCTTCAGCATTAATATATTAAAGGTCCCATGTCATGCTTTTCCGGTCATTACCCGTCCCCTTGTGTGTTATGAAGGTTTTTCTGCATGTAAACGGTCTGCAAAGGAACAAACCGTCAAAGTACACCCTGTAGGGAGTAAAACTCTAACACAGAAGATACCTATCTATGCTGCCCCAAAACGCCTCATTGGAGATTTATCTTTTTCCATTGTTTTCTTCCTGGGTACAATGACGTGCCCATACCCAAATGGACCAATCTGTGGAGCCGTTAAGTTACGTCCGCGGAGCTGTTACGTACCTCACACACACACACACTCAATCTTTTCTCAGCTGCAGCTCCGCCGATTTCTCCTCCCTGAGACGGCGGGACGAGGCGAGGCTGTGAGTCGGTGTGTGTGAGCGCACACACAAACTCCCAGTCAGGTAAACCCACCAGCCTGCGTCGGAATCTGAGATTATGTTTCTGCAACCTTGTTTCCTGATTACCTGTCGCTGCGATATACCGGCTTTCCGATCTGGCCTCAAACTATTTGCTAACATTACCTGAATGAATTACCTGGTCCGCTCTGTACATGTAGGTTTTTGTCATCAAATCATAAACTGTTTCCTGCTATCCAGTGTGAGGCATTTGGTACCAAAAACCACCTCTTACACCAACTTACAGTATTTATTGCAATATTTTACTTCCTTTTTTCTTAATGTCTACATTATACTGTATGTTGCTCTATAGGGGGGACCTTAGACTTCAGATTTTCTATGCCAACTACAATATAACTATCGTGCATACAGCTGCACCCACCCAGGTTTTCCTCTCCAAGTTGAAGGCTGACAGCTGAATACCTGTACAACAATAAAACCTTGAATTATAAACATTCCATATTATTATGGAACAGTAAATACTTTGAAATCCCAGAGTAGCAACGTGTGCACACTTACTGACTGATTCTCCTCAACAAAAGCGCAACACTGTAGAAACTGTCAGCTGCAACTACAGGAAGTGTATTTATTTTTCTCTCCCTTAACCCAAAAGCAGTTTGGCACACTTAATTATGACAGACGGGACTGAGCACACACAGCGTTGACAGCGGCATCCACTAATTGACAATGACATTAAAGAAAGGATATACTGATACAGTTTGTATATGTCCACCATTCTCTAGGGGGATTGTGTGCTGATGTAAAGATGCATCCTGTCAGCGCTGCAGCCATGCAACAAACAAACACACAAACTCCGATAGAGACAAACATGTGGACAAACATCAAAATACGTCACCTCCCACCAGGGCTGACAGCCGATGTTCAAATCGCCGCGGGCATTTCTACATCGCTTTGTGTGAATCCAGCTCAAACATGAGCATGTGGTTGATTTAACTTATAATGCTTTGCCCGTCATGCGTGTACCCACACCCCTTTCCAAACCACATCCCCCCTTCCCTTCTTCAAATTAATTAGGGGAGAGGTTTCACAAATTAAGTTTATTGATATTGTCTGTTCACTTGCTGCAACAGAATGAAATAATAAAAAAAGATCCCTGTACTTCTGTAACCCTTCTGTTAGTGCTAACAATGGCTGTCACAAAGCAGTTTTTTTCACATATACATGCACACAATTCAGCTCCACCCCTCCATTTGCCAAGCGGGAAAGTAAGTGGTGGTGCCGGGGCTGTAGCTTGACTTTGTTAATAGTCAGACGACAGCTTAACAGCTTGTGCAACCGTAATTAACGCCGTTTGAAATAAACATGACGGTTTGCTGAGTGTGTTTGTGGGGCGGGGGTTGAGGGGAGAAACAACAGGAGTGGAAATAGGAGGGTGGAAAAATCAAAACAATGTGGCAGTTGCAAAAAGTTGAAGAGAATCAAGTAAATAATTCAGACAAAATGCCTCATCTGTCGCCTGCCATCTCAGGTGCGAGGCCCACCTGACTTCCCTCTCCCTCTTTGGCTGAATAATTCACGTAACCAAAGAGGCAAACGGTGACTTATAAAAGCCATTATTATGTTTAATAATGACTAATACATGTCTTAAGCAGGGCTTGTGAGTGTAGGGGGGGGGGGGGGTGTTCGTTGATGCAGGCCTTTCAGACGGAGCCAATGTTAGAAATGAGATGTGTGTTACCGCGTACAATTAGGCCAGTCTATGCATATTCATCATCTGCCTTAACATTTCGCATCTGCATGTTGATCCATGGAAACAGTGGAAGTGAAAATACTCACACCATGTTGTTTGGAGTGACACATTTATGATGCATGGGCTTTGTTTAAAGGGGCCCAATTGTGTTTCAGGTTCATATTAGTATTTTGTGCCTCAACTGTGACATGACTCAATGTTTTAATGTTCAAAAGCCCTTTATTTTTCTCATACTGCCTGTGCTGCAGCACCTCTTTTCACCCTCTGTCTGAAACCAGAGCCCAGTCTGCTCTGATTGGTTAGCTGGCAGGGTCTGTTGTGATTGGTCAACCACTCAGTGATTTCCCACCTCTTAGCCTATCACTCACAATGTGTTGGAGCAAAAGCCAAAAGAAGTGCAGGTGTTACGTTGTGATGTCACTATGTTGCTGAAGTAAACAAAGGATGATTTTAGCCTTTGCAGACCACTTACATGTACAGAAAGCTATACCAAACACCTACAGGAAAGGGAAAACCAGTGGCGGCTGTTGCATTTTTCTCCAGGGGGGAGGCTCTACCAAAGTGTAAGGAAGCGTATACACAAACTCAAAAAATGTCATATTACAACGCAGGGCTAGCTCAAAGGCACACAGCACTTGATACATTCTAGTATTTTAGTGCCTGTTTTTGTCAACCTCCTTATTATGCTTACTGATCCCTATCCTGTAGCCTTCATTGGACAGCTGTGTTTACTTTCCTAAACATGGCTAGTCGCATAGCATCATCCATGTGGACTCTAGTTTGTTCATGCTTTTTAGTTTTTTCTGATATGTGTGTATTCTCTCTTTGTGTTGTACTGTCTCAGTGTGAACATAGATTAAACAGCCACTCTTTTGAGAGCCAGGGAATGAGCAGCCATACTCCTTTATTGACTTATTTGCAGTCCACTGGCATTCAAACGGAGTGAAACTATAAAAAAAGAAAATACAAGGCACTTAATGAAGTGTAACATACACCGATTAACACATAGGACTGCTTAGTGTAAACAAGGTAAATATAGCTAATGCTAGCTGTGCAATAAGCCAACCCAGTCTCATGGCATTTCGTGTTATAGTCACGAAATTTATTCTATTGATTTGTGTTCACCAACACTTTTTTTCGTGTCGAACAGAACGATTTTAAAAGCAATGTATTTCTACTGGTAATGCGTTTCGTGCCTGCAGCACGTCTTTTTCTCCGGTCGGGTCGTGGAAGACCGGAAGCTGTGTGTTTCATAAAAACATGTTCTTACTAAATATCAAGCCACAATTATTACTTTTATTTTAAATCGTATAATTTCGGACATTTGTTGCCGTCTGTGAGGAAAATAAATGGGGCTCGGAGCCTCAGAATACAGAAATCTGTATTTTTTAAATATTTTGTTCCTTCTAATTTGTTATTCTTTTCAAAATAACACACTGTTATTTACTCAACAATAACACACAATTATTCTTGCTTTTATTTATTCGTTTGATTCCATAATCTCTAGCTTTTTTGTCGTCCGTCAGGAACTGAATTTCAAAATAAAAATAACCAGAAACAGAAGGCATTTCGAGCGATTACCCAAGATCCTCAGCGAGGGTTTAAGCTCGCTGATTGGATGTTATAGCCGTAATGCATGCTGGGATTTGGTGTTTATATGATATGAAATTGGAAAAACATTTTAAAAGAATAAAATAATACTTAGTTCCGAGTGTTCTTGTTTTTCTCTTTGAAAGTCATCACATAACGGCATTGTAATACACGGTTCGGCTGCATTACATATTACAGATCTGCCGTAGTTCTCTATTTATAGAGCCCTGATGAGAAGACCTTTGGAAAACCTGGAAGAAATGCCGACGAAACTGAATACTTGACATGGATCATAAATATATCAACAATTAAACAACATCTTCAATTTCTCTTCACACAATATGTCTCCTCGCAGTATCAACCTTAATTCAGCTGACTTTTACATTTGATCTAATTTGTAGATAGGTTATATTGACACCATAATGGTGCACAGCTGATATAAAAGGAGTTTTTAAAGATATTACTGATTTTCTTTGAATATAAGAATGTAAATACTAGGTCTGAAATAGTATAGCAATATGCTGTAAAATTATGTGAAAGCATGAATAAAACTACACATCTTCAGATGTTGTACATACATAAGTGTCCTACACTAATAATACAAAGTTATTATGGCTGTGTGTACCTCGTGTGCACCGCCTAGTGGTTAAAGCACTTTATTGAATTATTATTTTTTTATGTGTTATATTTGATTAAAAAAAGATTAAGAGTACATACTTTCATAGGGGGAAAGTAGAAGGTCTGTGATAGAAATATAGAATATAAAAAATCAAGAAGATACTATAAGTGATCTCTACAATAAAACAGTTTAGTGCAGCCATAAATAGCCATAATATACAGTCTTTAATTAACTATTAGTAGAGAATAATGAGTAATGAATATACTTTATTACTCGTTTCCATTCATGTCAATTGCAGATAAATGTTTAGTCTTCTCAAGCACCAACCATCAAATATCTCTCTTGATTGTTGGCACTTGACAATCACCTTACTGTACCTGAATTTTACTCAGGTGTAACTAAAGTCTGATTTAAGGGTTGTTTATATGTCACATCATTAATCAGAATCTGCAAAGTAACTCAAATAAGTGTAGTGGAGTAAAAATACCAGGTTAACCCCTGAATTGTAGTGGAGAAGAATTACAAAGTAACAATGAGCTGCCACGTGGGTATATATTAATGCTGCGCATTATGGATACAAGCGATTTTCACCCATTTATTAATTATATGTTTTACATTTTATAACACCAATGTGTTTAATAATGGCAACTTCTAATTGTGGGGAAAACGAAAAGGTTCAGTTGAGACGTCCCATAGAACATTTTGCGAAACACAATAGCCAGCATGTGTAGTTCTGGGGGGGCGTTCGATTCCAGTTTTGGATAGTCTGGCGTGGTTTCGTTCCATTTCAAACAGCGGTTTGACGCTCGGCGTAACCCTGGCACACTGCCACTCCAACATCCAATCCCAGAGTTTGAAGATTAATCACGGGGACTGTAGTCCTAAACGATAGCTGGGGATTATGGGTAGTGTAGTGTCTTCAGCCATCCTAAACTCCTAGAGGCCTACGTCTGTTTCCGGTTATTTTTATTTTGAAATTCAGTTCCTGACGAACGCCAAAAAAGCCTGAGATTATGGAATTAAACCAATAAATAAAAACAAGGATAATTGTGTGTTATTGGTGAGTAAATAACAGTGTGTTATTTTGAAAAGAATAACAAATTAGAAGGAAAAAAAGATTTAAAAAATACAGATCTCTGTATTCTGAGGCTCCGAGCCCCATTTATTTTCCTCACAGACGGCAACAAAACTCAGACATTATACGATTTAAAATAAAAGCAATTATGGTGGCTTGATAATGAGTAAGAACATGTTTTTATGAACCACACAGCTCCCGGTCTTCCACGACGCGACCGTTGACAAAGACGTACTGCCGGCACGAACACATTACCAGTAGAAATACACTGCTTTTAAAATGATTCTGTGTGACACGAAAAAAAAGGGATAATCGTGTTGGTGAACACGAATCAATAGATTACATTTCGTGACTATAACACAAAATGTTTGTTTTTTTAGCAAAGACTGGGTTGAATAAGCATGTATACAGGCTAGTATGGCTAACGCTACGGTGTATGCTAACGCTAGCCAGGGTTGTTACACCTTTTCCAAATTCAAGCACTTTTCAAGCATTTTCAAGGTGCAATTTCCAGCTTTTCAAGCATCTTACAGCTGTTGTAAATTACATATTAATATACACATACTCAAATGATTATTTCCCTAGCTCACATTAAATCAGATTTTTATTTATGCTATAAACAACCAAATGTGTGTTTCGTGATAGCCTTCTACACGAGGATGAACATTTTTAAAAAAGAAAACTAAATTTAGTATTTCAAAATTAGTGATCTGTACGTAGACTGGGCATCCCATATAACCTGTCTGAGCCAATATAAAACGATCAGCCAAATAACTTTTCAATACATTATTTTTTACTATTTTTGAGGTACTTTTAGGTTGACAGTAAACATAAGTCAGAGGTAAATGGTGTACTTTTCCTCCACAACATGTATTTAATACCTTTAGTTACTTCACAGATGTGGATGAATGATGTGAAATATAATCAAGTGTTAAATCAGACTTTAGTTCAACCTGGAGTAAATTCACAAGCTACCCTGCAGTATACAAAGTCATTCAAACTAGCTGCACCTTTACCAGCTTTGAGAACACTTTCATGATCAATCATTATAAAACATATCATATATATTATTCTGAAATGGACCAATCTGCACAATGTCTACTTTTACTGTCGCTACTTTCACTATATTTTGATGATAATACTTTTCTACTTTCACTTGAGGAACATTTTGAATGCAGGACTTTTACTGTAACAGAGTATTCCTACACTCTGGTACTTCTACTTTTACTCAAGTACAAGATCTGAGTACTTCTAGTTTTACTCAAGTATAGGACCTGAGTACTTCTACTTTTACTCAAGTACAATATCTGAGGACTTCTACTTTTACTCAAGTACAAGATCTGAGTACTTCTACTTTTACTCAAGTACTAGATATGTGTACTTCTACTTTTACTCAAGAACAAGATCTGAATACTTCTACTTTTACTCAAGTACAATATCTGAGTACTTCTACTTTTACTAAGAACAAGATCTGAGTACTTCTACTTTTACTCAAGTACAAGACCTGAGTACTTCTACTTTTACTCAAGTACTAGATCTGAGTACTTCTACTTTCACTCAAGTACAAGATCTGAGTACTTCTACTTTTACTCAAGTACAATATTTCAGTGCTTATTCCACCTCTGGTAGCGTATTAGCCTGAATTGTAGCCACAAAATCACGCAGAGCTGCATAAAAATAGACTCACAATGTTAACAAGTGGAAAATAATATTTACAAATGTGTACAATGATTTGTAGGTAATGTTGACTACTCAAGACACCTGACTTATACATCTTCAAAGGAAGACTGTGTTTATTCTACAATTACATGGGATTAAAGCAAAATGTAGTTTTACTTGTATAATGCTTCAATTTTATATAAAAGACAGTTTTCTTTAATCTGTTTTCAAATAAACAAAGTATTGGCTTTCAGAATATTAAACTTGTTTTGGCAAATTCAGATGATAAATACAACTTTGAAGCTTGTAACGGCATAATTACAAGCAGAGAACGGACTAATGTAACATCACAGCAAGCATAACAAAAGCCGGTGTTTCTTGTAAATGTTTCCCCAGTACACAAACGCAAAAATACACAAACACACTCGCGAGCTTCCCCCGGACCAGTAATACAAACGAAAATGTGTGTTCGTGCACTGTTCGAAATGGGGGGGAGCCAGGGGGAGCTTGGCTCCCCCGAAGAGGGAGGGAGCTCCCCTGAAGGCCGACTTTAAGATAAATAGGGGGAGCCCAAAACAATCGTGCATATTTGTGTCACACAGATTAGAAATGTTGAGTTTCTGTAAATAACATTTCTTGAAATAAATAATAGTTATTGTTCATTACAGTTTCTGAATATTTGTTTTATATTTGTGAATATTTCTGGTTGTTGCCATCTGTACTGTACGTGGTGGCGCTGCATTCTTTACGCTTTTTACATTGCTATGGTTACGGTGGCGATGCCGGCGCGGTATTTGAAATGTTCATATTGATATTTTTTTAACTCTGGCTTTGTGATAAAAAAATATGGCAAAACGAAAACAGCCAAGCGTCACAGCTTTTGGATTCACAAGCGAAGAAGCAAAGGAGTCTAAAAATGACAACGTGAACGGAAAACAACTTTTAGTTGGCCGGCTGTAAGCGGCGTTAGGGTCGAGTTTGACAGCTCCTCACCGAGTTGAGTAAAGTTGGAACGATATTGGCAGATTCAGATTTCACGGATCAATAACTCATGAACAAAACGTTTTTCAGACACAAAGTACGTCTCCTAAGTACCTTGGTAAGGTTGACAACGAACTACAATCACATTTTGGTCAAAAAAAGCCAATACGTGCTGTCCTCCCAACTGGACACATTACATTGGTCTATATGGTCTATATCCGCAGCCGGAGAAGAAACGAGTGCTCAGGGACCGTCTGCAAAGTGCAACACCGAAAAAAGAGAATACAATAATATTCAATCACCTCACATTTATACAGTATATTTCTACCAAACTCACTACACACATCAATAGTCTCCTGTTGGTTATACTACAGCAGAGAGTTTGGAAGAATGTGATTTTGAATAATTTTGGGGAATATTTATTATGTAAAATCTTCAATATGAACTTTTTTTTTTTTTTTTTAAAAACACAAAGCTATCGCTGAACCTCTGAATTAGCCACGAGCGAAACAATGCTAACGCATTACTGCACAGAAACTCACTCATAACACCCTTATTACTTATCGTGGCTGCACGTCCAACCCATCGATTCGCATCGTGAGATGACACAGAATCGATCGGTACATACATCATCACTCCATGAACAGACATCAAAACATGTGGCGCTAGACATGGCAACATGGCTTACCTTGGTCGTTGTCTGGTCAAAAGTGGTCTCCAATGGCAAGTGGTCTCCAATGGCATTAAAACGATAAAAACGCTGCTGAAGTTTATCCATCGGTTAATCCAATGTGTCTGTGTCCCTTTCAAATAATTTCTGATAATCCATAAGCAATGAACCTGCTTTTCCGTTTCCAGATGTCAGAGCGAGAGATAGGTTCGCTCTCATGCAAAACTGCGTGCACATAGCTCTCATTTCTCAATGGTAAGGTGTGTGTGTATGTGGAAATTCTCCTTCTATTCTATTGGCTCTAACGGTCAAAAAGAGATGTCAATAACCAAAATTGACCAATGGGTTCCAGAGAAACGGTAAAAATGGCCATTTCCACCCAAATCACCTCAGAGGTGGAGTTTTTTTTCCTAAATCTCTCTAAAAAGGTAAAATGTTACTTGCTTTTGCATCAATCTTGATACAGGATACTTATATGTTGTACTTCGGATTTCTAAAGCTTTTAGTCGACCTTACCATCATCCAAGGGTAGTTTTCACTATAAGTAAAACATAATTTTTGGACGGACACTATAATTTGCAGTTACTATGTTCAATCTGAATTTTCTTTCAAATAAAAAAAACATCTATATTGATTCTGACTCTTCTACATCCAACTCACAGGTTTATCATTACTTTGAGGAAAAAGTAAGTATCAAAACTAATTCGACTGACATTTATATTTGATCCAATTGGTAGTTATATTTACACCATAACGGTGCACAGCTGATAGACAGGGACTTGTAGTTTTTAAAGATATTACTGATTTTCTTTGAATATAAGAATGTAAATACTGAGTTGAGAGAATAGTCAGGGGATTTGGGTGATGGGAGACACATCCCTGGATTAGGAATTTCAATAGCTTACCATTAAATGATGGATATCCCTTTCAGTCTGTGATATTTAAAAAATCAGATATTAATGTGTAGAAGTAAAACATGTGAAATAGTATAGCAATATCCTGTAAAATTATGTGAAAACATGAATAAAACTATACATCCGGTGTCCTACACTAATACAAAGTTATTATGGTATTGTATGCTGTCTGTGTGTACCTTCTGTGCACTGCCTGGTGGTTAAAGCACTTTATTTAATTATGTTTGTTGAATAATGTTATATTTGATGAAAAAAATATTAAAAGTACATACAAAATAGGGGGAAAGTAGAAGGTCAGTGATAGAAATATAGAATATAAAAAATCCAGAAGATACTGTAAGTCAGTGCCTCCCAAACTTTTTCAGTCGGGACCCCCTTGGGTATTGGAAATATTTTCGGGACCCCCCAACCCGTTTCCCATCTATATTGGTAGGATTAATTGTATATTGTTGTAAAAACATTACATTTTCTTTGCTAATAATAAGAAGATACAAAGACCCAACCATCATTTTATAGTTTATTATGGATAATGAACAAAAGTGAAAAATAGATTTTTGAATTCAAATTTCTTTAAGGAAAATACATGAATGAACACTGAACTACTATTTCTGCTGCAGGTTGCAAACGATCACTATACAATTCCTATTCGACACATAGCCTATCAATGACTTGTGTGTGCTTGCTTTCACTAGCAGATCTTCTCAAACCGGGGCCGTTTGTTTTGAGACTGCCACTCTCAGTTCATTCTCAATGTTCAGCTTTGATCTGTATTTGGTTTTGATGGCAGCAACAGCAGAAAAGCCTGTCTCACACAAGTAGGATGTTCCAAAAGGCAGCAGTATGCTCAAAGCTCTCTGACCAATGAGAGGGTACTCTTTCTCCACTCCAACCCAAAACCCAGCCATGGTCTTGGATTTGAACAGCAGCCTCAAGGTTGAATCTGAAGTCATTTCAATGTACTGTTCCTCTTCTGCAGTGCTGAACGTGGTAGGTGGTGTTGCAACAAATGGATCTCTAATCCAGTCATATTTGGCACTGTCATCCACAGAGAAGTATTTCTGGAAGCTGACTTTCAGGGCTGAGATGTGATCCCTCATACATGGGAACGCTGTGTTCTGCAGCGCATTGGTCTCGATGAATGCCTTGAGATTCTCAAATGAGTCGATATCCCCACGCTCCTGCCCCACATGTCCAGTTTCCGTGTGAAGGATTGTATCTTGTCTGCCAGATGTGGAAGGTGTGTATTGTTGCCCTGCAACTGCAGATTCAATTAATTTAGCTTCACAAACATGTCGCTTAGGTAGGCCAGTTTCATGAGGAAGTGTTCATCACTAAACTTGCTGGCAAGATCGTTCCCCTGCTCCTCCAAGAAGATTCTGGTCTCATCTTTAAGCGCCAGCACCCTGGACAGCACTTTTCCGCAAGAGAGCCATCGGGACTCGCTGTGAAAAAGAACAGCTGTGTACTCGGAGCCCATCCCCTCGCACAATGCGAAAAAGCTTTCAGTGGTCTTGTTTTGATGTAATTGACGGTAGTTACAACATCGGACAAAACGGCATTTAGCGCAAGGAATATGAGCGATGGTGTGTGTTTTTTTTAGACTGGGCGATACGATAGGCCACTTTATACGAGGCAAGTTGAGCATTAGATGTGACAGATGCTGTTTTAACAAAGCAGATCTGCTGACCAGAAAGAAATCGAGGGGCTTGTTCACATCATTAGGGTGTGTGGTCTCCAAGTGACGTTTCATCTTGTTTGGTTTCATGCTCGCTACTGCTAAGGTTTTGAGGCAGAGGACACACACTGGTCGTTCCTACCCACCTACCATGTTAGATGTGAAGCCAAGGGAGATGTATGACTCATCCAGTGGTTGCGCTAGACTTTTTCGTTGTCCATCATTTTGATAGACAGGATCGTAACATTTCCGTCATAATCCATTATTACCCGTCATTTTATTTATTTATTTATTCATTTTATAATATTAGCTGCTAATTGTAGCCACCACAGTATCGCAGCTTCAGGTTTTGGCTATGCGTCACTTTCACTCCTTATTTTGTAACTTGTGTGTATGTGTGAAAAAAAAGATGTGTACGGTCACTTTTCATGTCAACACGAATATGAATGATTTATTTTTTCCTGCACTGACAGCACAGCAGAGGCGGGCAGAGGCCACTAAAACACTGCAACCATTGTGCCTAAACTGGCAAATATGAACAATGCCATTGTTTTAAATGAGACAATTACAATTAAAATATGAACAAAACATTTACAAGAACAACTCAATTGACCTGCTGTAGCCCATAGCCTGAACTCAGACCTTCCTCCTGGGCCGCATGGATTTAAACTGGGTGCTCGCTTGTGCGTAGTCAAATGCATCAAGGGAGATTGCAGCAGAGGCGATTGTCATTAAGCGTTGGGTCTTTGCCTCGGACAGACGACTTCTCAGGGCCGTTTTGATGTTGTTCTGAAGTCTGAACCCGCGCTCTGCTGCTAGGCTTGAGACTGGAATTACCAGCGCCACTTCAGACGACCCGAGCCATAGCTACACCATGGCCCGATAGCACATCTTTTATTTTTGTTGTGATGCATTCTGCAGTGCCAGAGGGTATTACATAATTGCCAATAAACACGGTTTCAGGCTCCCCTTTATGCTGAAGTGTCAGGTATGTGATCAGCATTTTCTCAACCGTGATATTACTGTTGGTTTACTGTTGGCGAAGCGGTCATCGATAGCGCTGGTTATGGTCATTGCTATCGCCTCCTCCATCTCATTGACTGTCTCATGGTGGGTGTACGCAGGGGCGGACCTAGCACATTTGGTGCCCTAGGCGAGCTTCACCACTGCGCCCCCCCCAAAAAAAATATCAAAACATCTTAACAGTTATACAGTAAAGTACTGCAGCTTTATTTATTACAAGCAAGAACAAGAGCTAAGAATAAATGTAAAGTGCACACTAAAGAATTAAAACAAATAAACAACTTAGCTAACAAACAATAATAATATCAATGACAAACAATAAAAGAATGTGCAAATTTGCTTTCAAAGAAAATTAAGAATAAATGTAAAGTGCACACTAAAGAATTAAAACAAACAACTTAGCTAACAAACAATAATAATAATAATAACAATAACAAACAATAAAATAACGTGCACATTTGCTTTAAAAGAAAATTATGTATTGTAAAATATGTTACACATGTCAAATAATCAAAATATAATATGCTAAATAAACAAACAAATACATAAAAATTACAAATTCACTTTGTCTCAAGAACTATTTACATTCCACTCCCTATCATCACACAAGGTTGGCCTACATATTAGCTCCTACTGGTTTCCATTTACAGTGCAATCCTTCTGGCCTTCCTCGCTGCAAAGTCATCAATCACATCATCATATGAAATCTGACCACCAACCTCATGGTTAATACTGATTACAGCCAGACCACTGAGGCGTTCTTGAGCCATGGTGGACCTCAGGTATGTTTTCAAGAGTTTTAATTTGGAAAAACTCCTCTCGGCTGAAGCTGTTACTGGTAGCGTTGCACTGATCCGCAGAGCATTACACAAGTTGGGATATATTTCGGTGAGCTGCTTTGTGTGTATAAATTTCAACAACTCAAGAGTTGTCATGCTCTTTGATGGCAAGTCAGGTACATTTTCCAACTCCTGAGCCAGCTCCTTCCCATCCAAATCAGATTGCCCTCCATGGCTTAAGGTGTGTGCAAGTGCCTCTGCTTGCTTCATCAGCTCTTAGTGTGGCAGGTCTGGGAAGTTGTACAGAATGCCAAACTTGTCTTGCACATGTTCAAGAGTGGTAAACCTCTCCTTTTGTGCTGACACTGCAGCATCTACCACCACGTTAAAGAACGTTACCTCCAGATTTTGCAAGGCATTCCTCAATGGCTCATCAGGAGACTCATATGAGAAGTGCCTCTTTGTTGACTTCAGCCGCTTTTGCACAAGGACTGCATCCACATTCATGTCTTCACACATGTCCTTGGCTGATGTTTGTGCAGCCACAAAGCCTGTGGCTCTGTAGGATTTGAGAGCTTTTTCAGTCTTTTTCAGTAGACTTACTGCTACATCCACTTGCATTGTTTGGGACTGCAGGACTTTGCTCACCTGCTGAATTTGACTTAACATGTCATACCAGACCACTGTGCACAGTGAAAAGCGGAATGACCCCACTTCTTCTGCCAGAAACTGGGCTTCAATCCTGATGATTGGGTCTTTGGCCTGGTTTCTCACCTCAAGCAGTGCCTCTCTCACAGCTGCGGCTTCATATCGCAGAGGCTCCACAGCTTTCACTCTGCTCTCCCATCTGGTTTCTGACCACATTTTGAGTGAAAGGTTGACGTGTTTCTTGAGGATGGCCCATCTCTGTGTAGAGGCAGAAAACAGGCAGTATAGCTTCTGCACAATGCCAAAAAATGATATGGCATCTTTGGAGCTTTTGGCAGCATCAGCAATGACCAAATTGAGTGTATGTGCCCCACAAGGCACAAACAAAGCTCTTGGGTTCAACTGCAGTAGCCTGGCCTGTACTCCCTTGTTCTTCCCTCTCATATTTGCGCCGTTGTCATATGACTGTCCTCTGCAGTCATCAAAGGCAATCTGCAACTCCTCCAGCCTCTTCAAAATCAGGGCGGACAAACTTTCACCAGTGGACTCCTCTGCTACTAGGAATCCCATGAAGTGCTCTTTAATCTGGGGGTCTTCTTCCAGTGTCACAATTCTGATGACTACTGACAGCTGTTCAGTGTGGCTAACATCCGGGGTGCAATCTAAAATGAGGGAAAAGTACTTGCATTTCTTTATTTCTTGCACTATTGTTGATAGAATCTTTCCACTGATGCATTCAATCAACTCATTCTGAATGGTTTTGCCCAAGTAGCTGTGGTGGGATGTTTGACTTTTAATCTTGTGGATGTGGTCTTTCATCACTGGGTCAAACTGCGCCAAAAGCTCAACCTCTTTCAAAAAGTTTCCATTTGAAGGAGAGTGGAGTATTTCTGTCTTTCCTCTCAATGCCATATTTCGCCCTGCCAGAGACTGTACAATAGCAACCAGTCGTGTCAGCACTGCTCTCCATCGACTCTTCTCTGCCTCAAGGAGGGCCTGCTCTTGTTTGTCTATTGTTGTACCTTGTTTTAATCGAACTGCCAATTCTTTCCATGACGCCAAATTGTTCAGGTGTTCCGGACTATTTTCATGGCTGGTCAAAGCAGCACTTGCATTTTTCCAATCCGACAGTCCTGCATTTGTTAAATGAATTTGTTTTGGAGATAAAAGTTGACAACAAAAACAAAAAAGACTGTTCTTCTTTTTTGAATATGTCACCCAACTTCTTTTGATCCTTTCTCCATTTACTAAGGTCCTGCTGAAGTACTGGTGGTGGCAACTTCTCCCATCATCTCTCCTTGGGAAAATGAAATCAGGTGTTATCTGATATGGTCCTCTCCGAACAAACTCTGTCCTCATTGTGTCTGTGAGATGTGAAGGGCAGTCAGCAGGATCGGTTGGTAGTGGATCGTCTGTCTTTGCTGCATCTGGAGGGCATGTGAAGCACATTTTCTCACCTCATATTCACAATATCTTCACACACACACGCACACGCACACACACACACACACACACACACACACACACACACACACACACACACACACACACACACACACACACACACACACACACAACCCCAATTCCAAAAAGGTTGGGACAGTGTGTAAAATGTAAATAAAAACAGAAAGCAATTATTTGAAAGCATGAGGACAATTAGGTTTATAGCTAAACATCTTTACATTCATCAGGCACACACCTGAGAAGAGTGTATGGGTGGAATCTGTGGTGCAATCAGGATGAGATGCAGCAGGCTGTTCTGACGTTCCTTGCAGTGGTTCTGGGCCTATACATATATAGAGAACACACAAGAGCAAATATATTGGCTGGATTAGAAATGGCACGACAGTCATTTTTACATTCAATTATTTATCATCACATCAGGAACATCTATTGACATATTGTACTCACCAGAACAAACAGACACAGTGGTCAGTGGCAGGGTGGAATCAGTGGTCATCTCATCAGGATGAGCAGCTTGCTGTTCTGACGTTCCTTCATGTGGTTCTAGGTCTATAAATATAGAAAGAACACACAAGAGCAAATATATTGACTGGATTTCACATTCAATTATTTATCATCAGGAACATCTATTGACACATTGCACTCACCTGAGGAAGCCGGCACAGCTGAGGTGCATGGTGGTTCCTTGTCAACTGATGCAGCAGATGGTCCCAGATATTTTAAAAGTGAATCTAAAATGATATAACAAAATGTGTATTATCAACATTGAATAATTTCCATTTGTTAAATGTAGCTATTATTTAGTTAGTAAGCATTAGGACAGCCTGACAGGTCTGATTCAACTAATCAAGAGCTATGCCTATCTTATTAGAACAGTTGAATCAGGTGTGTTAGTTCTGGGTTGGAACGAAAACATTCAACAGGACTGGAGTTGAGAACCACTGAGCTAGTTAGCTAACGTTAGCGCACATTATGACAGGGTTGAATTTGGCAAATGTTTGACTCGGATAGTCAATGTGCTTTCTGAGGTAAACTTAACGTTAGCTAACGTTACCAACTAACTAACATTCCACCACACTGGCTAGCTCGCTACACCAAAACTAACATTGTTATTATTACTAATATTTCTATTTCATGACACAAAGAAAATAGCCTTATGACAGTTTCGACTGAATGGCAATAACAAACGCTGGCTAGCTAACGTTGGCTTGGCTAACTAGCAAGATTACATGATCCATTCGCTAATGTTGACAATACAATCAAAATTGCATACCTTTCACCTTGGCACGTTTCTCTTCTTCTTCTTTTCTTCTGTTTTTATACTGCGCCCCAGATGGCTTTTGCCTCTTCATAGTTCTCTAACGTTAGTCTTTCTTTCCTCAACGCTCAATTTTATAAACACTTGACCGATACCCATCAATGCACAGCGCTCTAGCATGTTCTGACTGTGAACACCTAAAGCCGAGGCTCTTAGACCGACCGACCGTTTTAGATTTTTGGCTCATTTCCCCTTATGTTAGAATTTTTTTTTTTATGTAAGAATAATGGTTGCAGATATAGAGGGGGGGCACCAAAACTGCGCCAAGCAACAAAAAAAACAAAAACAAAAAAAAATGTTGTTGCAATTTTTGGCGCCCCCCTCTGGGTGGCGCTCTAGGCAACTGCCTATATTGCCTGTAGGAAGCTCCGCCCCTGGGTGTACGTGTGCGGACTGTTGAGGTCTGGACATGCAGCAGATTGTAATGTATTAGGTTGGGATATAGGTGGCTCGGGGTGTTTGTGTTTGCCATATGCAACACAACCTTCAATTGTGTTTTTAATGCCTCGTTACAGGCAACCTGCGATTTCTCCACATGCTTTACCATTGCCACGCACCACGCTCTGTTGACCACCCTTGAAGCTTTGATGTTGCCATGGCTACGTTTGTGATCATTCAGCGCTGATTTCTGCATCGTCGTGCACCCTCGGACAAATCCGTTACTCATCTTAGCTTTTCTACAGATGTCGCAGAACATTTTGCCATCTTCCCTCCTCAGCCACTTAAACTCTTGCTCCCACTGAACCCGGTACTCCCGCTTCAACTCCTTGCCACTTGCTTGTCCCTCTGCTGCTGGCTGAACGTTGTCAGTTTTAGTCTTACTGGCTTGTCCTTCATCCACTGCATCAATCCCTCTTTTTTCACCTCGTTTATCCACACCATCACAATTACTGGGCTTATTAAAAAAGCTTCGGATACTCAGCTGCCGTGACATTTTGCGATTGCTAAGGCCGGTTAAACATCGAGGCAGGGGCGGCGCCTAGCCCTAACGGCTTAGCAACCCCATTGGGTTGCAAGCGCACCCCCCGCAAAAAAAGAGGCACATTTGCGCACCAACATTGAGAGAGAGAGAGAAAAGAGAAAAGGTGGGGGATAGAAAAGAGAGAAGAGAGAGAGAGAGATATTTGCGAGTTGCATAAGAACTGGTAAGATAGTAGTGTTTCCCACACATATTTACTTGGGCGGGCCGCCCAGGTATATTAACGGCCGCCAAAGTATAATTTGCGAGCTATTTAGGTTTAATTGTTTTAATCTGTCCACGAGCACGACGACATCTGCAATCCCTCGCCCCCTACCCCTCGCTATCGTGTGAAGGGTCTGCTTTATGCGCTCCGCACAGTAACCCTTCTGCGTGCTCACTAGCACACCTCCCCCCCGCTCATAAAGTCAAGTATCCCTCAAAAGGTCCGGTTTATTTCATTTTAAGGATGCGCACCAAGCAACATCTCCAGGTGCTCCTTTGAGAACCAGGGCAAAAGAGTTATGTGCACCCCTATCTATACGTATGTATTTATACACATTCTCCCTCAGTCGACCTGGCCACTAAGGATGTAATATAATGTGGGCCGCTGGTGGACATTTTGACGCTGTTCCGAGTTGTGTTCTAATCTGTCAAAATGACGGACTGCTTTCAGATTTTTACGTCATTCTTGGAAAAATTCCGTCACAGACGGAAAATATTCGGTTAACGCGACCTCTGGACTCATCATACTTTCTTGATTTGGGCTTAGTTGCTGCAAGGCTTGTCGTAGGCTCATCCACTTTTCTTTTAACTGACGGCCGTCTCCATTTTGTAGATTTATTTTCGAGCAGTGTTTGTTTACAATTTCTTCCCGTGCCCCCCCTGCAGTACCTCCGCGATCCACCAGGGATCCCACAGGGGACCCGACAGTTTTTACATAAATCCACGTTTATTTTGAAATGAGCCGTTGCGACTTCCGACTGATTTTGATAGAGCGGGTCAGATATGATATGTCAATAAACCTTACAAAATCTTGAAAGGGATGTGCAAAATTGCCTTTATATACAGTTTTTAATTAACTATTAGTAGAGAATAACGAGTAATGAATATACTTTATAGAGATCTGCAGATAAATGTTTAGTCTTCTCAAGCACCAACTATCAAATATCTCACCTCATTGTTGGCACTTGACAATCACCTTCCCTGAATTTTACTCAGGTGTAACTAAAGTCTGCTTTAAGGGTTGTTTATATTTCACATCATTAATCAGAATCTGCAAAGTTACTACACTGAACAGAAATACAAACACAACACTTTTGTTTTTGCTCCCATTTTTCATGAGATGAACTCAAAGATCTAAAACATTTTCTACATACACAAAATAACAATTTCTCTCAAATATTGTTCACAAATCTGAAAAAATCTGTGATAGTGAGCACTTCTCCTTTTCCGAGATAATCCATCCCACCTCACAGGTGTGGCATATCAAGATGCTGATTAGACAGCATGATTATTGCATAGGTGTGCCTTAGGCTGGCCACAATAAAAGGCCACTCTGAGAATGTTTTAGATCTTTGAGTTCATCTCATGAAAAATGGGAGCAAAAACAAAAGTGTTGCGTTTATATTTTTGTTCAGTGTAAAACGAATGTATTGGAGTAAAAATACCAGGTTAACCTCTGAATTGTAGTGGAGTAGAATTACAAAGTAACAATGAGCTGTCATGTGGACCATTATGGACACAAGCGATTTCCACCCATTTATTAATTATATGTTTTACATTTGTACACACCATTGTGTTTCCTATCCCCTAAACCTCCAGGGGTCTACACAGTTTAATACTGTCAACTTCTAATTTTGGGAAAAACAAAAACGTATTTTTAAAACTACAATTCCGAGTAGAGATGTGCCATAGAATATGTTGCGAAACACAATAGCCAGTATGTGTAGTTCTGGGGGGGGGGGGGGCTGGTCCCGTTCGAGTCCAGTTTTGGATAGTCTGCCGTGGTTTGGTTTGACGCTCGGCGTAACCTTGGCGCAATACCACTTCAACATCCAATCCCAGAGCTTGAAGATTAATCACAGGGTTTGTCAAGCAACGGGACTGTAGTCCCAAACAATAGCTGAGGATTATGGGTAGTGTTGTGTCTTCGGCCATACTAAACTCTGAAATGATTTTCGGATTTCATATGGCATTAACACCATATCTCAACGTGCGTTGCGGCTAAAACATCCAAATCACCAAGCTTCTATAACAGCGGTAATTCAAGTTTCAAAGTCTCAAAAATGCTACAACTACTGTCACAAACTGGATGAATGTGAAGTATGTTGTTAAAGGAGGATGAAAGCGTAATTAAGGAGCACTATTGGAGTGACTTTGATGGTTATTGGACTCAGGATTCATTCATTTGGATTCCCGTATGAAGAAATTAAAGGACGACGCAAGTGGAAACAATTTACAAAGGGATTAAAGTGTTTAAAACACATGCTCAAAGTAAGCCAGATTTTGCCGATGTGTTTATGTGGATTCAAAAGTTGTAAATAATCTACAAAATGGGGGGAGACCGATCTGATCGGAGCAACTGTGACAAATAATCCAACTGAAACCGGCATAGACAATGACTATGTTTTACAAATGCGCTTATCCAGACAAGCCTGGTTTGGACACTTTACGGACAGAAGAAACATTTCTATTAAAGAAAGAACTATACATTTCTGTCTTTTTATGCCTTTAATAGCTACTAACTTGAATTTGTATTAAAATTAATTTATCAATAATTTTTTATATTTTATTGTCATGTAGAGACAAGGCTTTTAGTGACAATCATGTATTGCGTTACAATTATATACAAAAAAAAAAAGAAAAGATATTTGGACTCAAATCATCTGAGGCCTGGCGCCCCCCCTGCGATCTTTGGCGCGCCCCCCAGGTTGGGAACCACTGCCTTATAGGTTCCGTCTGTTTTCGGTGACTTTATTTTGAAATTCAGTTCTTGAGGAACGGCTAAAAAGCCCAAGATTATAGAATCAAACAAATAAATAACAAGGATAATTGTGTGCTATTGTTGAATAAATAACAGTGTGTTATTTAGAAAATAATAACAAATTAGAAGGAAACATTTTAAGATTTAAAAAAATACAGGTTTCAGTAAAAAAAGTCAGACATTGTATGATTTAAAAATAAAAACAATAATCGTGGCTTGGTATTGAGTAAGAACATGTTTTTATTAACCACACAGCTTCTGGTCTACCAAGACCCGAAGGACAAAACGTGGCGTATCATATGCACGCAAAACTCAGCCTCAGAACACAATGGGAATGGTTAGCTATCTAATCTATTGCACGCATTTCCAATGTGTAAAGTCGTGTCATTTGTACGCAGACTGAAGAGAGTGGGTTGGTGTGTAAGAGTGAAAATATATGTAGGCTACAGTATGGAAAAGGAGAATGTGTGTGTAGGATCAGTATGAATTACGGCCTGTACGGCCCCTCATAAAATAGGCTACTTTAGCATATAAATAAACCAATTAATCAAAAGCTTTTTCTACAAGAATAAACACTAATTTTCTTGACGATGACCCTGACAAATGGCTGGCGAATGGAAGCAAAGTTACTCCGGCGTGCACGGTACAGCGCGATCATCCCAGCGACACCACGCTGCTCAGCCAACCAGCCCACTGGTGAGATCCCCCCCCCCCCCCCAGTCATCCACCTCCCTCTTTCTCTCTTTCCCCGCTCGGTGGGGCTAATAGACGGCCGGTGTCAAAAAGGGTTGTCAGTCCATTCTTTGCTTGTTTGGGTTCATCTGGACTAGCGGGGTGTTGGGATGGAGGGATGAAGGAAGGAGGAGGAGGGGATAAAAGGCTACTCGTGGGGGGAGGTAGTGACAGACAGATGGGGCAAGGAGGGGGGGGAGAAAGTGATGGAGGTAGTAGAAGAAGAGGAGGAGGATTATGGGTGCAGCTCAGCTCAGCTCAGCGGCTCCTCTCTCCAGGAGGACCGGCGGGACCGTCGGCCCATCACTGGCGCTTTATTGATTTCTACCCAGCGTGCTCTTTGTCAAAAATCAGATACAGTGCGAGCCCTCTGGACCTCCTCACCTTTTAAAGCACACAGAGAGCCTTTTATGTGCTGAACCGAGGCGTTTGCGAGCTTGTAATGGTGTGCGATTGTGTGCTGTGCTCTTTGTCGGGGGGTCAGAAGGCTCCGTGACGGGCGAGAGGCGAGAGATGAGAGAGGAGCCTCTTATTGCGCTGTGAGCAGATTTCACACACGCTTGTTTTGATGCTCTTTCATAGCTGTAATTTTTTTAACTGACTTGGACACAGCATTTTGCTGCATTTTGGCCAACATGTTGAGGAATACATTGTGTTTTGAGTAAGACCTTTAATAGGGTTAGGTCAAGGATTCAAGGGAATGTTAATGAAGGCCAAGTAATTCATTAAAGGAGGTTAAAGAGGACATATTCTGCTCATTTACAGGTTCATTATTATTTGTATGTTGAGCCTCTACTGTGACGTGTTTACAGGCTTTAAAGTTCAAAAAGGTCTTTATTTTTCTCATTGTGCCTGTCACAATTCTCATTCTAACGATTATGTCACGTTTTTAGTTTTGTATGTTTGGGTTTATTTTGCTGTTCGGTTCTCCCTGTCTCCCTTGTGTATTGTCTGGTCCCTCTCTCTGTGTTTTTCCTCCCTGTCGTTAGTTTCCCTGGTGTGTCTAATTGTCTGATTGTGTTCACCTGTTGCCCTTGTGTTTCTTCTCCCCTGCCCGGCTGTTTCTCGTCTCGTGATTACCCCTCCCTGTATTTAGTCTTGTCTCTTCCTGTGTTCAGTGTTGGTTCGTCTTTTGTTGGTGACTGAGTTCACCGGGGAGTTTTTTGTTTATCCGAATTATATTATTATCCTTGAAATAAAGGTGATATCAGTGTTATCTGCATTTGGGTCCTGCTTGCTTCACTCTACCGTAACAGTGCCTGTGTGATAAACTGTATCAACACCAAACACGTTAGGTTTCAGATGTTAAAGGAATTGGCGTCTGCCCAAACAGGAAAAATGAGTGTGTACATTTTCTGATCAGCTAAGAGACATAACAGCATCACATACATTTCTGGGGAATATCTTAAGGTGTTTTTTTTTGTAAAATGCTGATTAAACCTACATTGTGTTCGGTTGGTTTTTATGGTGGCTAGGTTTCATTAATGATGACATATTTTTGCTTCAATATTTAAAAGGTCTTTCTTTTTCTCATACTGCCTGGACTATAATACATTAAATTACATGACACTTGTTAGACGCTTTAACCCAAAGTGACGTGGGGATGGAGCCAGTGCTCTCTGATCAGCGCACTAACTGTTACGGCCCGTCCACACTACAGCTTAAAAAAAAGCTTGCCGGCGGGCGTGTCTGAAGCTCGACCAACAACCAATCACATGAATCTCCCGCCCCTGACACACAAGCAGCGGTTTGATTGGCTAGAGCTTGTACTGGCATATGATTTGATTGGCTGATGCTTCAACCGAAAGCTTCAGAAGCTTCAAAAGTTGAACATTGCTCAACTTTTGCAGCCTGAAACGCCAGGAAAGCTCCGCTCTGCTATCCACAATTCAGTTCGGCGAAAAGCGAGGCAACGTGACGTCACCCTATTCAAAGTGAATGGGCAGACGCGTTGGAAACCGTTTTTGAAGCTGTCGAAGCTGTAGTGTCGACGGGCCGTTACTGAGCCACAGCCTCCACTACTTTTTGAAACCAGAGCCCTGATTGGTCAGCTGACTGGCCCTGTTGTGATTGTTCAACCACTTAGAGATGTCCCACCCCTTAGCCTATCACTAACAATGTGTTGGAGTGCCATAAAGAAGTGCAAGTGTTGCATAGTGATGTCATTATGTTACATAAGTGAATAAAGGAGTCCAATGGAGGCGTTTCAGGCAGGGGGGGGGGGGGAGTGTGTGGGAGAGAAACTCCCTCTGGAGGGAACACAGGGAATGTAACCTTTGCAGACCACTTACATGAAATAAAACCTATCGAACACACTACAGGGAAGGGAAACCCCCAAAGCGCTGAATAGGGCCTCTTTTAAAAGACAGTAGCCTAACTACTGATTCCAAGGGTAGTTTGTGCAAAACAAGATCAAAGAAAAGTCACGGCTCACTAGATTTTAGACTAATTCGAATTTTGCCGCATTTTGGTCAAAATGATGACAAATACGTAGTGTATTGAGTGGAACTTTTGTTAGCGTTAGGGCTAGATCAATGATTCCAGAAAATGTTAATAAAGACCAGTTCATCCATTAAAGTAGTGTAATGGAAAGTAACTACTGATTTTATTTATAACTTATGTACATCATTAAATTATCATCTTTGGAAAAAAAACGATCATAGGTGGTCATTTTGAAAGGTTACTGAATATGACGATACATCTGGTTGAAAAAAACAGTGGCAACGCACTAACTGTCTGGTAATAGCTGAAGATTCAAGTGAATATGAAATAACTATGTAGATGGCAGAGGTAAACTAAAGGAAGGGGGGGGATGTTGACGTTGGCGGGGGTCCACTGTCCAGCGACTACTCCGCCCCCCCTCCCCACCCCTGCTGCCCCTCCAACCTCGACACGGAAAAATATTATGCAGCAGCCGGGCTTTCATTGACTCCCAGTGATTCATTGTCCAATTTTAAACTGCCAAGCTGTTAAATTGCATCAGGGCTGCCAAAATTCATTCCAGGACTGTAGAGGAGATATACAAAATTAAATGTCATCTCAGCTAGAGTGGAAAACTTTTACCTCTCCTCCTAGTGAGGGCAGGAATATGCTAGATTCTGGTATGATCGATGGCCGCGCGGGACTACACTTAACCTACTTAGTGATGTCATGTTAGGCTGCAGCGCTGTTTACTCTCAGCCGAATGACAGCCAGGAATAAACTTTATCAGCCACTGACATCGGCCCATTCTCCCTCCTCTCCCTCTCCATCTTTATGTAAATGCACAGAAGCATGACTCTCTTCTCTTCCCTCAATGACTCCCATGCAAACTTGTTTGAAGAGGGCAATTTCTAAGACAGGGGAGTGTTTGTCCGTTTATTAAGTTATCCACTTCTTAATATCTGAGTTATAGTGAAGAGGGTGGTGCAGCTATTTGTAGTTGGAGACCTGCTGTGGTCAGGTGTCATGTCTTACAACGTGTCTCAATGTGTCATTTTATTCAGGTTTTCATAAAATATGCTATTGTCTACTCTGGATCATACAAGCCCAGCAGGTGTCAGGGGAAATAAATATGTACACACAAACTAGTATTTGTTTTGCATTCGCAATACATTTAAATCAGTTAAAAGAGAAGATAGTCATGTTGTATGTTTTTTATAATTATGTAGACATTGTTTATTAATACTGGTCAGCTGTGGCTGCTGTCAATTAAGTGCACTTTAGCCCAGTTTGTGACTTGTATGTATTACCATAGTGCATAAGACGCACAGTATAGGGAATTACATAGTATTAAATACACAATGATCAAAGCTCTTGGTGATTGTCAATAAGGAAGTATTATAATACTTGACCTAATAAATCACTATTATGTTCACAATGCATTATAGAAAGTGATACAAGGCCGTCTCTGTTAATACCATTTTTAAAATGTACAATCTGCTTTATACAATCTGCTGAATATGAAAAGTCCTTTAGAAATAACTTATTTGATTTAAATTGATTTTGAAATGTAAGTGTTCTCCCCACATAATGATCACAAATACAAAATAAAAGTAGAATATAAATTCTAGACACATAGAGCTGGCAAATTTCAATAATTATTTAAAATAAAACATCATTTAAACGTGTTCTCATCTTTGCAGCTTTGCACACCTTGCGCATTTTTTTTTCTTGATTCCGTTCAGTGCAAAACCTCTGAAGAGCACTTATCAACAGTGTCGATTTGTATAAATGACATTAAATGGCGCACCTGTCTCAAACATCAGAACTTATTTTCCATCCCTCTTTCTCCCGATATTTCCTCTGAATACAGGAGCCGTCCCTCCTTGATCGTCACACAATAACCCCCCTCTCCCCCTTCTCTGTCTCTGCTCCTGCTCATGCTGCTTTACACACTGCGAGGCGGCGATATTTATTATTACGAATATCATTTGTATTAATCACCAGGATAAATGACTGGTTTGGCTATCTGAATGCCTCATTTAGAGAAACTTGGCTCCCATGTTATGGTTATAAATTACAGGCAGGCCTGTGTTTCACCTTAGGCTCTCTCTCCTCCTTCTACACACACACACAAACACACACACACACACACACCCACACACACACACACACACACACACACAGACAGAGAGAAGCTGTTTCATATGTCACACCGATGGACGTGCAGGTGACATCACTTCAAGAAACAGTGCTAAATGCACATGGCCGTACCACGTTCACACACTGACAGCACTCCCCACACTATGAGAGTTGGCCTCCTAATGTCCACACTACCTCATTACTGCCTCATGAATTTATGTTTAATTTAAAAAACAACTTCCTACCTGAAAATCTTCACTTTCAGATTGGACATTTTAAGATACAACTCCTGTTTCCAGTACATTTGCATTTTGTTGATACCAAAGTAGATTTTCTGCACCTATTGTATGTGGTTGGTATGCACATAAAGTCAGTTATTATTCACTTTTAAATGTATTTTATACATAAATATCTGCCCCCAATTTGTTAAGAAATTCTGAAAGTTTCAGGGAAATAATTATCTCTCTTTTTCTACTTATCCACCTGTTTACAAACCTGTCTGAAAAAATGAGCTGATCAGATTTGGCCACATTGTGACGTCACAACGATTTTGGGTTGGGCAACCATTAGCCACTAACCAACCAGGTTAACACCCGCTCCGTCTTTACTCGTCTTAACTGAATCTCCTCCAAAAGAACCATTGTGTTTTTGTAACCAAACACTTCCACACAGGAGGTTGGCCAGCAGGAGATCATTTGAGACATGTTTGATATATATCTGACATAATATATTGTTGAAAAGAGTAGCCTCTCTGAAGAACCAGCACCTTACCGTGGTAGAGAGGTTTGTGTGCCCTGATGAACCTGGGGGCTGTGTTGTCTGGAACCTTGTGTTCCTGGTAGGGTCTCCCATGGCAAATTGGTCTCAGGCAAGGGGCCAGACTAAGATTGGTTCAAAAGACCTCATGAAAGAAAAAACAAGAAGTGAGGATGCCCGGCCCGGAGGAAGCCCGGGGTCCCCTTCTGGAGCCAGGCCCAGAAGGTGGACTTGTCGGCGAGCGTCTGGTGGCCGGGCTTGCCAAGGAGCCCGGCCGGGCACAGCCCGAAAACGCAACGTGGGCAACACCTCCGCTTCTCTGTCCCGCGGGCCCACCACCTACGGGAAACAGCGATGGGGTCGGGTGCGCTGCCAGAAGGGTGGCAGTGAAAGCAGAGGGTCTCGACGGACCAGACCCCGGCGACAGAAGCTGGCTTTGGGGACGTGGAACGTCACCTCTCTGGGGGGGAAGGAGCCGGAGCTTGTGCGGGAGGTGGAGCGTTACCAGTTGGATCAGGTTGGGCTCACCTCTACGCCATAGACTGTATATTTAAATGGACGTAGGTTCCGTGAGGTCACCCATAGGATTCTGCAGAGTTGCCGAGAAGCCCTTAGTAGGCGGAGTCGGCCACTAACGGCTCGACAGTGACGTCAAGAGTTCAACTCCCGCCTTCTCCAGCCTGCTCCAAATAAGGGCAAAGAGGCGGAGCCGAGGCGGGACCTGCTGCCACCGAGCTGAAAGTTCCAGAGCTAGCTGAAGCCACCAAGCTAAGCTAACATGCTCCCCATCTGCACACTGCCATAGCATTTTATGTTTCTAAGGTAAGCGGACATGAAACTATTCAGCAAAACTATAAATAATAATCTAAGTTATTTAGCATAATATTTCAGAATCTTAAAATCCCTTAACGTTTGTATGCAATTGTGCTAAATTCAACACTGGAATCAAGCAAATATTAATATGTTTGTATGACATTAGTTATTTATATTTTGATATCACTTAATTATACGTTTAATACATTTAAGTCAAGCTAAGGTACATGTGATGGTAGCTAGTTAGTGCTCTTACCCGTGAGGCCTCCTCCAAACAGCATAATAACCAGACTGTATCATTAAAACTAAGTACCAGTTCTAGGTCCTTGACTTTAGACAAACAATTCAAAACACAAAATGTATTTAAAGACCAATCTTTATTTGAATGTGCCTCTTAACCTTATACATTAGTTATACAGTAATAGTATTGACAATCTAAAAAAAATGAGCAACTCAACAGTCAACTTTATGTTTCTTATTGTCTAAAGCATTTATTATTTTCATTTTCCCCCTCTCATATTCAGTGTGGACGGATTGAGACAGCGTGGTGTCCAGAAAGCTGCAGAGACTTCAGGGAGAAACCTCCGTGTGATGGACGTCCTGTCTGTTGGTTTGGAGAGGACTGATGGAGGAGCCCATGCTGGGCAAAGCTGATACCAACTGCACAGGCCTAGTCTGTCACTTTATTTGACTACATGTGTTTACATTTTAATAGTTTTATACCTTCTGTCCATATGTGCTTTTTATTTAAAACATGTTTGATTAAGTTTTGGTTCACATTTCAATAAATTGTATTTGTATTTGCACTCCTTTTGTCCATTATTCTTACTGAAGATTGGCCCCATTTATTTGTGACGTTGCTAACTCTGCGGTACAAGGCACAAGTGATTTGAAGCTCATAAAGCGAGGCAAATAGAAATAATCAGCTGATGGAGTGTAAATGTGGAAATAGGTGCATTCGATCAGCGGACTGTTTTTACAATAAAAGTAGTTTCTTAGTGTACTGGTCTTAAAATCTCATAGCATCAGCTTTTCATTTTCCTCTTGGATGTTCTTCTTGACCCTCAGAGAAGGAGAAAACGTTGTGTCTTTCAGGCATGTCCTTTCCTAACAAAAATGACAGGAAACATAAAACACATTATTGCAGAAAAAGTGTGTTATTTATGAAAGCGGTGTGTTTGTATATTTAGGGGCTGGAGATATAATTATTTTGTAATTGTAATGTTTTTTGTTTTTTTTCAACAATGAGCTACAAAGACAATCAGATTATGAATGAACAGTATGAAGTTCATCAACATTGAAATTTGTTATCAAAATAATATTGAACTGTTATCAAAACGTAGTGCAACTGTAGAAGCTTGCTCTGTTGTCTCACTGAAAGAATAACTTTTACCATGTTTTTTACATACAATATTGAGATAAATAGTAGCAGTTCTCACTATTTGTTAAATATCTTTGCCTTTAATACATTAAATTAGAAAGCTGACAAAATCATATTGCTTGTTAACATCTAAATGTAACTTTTTGCACAGAAAAAACCCTCAACTTCACTGGTGTGTAGGTGATCTAGTATTGTTTAATGGAATTTATATCAGTGTATTAAAGTCAATACTTCATTCATTTAAACCAATATCTTTCTTGATTATTTGTACAATATGAAAAATATAGTATTTGTACCTGTGCTGAAGTTCACTGCTGTGAGGAGTCCAGTTCTGTCTCTCACTCTCTGGTCCAGCCTGTCTGCATCACCTGGACACCTTAAACAAACAGATATATATGTAAAGTACCATGTGTACAAACAATATAACTGATTCTCTTCTGTTGAACATGTTGGATTGTGTATTGTCCGAGTCAGGGTCCTTTTTATTTTACTGTAACTTTGGAAGTTGTGTTACCAATGCTTACTTTTTTACCTATTTGGTAATGTAATTCATAAAAACAACAAGGTTTGGTTTTGTTCTTCAGATGACTGTGATGTTAACGTGTAAGCTCAATAATGAACTCCAGCTCAACCAACCATATTGTAATATCTAAGTAATCATCTTGAAATATGACATTAATAATTATAATATACACACATCTTGTTGTGAGGTTGATTTCACATACACTACTTCGACATTAGCTTTTCTACATACTTGAGCATAGCCAATTTAAATTAACCTTAGTGATGCATACAATTCCTACCTACATAATAATCATCTCTCTAAGTTACAAGGATGACCTTATTTTATCAACCTCAAACAGAAGCCGTTTGTTGTACAGTATTATCCCACTTAACACTTGTCTATTTAGTTTTAACCTTTATAAATATAGTCTATGATTTTAATTTGGAGGCTACTATTAGCATCGTTAGCACCGATGTAGCTACCACTCGCTTACACGCTAACCCAAGCCGTAACATTAATTACGTAGCTGATTAAAATCATTAACACATGAATAAGTACTCGAATTTCACTTACCCCAAAACTGCATTCATGCACCGTCTGTTTCAACCACAGAGCGAGTTACAATAGTCCGATATATAAGCATGAAGAACAAACAAACACGGCCGGCTTCAAGTTGTGTTCCCTAGATGAGCTGAACAGGCAGAGTGCCTGTAGCTTCACGGAGCAGCTAGCAGAGAGACAAGAAGCTAACAGCAGCAGTCACTTCACAGAGCCGTCACTCAATGTGACCACGCCCCAATTTATGTAAAAAAACTTTAAGACCTAATATGAATAAAAGGGTCGTGTTAGAAAACAATTCACTCACAGATCCATAATCATGAAAGTGGAATCTAACTATATTCATAATAATATTTATTGCATCCATGGGTAGAAACATGTTTTTTTCTGCTGTAAAGTTGGGCATTTTAACATGGGGGTCTATGGATATTGCTCCTTTCTGCAGTCAGTCCCTATCAGCCAATATATGAACTGCAGTGTGTGCCACTTCCGTATTGACGTCCCGGCTCTTCCACAGAGTTTGTCGCTTGCTCTACGCACAGCGTTGGCTCTGGAACCTTACTTCTGGATAGTTCCCTATGCCTGTGGGTTATGGGGGGAAAAAAAACTCTGACTGTTGTGTGTGCTTATGCACCCAACAGCAGTTCAGAGTATACAGCCTTCTTGGAGACCCTGGAAAGAGTCCTATATGGGGCTCCTGAAGTGGACTCTTTAATCTTGCTGGGAGACTTCAACGCACATGTGGGCAATGATGGAGACACTTGGAGGGGAGTGATTGGGAGGAACGGTCCCCCTGATCTGAACCGGAGTGGTGGTTTGTTACTGGACTTCTGTGCTAGTCATGGATTGGCCATAACAAACACCATGTTCGAACATAAGGATGCTCATAAGTGTACGTGGTACCAGAGCATCCTAGGCAGAAGGTCCATGATCGATTTCGTTATCGTATCATCGGACCTGAGGCCGTATGTTTTGGACACTCGGGTAAAGAGAGGGGCGGAGTTGTCAACTGATCACCATCTGGTGGTGAGTTGGGTCTAGTGGCGGGGGAAGCCTCTGGATAGACTTGGTAAGCCCAAACGTGTAGTTCGGGTAAACTGGGAACGTCTGGAGGAGGCCGAAGTTCAGGAGGCCTTCAACTCACACCTCCGGCGGAGCTTTTCGGGCATTCCTGTAGAGGTTGGGGACATTGAACCAGAATGGTCGGTATTCAAAGCCTCTATTGCCGAAGCCCTGGCGGGGAGCTGTTGTCTCAAGGTCCGAGGTGCCTCAAGGGGTGGTAACCCTCGAACCTCCTGGTGGACACAGGTGGTCAGGGAAGCCGTCCGACTGAAGAAGGAGGCCTTCAGGGATTTGTAATCCCGGGGGATTATCCCTTCGGGACTGACAGGCCCGAAGGGCAGCAGCCTCAGCCGTGGCCGAGGCAAAGCAGCAGGTGTGGGAGAAGTTCGGAGAAGACATGGAAAAGAACTTTCGGGCGGCACCAAAGTTGTTCTGGAAAACTGTCTGACACCTCAGGAGGGGGAAGCAGGGAACCATCCAAGCTGTGTACAGTAAGGATGGGACGTTGTTGACCTCAACTGATGGAGTGTTAGGGCGTTGGAAGGAACACTTTGAGGAACTCCTGAACCCGACAACTCCGCCCTCTATGTTAGAGGCAGAGCTGGAGTATGACGGGGGATCAACACCAATCTCCCGGGGGGAGGTCAATGAGGTCGTCAAACAACTCCACAGTGGCAAAGCCCCGGGGGTGGATAAGATCCGCCCAGAAATGCTGAAGGCTCTGGGTGTTGGGGGACTGTCATGGTTGACACGTCTCATCAACGTTGCGTTGATGAGACGCATGCGGATGTTTGAGGAGGAACAATGCAGATTCCGTCCTGGTCGTGGAACGACGGATCAGCTTTTTACTCTCGCAAGGATCCCGGAGGGGGCCTGGGAGTACGCTTATCCAGTCTACATGTGTTTTGTAGACTTGGAGAAGGCGTATCACCGGGTTCCCAGGGAGTTACTGTGGGAGGTGCTGTGGGAGTATGGGGTGAGGGGGTCTCTACTCAGGACCATCCAATCTCTGTACTCCCAAAGCGAAAGCTGTGTCCGGGGCCTCGGCAGTAAGTCAGACCCATTTTCGGAGAGGGTTGGCCTCCGCCAAGGCTGCGCTTTGTCACCAATCCTGTTTGTAATATACATGGATCGGATTTCGAGGCGTAGTCGTGGGGGAGGGGGTCTGCAGTTCGGTGGACTAAGGATTGCACCACTGCTTTTTGCAGATGATGTGGTTCTGATGGCTTCATCGGTCTGCGACCTTCAGCACTCACTGGATCGGTTCGCAACCGAGTGTGAAGCGGCTGGGATGAGGATCAGCACCTCCAAATCTGAGGCCATGGTTCTCAGCAGGAAACCGATGGACTGTCCACTCCAAGTAGGGAATGAGTCCTTACCCCAAGTGAAGGAGTTCAAGTATCTCGGGGTTTTGTTCTCCAGTGAGGGAACAATGGAGCGTGAGATGGGCCGGAGAATAGGAGCAGCGGGAGCGGTACTGCAGTCGCTTTACCGCACCGTTGTGACGAAAAGAGAGCTGAGCCAGAAGGCAAAGCTCTCTGTCTACCGGGCCATTTTTGTTCCTACCCTCACCTATGGTCATGAAGGATGGGTCATGAGCGAAAGAACGAGATTGCGGATTCAAGCGGCCGAGATGGATTTTTTCCGCAGGGTGGCTGGTGTCTCCCTTAGGGATAAGGTAAGAAGTTCGGTCATCCGGGAGGGACTCAGAGTTGAACCGCTCCTCCTTCGCGTCGAAAGGAGCCAGTTGAGGCTGTTCGGGTACCTACTTAGGATGCCACCTGGGCGCCTCCCTAGGGAGGTGTTCCAGGCACGTCCAGCTGGAAAGAGACCAAGGGGTAGACCTAGGACCAGGTGGAGGGATTATATCTCTTCGCTGGCCTGGGAGCGCCTTGGGATCCCCCAGTCAGAGCTGGTTGATGTGGCCAGGGAAAAGAAAGTTTGGAGCTCTCTGCTGGAACTGCTACCCCCGCGACCCGACCACGGATAAGTGGGAGAAGATGGATGGATGGATGAAAAGAGTATAGGGGTCCTTTAAACGTCCACCATTGTAATCCTGAATGATGTTAAAACTATGGTGGAATCTATTCAGTCCAACATGTCTGTTCGCAAATCTTTAATTGACTAAAAACATAGTTTTATGTAAATCATTGATACCGTGGTTCGCTGCTGTACCTGGCTTGGTGTTTCTGTAAACTGATCTGTTCCCAGGTTAAGTAAAGGTTGAATACACAAATTGTTCATGTTTAATATACTCTCAACCACGATGTTAATGTTTCTCCATTTGTGATGTTTGTCCATGTTGTGAATGTCTATGCGTGTCAATTGTATTCTATTCTACAGCCAGGGTTGGGAGGGTTACTTCCCAAATGCATTCCCATTAAACACTGGAGAAAATAAATATCAATAAGATATGATATATATGTAAAGTGAATGAGGCTCCTTTGTCGTGGTGCACACATGCATTTTACAACGTACTGCATTGAGCTTTTATTATATAAAACGTTTTTAAAATCTACTTTATAGCTTGTAGTAACTCACGGGAGGCTTCTTTTATTTTATTTGTATTCATAATAATTTATATTTTTCGTCAGAATGTATTATGGCAACCCTGTCTCCTAAAAATTACGTTCCCACAGAACTAAACTGCATTCTCAATTACGTTTAGCTAGAAACGTATTTTCTCCCACGTTACATTTCTTATGAACGTATCTTAAATACGTTTATTTTCTACATATCTTTGCCATTTATTGTCTTGCTTATAATAATGATAATAGTCATATATAAATATCATTTTAGAGCACAAATTTGAAATCAGTAGGCGAGGCTGTAATTTCGCCAGCTGCAGAAAATAACAGTTTTATCATGCCAAAAAGCTGCTGTGTCGTTTATTGCACCTCAAACATTAAAACAAATTCAGAGTTACGTGTTTCTGTACTTCCTCTAAGAAGAAAGGACAGTAACAGAAGATCTCTGTGGCTTCAGGCTTGATCGCCGTTCAAATGACAGTGTTGGTTTCCCCAAAAGTGGGCGGGGCTGTAAAGTGACATAGATTTTACTCTCATCTATTATTCAAAACCATTCTATTTATTCTAATGTAAATTACATGCCAGTGTTTTATCTTTTTATTTATTTGTTTTTATTTTAAATCATATTATGTCTGACTTTTTTTCCCGTCTGTGAGGAAAAGAAATGGGGCTCAGAGCCTCAAAATACTGAAATCTGTATTTTTGAAAATCTTTTTTCCTTCTAAGTTGTTATTCTTTTCTAAATAACACACTGTTATTTACTCAACAATAACACACAATTATCCTTGTTTTTATTTATTCGTTTAATTCTATAATCTTGGGCTTTTTAGCATGCTTTTTAGCCGTAAATAAAGTCACCGGAAACGTAGACGTAGGCCTATAAGGGACATTTCGAGCGATACACACCACAAACCCACTGAACCGATTACCCAAGATCCTCAGCTTGAAGCTCGTTGATTGGATGTTTTAGCCGCAATGCATGTTGGGATATGATGTTAATGCGATATGATATCCGAAAACATTTAAAAAAAATATATATATTTTTTATTCAGAGTGTTCTTGCTTTTCTCTTTTGAAGCCATCACATAACGGCATTGTAATACACGGTTCGGCTGCATTAAATATTACACATCTGCCGTAGTTCTTTATTTATAGAGCCCTGATGAGAAGACTTCTGGACAAACAGGAGAACTGCCGCCGAAACTGAATATGTGACGTGGATCATAAATATATCAGCAATTAAACAACATCTTCAATTTCTCTTCACACAATACGTCTCCTCACAATATCAATACTAATTCGGCTGACTTTTATATTTGATCCAATTGGTAGATAGGTTATATTTACACCATAACGGTGCACAGCTGACATCGGACTTGTAGTTTTTAAAGACATTACTGATTTTCTTTGAATATAACAATGTAAATACTGAGTTGAGAGAATAGTCAGGGGATATGGGTGATAGGAGACACATCTATGGAATCACAATTTCAATAGCTTACCATTAAATGACGGATATGCCTTTCTGTCTGAGATGTTTTACAAATCAGATATTAATGTGTAGAAGTAAAACATGAGAAATAGTATAGCAATATCCTGTAATATTATGTAAAAACATGAATAAAACTACACATCTTCAGATGTTATACATATATAAGTGTCCTACACTAATAGTGTAGGACATCTACAAAGTTATTGTTAGTATGCTGTGTGTACCTTGTGTGCACCGCCTAGTGGTTAAAGCACGTTATTGAATTATTTTTGTTGAATAATGTTATTTGATGAAAAAAATATAAAGAGTACATACTTTCATAGGGGGAAAGTAGAAGGTTAATGCTAGAAATATAGAATATAAAAAATCAAGAAGATACTGTAAGTGATCTCTACAATAAAACAGTTTAGTGCTAGATGTACAAAGATATTAATAGGAGGATGTGCAAAACAGACAAACTAATTAACCTTTATCGACACATTAAATCATACTTTTGGTTAAGGTCTTCTTTCAAATAAGAAAAAAGCTTTGGGGGTATATCTACAGATAAATATTAAGCCTGACAAAGTACTTAACGTCTAATACATTGCTTTCCTGCAATGTTAACTATGTTGAAGCACTTATTTTAACTGATATTATACATTATTATTATATCTCTCCTGATTGTTGGCACTTGACAATCACCTTCCCTGAATTTTACTAAAGTCTGATTTAAGGGTTGTTTATATTTCACATCATTAATCAGAATCTGCAAAGTAACTAAAATAAATGTAGTGGAGTAAAAATAACAATGAGCTGTCATGTGGGTATATATTAATGCTGCCCATTATGGATACAAGCGATTTTCTCCCATTTAGAAATTACATTACTAAATGTGTACACACTAATGTGTTTCCTATCGCCTAAATCTCCAGGGCTGTACACAGTTTAATACTGTCAACTTCTAATTTTGGGAAAAACGAAAATGTCTTTTAAAACTACAATTCCCAGTAGAGACGTGCCATAGAAAACATGTTGCGAAACACGTGTATTTCTGGGGGGCGTTCGAGTCCAGTTTTGAATAGTCTGCCGTGGTTTCGTTCCATTTGAAAGAGCTTGACGCTCGGCGTAACCTTGGCGCACTGCCACTCCAACATCCAAATCCCAGAGCTTGAAGATTAATCACGGGGTTTGTCAACGGGACTGTAGTCCCAAACGATAGCTGGGGATTATGTAGTGTAGTGTCTTCGGCCATCCTAAACTGAATTTGTTTTCGGATATCATATTGCATTATCAACACCACATCTGGCGTCACAGAGATCTTCTGTTACTGTCCTTTCTTCTTAGAGGAAGTACAGAAACACTTAACTCTGGATTTGTTTTAATGTTTAAGGTGCAATACGACACAGCAGCTTTTTGGCATGTTAAAACTATTATTTTCTGCCTCGCTCATGAGAGTAACAGCTGGCTATAAATGACTATTATCATTATTATAAGCAAGACAATAAATGGTAAAGATATGTAGAAAATAAACGTCTTTAAAATACGTTCATAAGAAACGTAACGTGGGAGAAAATATGTTTCTAGAAGATATGTAGAAAATAAACGTAATTGAGATTTGTTCATAACGAACGTAACGTGGGAGAAAATACGTTTCTGGCTAAACGTAATTGAGAATGCAGTTTGGTTCTGTGGGAACGGAATTTTTAGGAGACAGGGTTGCCATAATACATTCTGACGAAAAATACAAATGATTATGAATACAAATAAAATAAAAGAAGCCTCCGGTGAACTACTACAAGCTATAAAGTAGATTTTAAAAACGTTTTATATAATAAAATCTCACCGCTGGATGTTGTAGAAATGCATGTGTGCACCAGTAGCGTAGGCAGAAATGTACTTTAGGGTGGGCCTGTAAAAAATAGGGTGGGCCAAATTTTTCTTCTGTGCATCAGAAGCTAACAACAATCCCCGCCGGTACCGGTGCCAGATTACTTTTAGAATACTTTTGGAATACTTTCTTTTTCCATAACAGATGGGTATGTTTTGGTGCACAGGAGACACGTGTTTTACTGTTTTAATGGCTTATCAAGAGCACAAACACAACCTCTTGGTGTCATTCTGGACAGCTCCCTCTCATCTGCACCCCACATAAAAAACATCACGCTGACTGCATTCTTTGTACTGTCTTAAAACCTTTCCTTAGAATATGTTATGAATTGTAAGGTGTCCTTGGGTGCTTTGAAAGGCGCCCCTAAATAGAATGAATTATCATTATTATTTATTATCTGAAACGATGTTATAACTTTTAAAACGTTTTCCAGTCACTTGCCCCATGCATTCAGCAGCAGCAGGCCATCACTTTGATTTGATCCCGTTATAAATGTCATCATTTTGACAATAAATAAATGCTACATAAACGTTATCTAGCACATTTTATCTAACCATCTCCGTTCTCATTCATAACACTCCGTTCGATGTCTCACTATGGGATGCGCCTCATCGTGGAGCAAACAGAAGCATCAATCTCATTACGCCAATCCTGATTGGCTGGTGATCTTGACGTCAGCGTCAGGGAATCCACCCACCCTATTAGTAGCTTGCGCCACGTCGCAGCGTCATTCAAACACCTCTTCTCGCTTCAGAGCACATCTCTACATATCAGTAGCCGGGCTAGCTTAACAGTCCACAAACTGAACCCAAAGCTAACTTTCGGTCGACGGGCGCTCGCCGGCTACTTTTCTGCTTCGCAAGAAGACTGTTAATACTAACACACCAGTTAGTATTGCAATCTACCTCACCGTTTCTTTCTTCGGAAATAAAGGTAAGGTTTTGATTTTTCAAGCTAGTGACACACCTGTTGCTAGCTTGCCTTCCCTCATTACCGACACCACGGTAGCGAGTACTTTTTTTCTTTTTCTCTCTCACACCAGAGGAGGGGAAGATAAAAAGGTATTAACACACCAGTTAATATTCTTTGAGAATAATATTCTACACCGTCGCTTTTTCTCTGGATTAACGACAGGTGGGGAAATAATTTTTTCTCAGCAACGTACCTGTTACGAGCGGGTCCTCTCCAAGCCGTCTCCACGCCGTCACCAAGGCGAACGAGATGGACGCTTCTCTCCCGCACACCAGAGGAGTCAGGGACTCGGAGCCTCGGCTCTTGAAGTATTATTTGAATTATTTGAAGGATTAAAGTAACGTGTTATGGCAGGAAAGTTCAATCTGGTATATTCATTTTAATGTCACCTTATATAGAATGTGTGTTAAACTTGTGATTTCTGCATTGAGTGACTTCTGCCTCGCAGATACCAAGAAGAGCCCCCTAGGGTCTCTCTGTTAATTATCAATAGTCCTTGCAATCAACAGGGGAATTCCCAGATACATTTTCAGATATAAGGCAGTTAAAGTCTTGTAGAATTAATGTTTATCTCCTACACATCCTGCAGGCCTTGAGACTTGGGTCACCCAGCAGTAAATGAGATAAAGGTCCTTTTGAGCTGATCAATAAAATGTATTCATTCCTAGTAAGCTGACTTTGGGGTGAAGGGAAGTTCAGGGAAGCCATTAAGCCACAAGAACAATTAATTTATGTTAGTTGACTGATTCGGGGACTGTCATGGGACGATGGCGTTTGGATATTTACAAATATGGCTTTCATAGAGAAAAACAGGTGACTGTTTTGTGATAAGATACATGATACGATGTTTGTGTGTGTTGAAGATGTTTAGGGGGAATGAGTATGTGTCCTGTCAAAGAGTCCTCTGTCATGACTCCAAATCATTGATTGGGGGATCTGCCTAAGGGCAGAGGGACAGACACACACACACACACACACACACACACACACACACACACACACACACACACACACATACACTGTGAAGCAACAGATGGAATCAACAAACTGACTTACTACCTGGGATCCCGCCCAGAAGGGAAACCGACCAATGGAACACTGCCAACTCACTGTCTAGCTCGCTCAGAAGTGAACTCTGTGTATAAATGTTGTGATCATTTTGAAGATCGGGGCTCTTGTTTTTGACTTGCCGTTCCTGAGATGTGTCTCACACGGTGGTAGAACCTGAGCCCGGAGTACTCTGCAGAGTGCTTCGTGATTAGGTGAAGTATTTGTATGTTTTTGCCATTAAAGCAGATGATTGTTTAACCCTTATCCTGGCTGCTTTGAATTTTTCCTTCTTTTGAGAACCCGCTCATATAGGAACGGCGTGGAGCAGAGATTCTGCCCCAACACTCTGCGGCTGCGGGTTGAAGATATCAGGCACAGACTCACACCAGGTCTGCTCTTCCTGCCTCGGGCTGGAACATGCCCAGGAGGCTATCGACAACCCCGGCTCGTGCGGGCATTGTGCACGCTTCACCATCAAGAGCCTCCGCCGACGGCTAGCACGCCAAGCTAGCTTGTCGGGACAGGACCCCTCATGTCCAATGTTTCGCCGGCCGGCAATCAAGACATGGGGGCGTCCGCCGCAGAAATTGAGCCCCGCGCTGTGTCAGGCTGGGGCTCAATAACAGCGGCAGCCGCTGAACCGGAGCCCCGCGCCGTGTCAGGCTGGGGCCCGGTGGCGGCAACAGCCGCGAGAGCAGAGCCCCGCGCTGTGTCAAGCTGGGGCCAACTGGACCTCACCATGTTCTCGCCCGCGGAGGATGTCCTGGAGTTGGACTACATGGAGGACGAAGAGGATGCCTCTGAGTTCCTCCTGTCCGACTCGGATGAGCAAGAAGATGATATCTTCGTGTCATCAGCTCAGGCTGCAAAGCCGGGAGCGATGGCTGCTCTCCCGGGCGATAGCGCACCAGCTTCGCCCTGTCTGAGCATGGACCTGCAGGCCTTGTGGCAACGCGCCGCGTCCAGGCTGGACATCCCATGGCCTGAAATGACCAAGGAGACCTCCAGGTCTTGCTACGAGGGGAATACTTTGCCCCAAGCAGCGAGGACAAAGAGGCAGCTCCTTCCAGTCTTACCGGAGATGCTGGACGAGGTGTCGGTCTCGTGGAGAGACCGTCCCTTCAGTAATAAGGCCCCAATCCAGGGTGCCTCCTCCCTGGACTGTGACGGTATGGAGAGGCTCGGCCTGCTCCGCATACCGCCCATGGAACCGCTGGTGGCAGCCCACCTCCAACCGAGGCTGGCTCCGACACCAGGCAGGAACCCCACGCTACCGGTGAAAGCAGACCGATTCCAGTCAGCGATGACGGAACGGGCCTATAAAGCCGCAGCGTTGTCCGCCAGGGCACTCAATGTATCCTCACTGCTGACCGCCTACCAGGCGGAGCTCTGCGAGGACCTGTCGAGCAAACCTGGGCCGGCCGTATGGGACGAGATCGCAGCGATCACGGACATTTCCCTCTGTGTGCAGCGCTGTGCAGTCCAGACCACGGGCAAAGTCATGGGCATAATGGTGGTACAGGAGAGAGCCAGGTGGCTCAACCTGACCAACCTCCCAGACCGGGAAAAGGAGGATGTTCTCGACATGCCTATCGTTCCCGAGGGTATTTTCGGCCCTGCTTTAGTCTCGATGCAGCGGAGGTGTGAGTCGAAAAAGAAGGAAGACGAGGCCCTCCACCTCTGTCTCCCCGAAGGGTCCAGCCGCTAGCTGCGACGGTCTCGCGGCAGTCCTTCGCCCAAGTTGCCTCACGTCCTGCCCGGTTCAAGGTACCGAGGCAGCAGAGGCCACAGCCCGCCCCGAGTCCCCAGCCCAGGCAGGAGACGAGGACGAGCTGGCTGAGAAAATCTCCGGTTCCGGCAGCAGCCGTTCAGGCACAGCCGACTCAGATTTTTAGTCACCAGTCGAGGAAGAAGAAGCGGGTGGCCTGACAGCCTCCTCTCCTCTCCTCGGTGACAGAGCTGGAAGTTCCCTGTTCCCCAGATCCAGATGTGTTTTCGGGGGGCCACCAGGCCCCATCTTCCCGCCGCCTCGAGTGATGCCGCAACGCCATCCTCAAGTTCGCGCCAGAAGGGAAACGGACTTAATACCAGAGACAGCGAGTTCTGCTATCTGCCTAAGTCACAAAAACACATGTCACAAATGCCGTTGTTTTCGAATAAACCATTTTTCACTGTCGCATCCAGGCTTCAAGCCGAGGGCGCAGTCCAAAAAAAATGAAAAGAAAAACAATAAACAGTCTGTCACTTGTCCCTCTTTTGAGAGCAGCTACGGCCTCTCTCAAAAGGCGGATAATAGACGGGTCTGTGAAGGCACCACCGCCACGCGCATGCGCAGTGCCGGCTGGAGCTGTGAAGACACCACCGCCACGCGCATGCGCAGTGTCGGCTGGGGTTATCAACCTGGGGTACCGCCGTGTTCAGACGCTAGAGGGCCCCATAACACAACAAATAGAGACTCAGAGGGAAAGAGACGTGACATCTCCGCTCGCTTTAAGGAGCGAAAGGTGGAAGATGCTCACAGCTTCTGCTTGGGTTTTCAACACAGTAACACGGGGCTACAGGCTCCAATTCGCTGTCACCCCCCCTCGCTTCTCGGGCGTTCTGTATTCACAAGCCCGGGGAGAGTCAGCCCATATTCTGGAGCGAGAGATTCTCTCGCTACTAGAAAAGAAGGCTATATCTATATTACCCGCCGAACAGAGTCAGAGCGGCTTTTATTCCAAGTATTTCCTCGTTCCCAAACGGGGAGGGAACAGAATTCGGCCAATACTGGATTTGAGAGCTCTGAACAACTATCTCAAAAGATACAAATTCAGAATGCTCACTCACACATCTCTGCTACGTCTCGTGCGACAAAACGACTGGTTCACATCAGTCGATCTGAAAGATGCGTATTTCCACATCCCAGTATATTACCCACACAGGAAATATCTGAGGTTCGCATTTCAGGGTGTCTGTTACGAGTACAGAGTGCTTCCCTTCGGTCTGTCTCTCAGTCCAAGAGTGTTTGTGCGATGTGCGGAAGCTGCGATAGCCCCGTTAAGACAACAGGGTATTCGCCTGGCAACCTACCTTGACGACTGGCTGCTTCTCGCACAGTCGGAACAGGAGGCTATTACGCAGACACATATCCTTGTAAAACACCTGCTCAACCTGGGTTTCATAATAAACACAGAAAAGAGCATGTTGTCCCCAGCCCAGACTGTACTCTTCCTGGGTCTACACCTGAACTCGGTGCCCTTTACAGCCCGCCTGTCAGCGGAAAGAGTGAAGGCTTTCAGAGCTTGTCTCGCTCATTTCCGGCTGCGCAAATATGTTCTCTTCAGATCATGTCTGCGGTTACTGGGGCTCATGGCGTCAGCCATCCTGGTGGTACGACTGAGACGCTTACACATGAGGGAGTTTCAGCGCTGGGTAGCCGCCCTCAGACTAAAGCCCGCGCGTCATGGCGCGCAGAGAGTGATGGTCACTGTGAAATGCGTAATGGCACTGCGCCACTGGCTGCACCCGACTTTTCTAGTACGGGGCGTGCCTATGGGTGCTGTCCTATCGCGGTCCGCGGAAGGTGGTCCCCACCGACGCATGTCTGACGGGCTGGGGAGGTATTTACGAAGGTCGACCGGTGAGGGGTCTCTGGAGCAGAGACCTCCAACTGTCGCACATAAATTACCTGGAGCTTTTAGCTGCCTTTTCTCAGAAGACACCATGTGTTCTCTCCAGTTACACATGCTGGCACACAAACTGATCTTGTGGAGCTGCGGTCGTCTCCTCTCTCTGAGAGCCACGCACGTACCAGGAGTGATGAACCTCGGGGCAGACCTGCTGTCCAGAGGTGCACAACTGTATGCAGACTGGACTCTACATCCAATGGTTGTGAGTCAGCTGTGGGTGCATTACGGCCGAGCCGCGGTAGATCTGTTCGCATCAAAAGAAAATGCTCATTGTCAGCTGTTCTTTTCAATGCGCGATCTAAACACACCGTTAGGCGTGGACGCGCACGTTTGGCCTCCGGTCCCCCTGTATGCGTTCCCACCCCTGGCTCTGATACCCCCAACTCTGGCCAGAGTGAGAGAACAGCGCCACACACTGATCCTGATAGCTCAGCACTGGCCTGCAATGTACTGGCTGGCGGAGATTTATCAGCTGCTCTGCGGACAGCCGTGGCAGCTCCCCCAACGCAGGGACATACTGTCTCAGGCCGGGGGGACGATCTTTCACCCACACCCGGAGCGCCTGGCCCATGAGTGGTACAATCTGAATACAGTGGGTCTCCCGCAGAAGGTGATAAACACTATACAGAGTGCAAGAGCTTCCTCCACCAGGTCTATCTATGACTATAAGTGGAGGGTGTTTGAGGAATGGTGCCTTCAAAAAGGGACACATCTCTTTTCAATGTCCTGTTGGGGGGATTTTATTATTTCTACAGGACATAATTGATAAACACAGAGCTTTTTCTACAATCAAAGTATACCTGGCTGCTATTGCTGCATGCCATGTGGGCTTTAAGGGTAAGACGGCTAGCCAACATCCTTTGATCTGCCGTTTTATGAAGGGAGCTCGCAAGCTCCTCCCTGTTTCCAGGTCACTGGTGCCCTTATGGGACTTGACAGTGGTTTTGGATGGGCTCACTCGAACCCCATTTGAACCCCTGGAAGGAGCTGACATGAAGCACCTGTCGCTGAAGACAGTGCTGTTACTGGCCCGGACATCCGCCAAGCGAGTCAGTGATATTCATGCGCTCTTTGTACATCCTTCGTGCACTCAGTTTGCCCCGGGGCAAACGAGAGTGTTGCTGAAGCCCAACCCTGTCTTTATACCTAAGGTGTTTGGTTAATGTACCCCAATTGACATTGAGGCATTTCCTCTGCCGCTGTGTTCCTCCGGGGAACAGTGGCCAAATTTGCTGTGCCCAGTTCGTGCTTTACACACTTATATGGACAGGTCAAAAGAGTTTCGTTGTAGTGACCAACTCTTCATATCCTGGGCTAACCCTCAGAAGGGCAAGCCCGTTACCAAGCAACGGCTCTCCCACTGGATTGTGGAAGCGATTGCTTTGACCTATGCGAGTCAGGGTTTGCAGGCACCTACGGGTCTGCGTGCTCATTCAACTCGTGGTCTGGCTACATCCTGGGCTTTGTTCGAGGGTGTTTCCATCCAAGACATTTGTGCAGCGGCGAGCTGGTCCTCGCCGCTCACTTTTGTCCGCTTTTACAGGCTAGACGTCTCTGCTCCTACTGTGGCCCGAGCGGTGCTGGGCCCCGTGTTGAGTCAGAGCTCTACCTGTTAAGTTCTGGTTGGTTTGGTGATTTTCGAGATAAGCTTGTCTGGCAATACGGGAGCTTCAATATCCCATAGTGAGACATCGAACTGAGTGTTGTGAATGAGAACTATAGGTTACTCAGTTCTCAGAGTAGCATGTAGTGAGATGTCTCACCAGACGGCCCTCCTTGCTAAGGTGAAGCGAGAAGAGGTGCTTATTTTGAATGACGCTGCAACGTGGCGCAAGCTACTTATAGGGTGGGTGGATTCCCTGACGCTGACGTCAAGATCACCAGCCAATCAGGATTGGCGTAATGAGATTGATGCTTCTGTTTGCTCCGCGATGAGGCACATCCCATAGTGAGACATCTCACTACATGTTACTCTGAGAACTGGGGTTACGTAAGTAACCTATAGTTTCTAACGTTCAATATATTTTAAAAGAGCTCTCTCTCTCATCTCCGTGCGGGGGCGGGGCCTCACAGACATGCTGCAGCGCTGTGCAGTGTGCACACAGTTCTGCAGGTAATGAATATTACATTTTGTGAGGAAACTTTTCCACCAATAATTCCAATAAGTATTCCGAAATGTATTCACTTCAGGTTTACGAAAGTAACTGTAATCAGATTACTCGTTTTTCAAATGTAACGCCAGCTGAATACACTTGATTTTTGTATTCTGATTACGTAACGCCGTTACATGTAGGCTATTCCGTTACAACCCAACCCTGTGTATATCTCTCCGGACTGTCAACCAGCAGATGAAAAACACCCACCTCTCCGCGTCTTCCAAGGGACGAGGGAACCGTGCGGCAGAGTTTCCGTTAACATTTATTTTCTTCTGACATCCCAGCAGCAGGAGAGTTGGGGAGAGAGAGACGTGGGGAAAGGGAGGCGGGCTATTTCATCGTTATCAGAAAATGATCGTATAAATCGCTGCTAGATGAGGGCAGTGGGGGCTCTTCTTGGAGTCTTATTTGTGAACTTTGAGCCATCATTTATTTTGCAGGCAGCTCTCTGCCTCTCTCACCTTATTATGGCGCGCGCCGGAACCAACAATCAGTTTTTACCGTAAATGAGTTTGGTTCAGAGGACAAAACACATACAACATTAATTAAACTCGATATTTGTTCACTTGAATTTCACTTTGAATTATTGTATATCCTCAATGGGTGAATACATCTTTTTATAATAACAAAATAATTAAAAATAATTAAAGATTAAAAAAAAATATTTTTTTAAAATGACACCAAAGCTTTCTCAGGGTGGGCCAATGAGTAAACTGGGTGGGCCACTGGTGTGCACCACGACAAAGTAGCCTCATTCACTTTACATTGCCGTTGTTTGCGTTGTGCAGACACGTAAATGTAGCAAAGTTTGTGACTCCACCACGCAATGCGGTGTTAAGGACTCGTGGTGGAGTCACGCATTCTGGTGAGATCAGGTTGGATATTTTTTTGTTTAGTGTATTATGTAAGACCACATCAGATGCTCAGTTTTAGTTTAATACACACAGTTAAACTCACACACTATTTTATGAACATATAGGTTCACCTGCTGAATTAAAAAGAGACCAAATTAAGCAAAGAAAGTGAAAACCATAAAGCAGATTCAGGCAGTAGCCTACATATAGATTCACACTTAAAGTATTATCCTACAGAGCAGAGATATCATCTGATCCTTTTACAACAAACACTATATGCTCTTATTAGGTTTTTAGTTGCATTGTAATACTGCTAGTAATCCCAATGTTTGAAACAAAGCAATAATCTAATTATGTATTTTTTAAATGTAACTATAGGGAATACAGTCACCTTTTTTTATAAAGTAATCCCGTTACATGTCACAACTCTTAATGCATATTTCCAGCCTTCATGGGCCAAAGTTGAAAGAAGGTGTTTTAGATCAATACATGGGCTGTGACAGACAAGCCTATAACCCCACAGTATACTATATAAATAACAACAGGCTGCATTTAAATATATAATTAAGCTCTGAAAACACTTTCTTTTAATCTTCTATGGTTGGAAACTACTACTGCTATTATGTAAATGTGAAATGACTGGTTTCAATGTTAAAAGTATGTTCTTGAAATAGATTAGTTTTATTAGAATTATTATTTTACTTCATACAGTAGCTCAACCTGTGTTGATAGCTCTCTTAAACTCCAAGGTATGGAGTTGCGAGACTCCCCTGAAAGTAAGGATTAAAGGGCTTCATTAACACCCAATATCCTTGTTTCAGATTCATATATATATATATATATTGTAAACCTATTCAGAAAGAAACTTAAAAAGCCTTAAACTATCGAATAATGTTAGTTAGTATTAACTGTGATCAGGAAAGGGAAAATCTAAAATATTACAAAGGTAACTCAAACTTATTTTCTTCCAGTTCCTCCATTGCAGTCACATATTTCTACATGTGAGCACATCTGGACACACACACACACACACACACACACACACACACACACACACACACACACACACACACACACACACACACACACACACACACACACACACGCACACACACACGCACACGCACACACAGTATACTTTCTCCCCCATCCACGCTCCGTATTTCCATGTGATTAAATTATTCAGTGGTACAAACTACAATTATGCTTTATTAAAAATTATTTTAAAATTCTCGCCCCGCTCCGCGTTTGTGAAATAATGTATTGCCTGCTTGTTTTTCTAATTTGCATCATTGATTCTGCTGCTGTTTGAAAAGCAATGATGATCTCTATAACTACTCCCCCCCTCCCCTTCTATCTCTCTTTGATAGGGCTGGGATGTATGAGTGCATGAGGGGGGAGGGGGGGCAGGACGAATGGCGTTTTCCTACATTGATAGATGTGCAAGCGTCTGATTTTATTTACATGTGTTTATCAGCTCTATGAGTCGTGGGAATGTGTTGAGTGATTTTTATTATTTTATTTATTGAAGCTTCGAGAATGTCCGGAAAGTAGGATAAGCGAAAAAAACACGCCTCATTATCTCCCAAAATCACAAAGTTAAGAAACATTTTTTTTTTAAATAAAGGATCAAACTCTTATCCGCCATTTTGCTTAAACATGGCATTTCCATATATTAAATATACATGTGGAATTTACACTTCAAAGTCGGGCCCATTACGTGAGCCATTAGTTTTACTTGTAACAGCAGATCCCTATGCCCAGGTTATGAATGATTTAACAGCGAGTTAGTGTAAACTAGATTACATTTTCTTTCAAAGCGGCTATCTCCTCAGCATTTTTGGAAACGGACGGACTGTTAAAAGGATAAAAGAGGGGAGGGATGACACAGAAAGAGTTGGAGAGACAGAGAGTGCATCGCCCCTTCTGCCTCTCGTTGCACGCTGAATCCTGAGCAATGACTGGCTACTTTAGCAATTAAAATCCGGGGCAAAGACACAGCAGCTTGCTTTGGCCCGGAGACTGGCCCATTCATCATCCCAACTGCCATAAAATAGCACTAGATGGATTCTTTGATTTTAGCTTTGGAAGAACATAAATCAAAATCTAAACCACGGCCTGTCACAAGCATCACCAGAATTATCCATTTGAGGGTGGAGAGGGAGAGGATCTAGGCTCATTGTTTCTCCTCCTCTTCGCAGACTCACACCCACCACCTATCCCCCTGTGTGACACCCTGGGTAATCTATAAGTGCCTCGTAATGAGGCTTTTTCTACAGTTCAACACCGGCATTCATCAAGCGCAACAGAGAGGAAGCCTAATCCGGAGTGCTTTGTCCTTTTTTGGTGGGGTTAAAAAGGGAAAAAATATAAATATTAGTTGTAATACACTGCCATCTAAAAAGACAAAAGAAATGCTGCATTCTTCGGGACAAATACTGCAATTAGCCGAATGCGTGTTTGAACTGATTCCATGAGGTTTTATTCTTTTTTAATACTTCAACAAACCTATACAAAACTTTATTACAATGATCCACATTTTTCTGGAGGATTGATATTGACTAATTGGAGGCAACACCGTGTAAATGAGTGGAGAAGACATAAGGCATGTGACTGATTCCATACAGAACATGGGGGGTCACCAAATGATTTGATCAGTATGAAAATGATGTGGATCATATGCTGTGGCTTTTATGGACACCAGTTATCAAATGAATCACCTCATGGAAATGTAGGAGCCAGAAATGAAGTTTATATGCCATCTAATTGCTTTGACAAATGTATTTAGATTGCAACCTTGGTTAAATCATGTACTATTTAGACCAGGGGTGCCCAACCTTTTTTTAACCGAGAGCTACTTTTAAAGTTGCCAGTCTGCCGAGATCTACCAGTCCAAATAGAGAGGCGTAGCCATTACTGACAGCCTACTACCAGGTAAATACGCACTTCTACTTGTATAAAACTCACCTTTGTACGATTAATACTTCATAAAATACTACAGATCCTTTATCTTACCTCTTTCTAATCTACACACATACAAGTATTTAACTGAAGTTACACAACAGAGTTGGAGTTTATTCACACGTGAATGTGGGTAATGTGGCTAATGTTTTCAAGAAACATTGAACAGTGCTGCCACATATGACACAGGAAAAAAAGAAAAGATTCTGAACCCTTTCTTTGCCATTATATAAAAATAGTGTTGCTACAAAAGTATAAATTAGGCATACTAATAAGACAAATCTGAAGTTACACAGGAATCTGCTGCCAAAGTGCAATAAAAAAGACAAAATTAATAGAATCAAACCCCTTTTTTGTTGCATTTTAGTAGAGTATAAAAAGAAATCCCTTTAAAATAGGATGCAAGCAACACTAGTTTCTTAACCTGAATTGATAATCGACTATAATCAATTTAAACAGAACAGATCTTAATGTTTGCATTCTTATACCATTTTGTACAATAATTATAATGAATAAGTTCAAACAAACTAAAACTTATAGCTGATTAATAACGGTATCTAACATTAATTTGTATTATATCAAAAACCTGTTGAAATGCTACTGTTATTTTTACTGTCCCCCAAAAGCGTCGGCAGCATCAAGGAATGCTTCTTTTTCACAACTTCGCCGTCTTTGAAAGACTTCATGTGTTTCGCAAGAACGTGACTGACACGATAAGATGCTATGGTAGCAGCCTTGCTCTTGTTGTTGGGCCTGGTGAAAATGGACTGCTGTGCATTTAGCTGTTATTTCAGGTCCCTCCCCTTTTGGGAGCGTAGGGCAGAATTAGGAGGAAATTCCGTCTCGTAGCGTTTGTGCACTATTTTGAAATGCCGCTCCTAAATGACCCTTCTTCGATAGCCATGCTGGCATTGCAGATGAGACAGATGGACTTTGAATTGGAATAGATAACAAAATAATCATCCTCCCACTCTGAGTGAAAAATGATATATTTCGGGCTTTTTTGCTTCTGCCATAATTGCGGTCTTATGTGTGTGCGGACTGTCACTCCTGTGTGTTGACAAGAGGACAACGTGAGCGAAATAGTGCTCACTGCCCACCAGCCACGCCCCGACACATGGGGTCACGGCGGCCAATCACAAAGCTTTGATGCGTTCAAGTGCATTATTCTGAGACAGGAAGATTTTGTTATAGGACATTAACGATAAAACTGAATATTGTTGTTCTATTTTTAGACACATCTCGCGATCGACTGGGAATCTCCCCACGATCGACCGGTCAATCGCGATCGACTGTTTGGGCACCCCTGATTTAGACCAACCATGAATTTGTCTTTATTTTCAACAAGATAACTTCTCTATGTCCCAACCACCCCACTTCAGCCTTTTCACATGAACACATAGTGAACATGTACTTATAATGCTAACTGGATGGATGGGACCATTGTCATTTGTGAGCCCTATATAATTGTGGTACTCATGTGGCAAATGATCTCAGTAGAATACATTTGAAATATGTTGATTTATGATTAATGCTGTATTTAAATGTAATACTTTTCAAAAAGGTTGCTTTATCCTTGGACTTGGAATGAAACATCTACAGTAAGTCTTTTATATACTTGACTTTACAACTAACATTTGTTTGGTGTTGTCCAATGGGCCCTTAAAGCAATTGCACTAGCATGTCCTTTAACCCCGCCTCCCATCTCCTCCCTATTCGGCTCTATCACAAACATTAGTATGACATGAACTCTGGATTCAGCTATTGGTGCATTTTACGACTTTTAAGACTTAATGATTTAGAGAAATGCTTTATAAGTTTTCCTATTGGAAAGTTGATTTGCTGTCACTTAACCAGTTACAACCCAGTCTCACAGCATTTCGTGTTATAGGCACGACATTTAATCTATTGATTCGTGTTCACCAACACGATTTTCCCCTTTTTTTCGTGTCACACAGAACGATTTTAAAAGCAATGTATTTCTATTGGTAGTATGTTTCGTGCCAGCAGTACGTCTTTTTGTCCGTTTGGCTCTTGGAAGACCGGAAGCTGTGGGGTTCATAAAAACATCTTCTTACTCAATATCAAGCCACGATTATTGTTTTTATTTTAAATCATATAATGTCGGACTTTTTTTGTCGTCTGTGAGGAAAATAAATGGGGCTCAGAGCCTCAAAATACTGATACTTAATCTTTATTTCCTTCTAATTTCTTATTTTTTTTCTAAATAAGACACTGTTATTTACTCACCAATAACACCCAATTATCCTTGTTTTTATTTATTTGTTTAATTCCATAATCTCTAGCTTTTTTGGCGTCCGTCAGCAACTGAATTTCAAAATAAAAATAACCGGAAACAGACGTAGGCCTAGAAGGGACATTTCGAGCATCATTGCGATACACAGCCACTGAACTGATTACCCAAGGTCCTCAGCTATGGTTTAAGCTCGCTGATTGGATTTTTTAGCCGCAATGCACGTTGGGATATTGTGTTAATGCGATATTAAATCCGAAAAACATTTTGGAGTTTAGGATGGCCGAAGACACTACAATACCCATAATCCCCAGCTGTCATTTAGGACTACTGTCCCCGTGACTAATCTTCACGCTCTGGGATTGGATGTTGGAGTGGTAGTGCGCCAAGACTCATCAGGGATCTATAAATAAAGAATTACGACAGATCTGTAATATGTAATGCAGCCGAACCGTGTATTACAATGCCGTTATGTGATGACTTTCAAAGAGAAAAGCAAGAACACTCGGAATAAAGTATTATTTTCTTCTTTTAAAAAAAAAAGTTTTTCGGATTTCATATCGCATAAACACCATATCCCTACGTGCGTTGCGGCTAAACAATCCAATCAGCAAGCTTAAACCATAGCTGAGGATCTTGGGTAATCAGTTCAGTGGCTGTGTATCGCAATGATGCTCGAAATGTCCCTTATAGGCCTACGTCTGTTTCCGGTTATTTTCATTTTGAAATTCCGTTCCTGACGGACGCCAAAAAAGCCAGAGATTATGGAATTAAACAAATAAATAAAAACAAGGATAATTGTGTGTTATTGGTGAGTAAATAACAGTGTGTTATTTAGAAAAGAATAACAAATTAGAAGGAAAAAATATTTTTAAAAATACAGATTTCATTATTCTGAGGCTCTGAGCCCCATTTCTTTTCCTCACAGATATACGATTTAAAATAAAAACAATAATCGTGGCATGATATTGAGTAAGGAGACAGGTACCAGGGGCAAAACGCAACATCTTGCAAGAAACAGTGTCTGAGGGCTTCTTAACCTTTAACATACTATGAATGTGTCATACCCACTTAACGGGAAGAAACTCAGCTATCAGACAATATTAACAATTTTTAGCTAAACAAAACAAAAGGGTCATTCCAAGCCTTACACTTACAGTAGCACTTACAGTAGCACAGAACTCACGATAGAGATACCTTATACTTGCACAAACAAGATATCAGCTAGCAAGCTGAGATTCCACAGATTCTAGGGGTATATCATCACTGAGCGACCAAAACCTGCGGCAGGGGAAGCAAACCCAGACAAGTTACAACACACAACGTAGGTTGGTGGAGCAAAAACGGGACATTGTCTTACATTTGCTGTTGTTCTGATCAAAAGTTGTGTTCAATGGCATTAAAACGCATAAAACGCTGCTGAAGGTTGATCCAATGTGTCTGTGTCACTTTGAAATTATTACTGATAATCCATCTTCATATTTATGTCAATAACGGAGATTTCATATTAGCTGCTACGAGAATGTATGACAGCTTCCGGTTTGGGCATTCTGGCTCACCCATTCACCAATGGGTAATGTTTAGATGGATTTTAGGAACTTCCCCTCAATTCGATTGGCTCTAACGGTAAAAAAAGAGGTGTCAATCATCAATATCGACCATGGGGGGCCAGAGATATGGAAAATGGACCCAAATGACCCCAGAAGTGTTTTTTTTCTTTCTAAATCTCTCTAAAAAGGTCAAATTTAACTTGTTTTGTATCAATCTCTCCTACTTTTTCTGATAAAACAGTGGACGATATGATATATTGTAGGTTTTGTCATGGCAAAATGTATTCACAATGGAGAGTGGAAAATGTCTAGATAACTGTATCTTAAAACACTTAGTTGCAAAAACTAGAGGGATCTACTCTTTGCTAAAATAAAATATAAAGACAAAAATACAGATGAATTAAAGTATCAGAAAAAGTCCTGCAATAATCAACACTGATGTTATTATCACTAATCTGTTACATCATATTCTCTCTCCTAACTTGTAAAACACCTAGCTTGGTAGGTGCCCCCCAGTCTCTGATAACAATAAATCCTTGTCTGGATTAGAAGTACAAGGCTTTCAACTTACTCCAATGTGAAGCCATCCGTGTCATTATTAGATATCATAGCAAATGTTGCAGTGTGAAAAGTGAGAAGGACACGAAGGACAGGTGGGAGGGAAGGGTGGATTGATGAATGGCTGGGTCAAACTAAATCAGGACAATCAGTGAGGAGAAAGATGTTTGTAACCAGCTCGAAAACAAATCATTGTGACTCACTCAATGTTCTCAACTTAAGCAAGTTAAACAACACCCACATAGTTGAACCCAAACCACAATTTTTCCCAAAGCCTAAAGAATAACTTTGGTGTCCCAAACGCAATGTATATCCATTGATTTATAGATTTTTCTTACGCAATTTTTGTCAAAGGGAAAACAGTGTTTTGGGGGCTAAATTGCATCATGCGACAGACCCAAAATGTGTTTTTCCAAGGTTTGGCCACTACGTGAAATTGGCTCCAACACCGAGCGCTATTCCTCAGACACAGATCGTCTAAGAAGGGGTTATTGTTTTTGTTTAAGTAGAAATAAATAGTATGTTGTAATTTTGAAGACAGCTTGATATACGTAGCATAATCTTTATCAAAAAACAAAATGTAATTCACCATAAGGTTGAACAACACCTTAGTCGAAAAATAAATTGCTTCTTTCTTTTTTATTTGAGGAATTAGAAATACGTCTGCGGTCATTAATTTCACCAAATTAAAAGAACATCTCATCAAAGATCTCTTGTCAGTGTCTAAATATATCTGTAAAATAAACAACATGGTAATAGAAGAAACATTACATCATCATCATTAGTTTGTGAAAAGCTTGAGGTTCTGAAGCATCGCTGATCTGAAGCAAATGGAACCAAAATAGACCAAAAAACACGGGGCCTTTGAAACCTGTCTGATGTGATTCTCCGAGGAATGTAGGTCACTCCATCAAGTGATACTGAAAAATAAAAAAGTGAAACTATCTGACACAGGGTTTCTAGTTAATGAGAGATGACTGCAACTGGTATTCTTGACTGTAAAAATAGTTACATTTCATCAAATTATTAATGAGCCACAGGAGGATCTGCTGTTCATCCTCCGCTGACCTGATAGTGCATCTAATTCCCATCAGACGTCCTTAGTTTCCGCTGACTTTACATTTCCCCATTTAGCTTTTCACTGTTACAAAATCTCATGTGATATTGAAGCGAGAGGTTCGAGAGGGAGGGAGAGATTAGTTTTTGTGTTGTCATTATGAGGCGCTTCTCATTAACAAGTTATACCAGGAATGTCAAATAAACAGAAATTTCCACAAATGTACATTAATCAATCAACAATGTGTAACCATGCTGTATGTGCTTACCAGTGGTGGACTCATTAAGTACATTTAGGTAGTTGACTTGCAAACCTGAGTTACTTTACTTGAATAGAACTTGCTAATTACTTATGGTGAATTACAATTGTATTTAAGATTTGTCAGCATTGAGTACTTTTATGTTTAATATATGTAATTTATTATATGTAATGTCTTGTCTTTTATCTGGACCCTGAGTCTGTAATAAAGTGTTGATTGATTGATTGAATACTTGAATTGCATTGTGGTGATTATAGTTACTTTAACGTAAGTACTACTCTCAATCCGGTCTTTAAAGGGGACCTATGATGCAAAATGCACTTTTGTACGTCTTTTATACATGAATATGTGTCCCCGGTGTGTCGGGGAACTCACGCAGCGTCAGAAAATAGAACCCTTTCTTTTTTCCTCCGCACCCAAATCTTTTAAAAACGGTGGTACAACGAGCGGATACAGATTTGCTGCCGATCTGACGTCTATGTGTCCCCGGTGTGTCGGGGAACTCACGCAGCGTCAGAAAATAGAACCCTTTATTTTTTCCTCCGCACCGAAATCTTTTAAAAACGGTGGTACAACGAGCGGATACAGATTTGCTGCCGATCTGACGTCAAATCGGCAGCGGACCCACAGAAAGTTGCTATCAGAAACAATGCCTGACGTCTTTTGGACGTAATCTCATCTTTGTTTACATTAGCAAGCCTTGCTAACACTCAGAGCTAACCTGTACTGGAGAGCACATGTGTTTAAAAAGCAGGAAATAAAAAAACCTTGTGATAAACCCGCAAGAGAAAAAGCATTTGAGCTCGGCGTTTTATCCCAGCAGAATTTAACTTTATCTCTGTTAGAATTCTGATGAGGCATTAGCTCTGCCTCCTCTTTTCTTGTCAAGCTAAGGCCCCAAAATCAGCGTTTCTTTAACAGGGTTGGAATAGAGGGGTATGAGGGATTTCTAAAATGCATGATCTGTTTGTATTTTGAGCAAAACACATCATTGACATGTTTTTATATATCTGAGACCCATAATATATGCCTTAAAATAGCATGATAGGTACACTTTAAAGCAACGAGACATGTCACAGTAGAGACACTAAATACTGAAAATGAGCGTAATGTGTCCTCTTTAACCAACACTAACCAGCATTAAAACAAATGACCACAATGTTGGTTGATATTTCCCATAAAAACCTGCAATGCTGTAATGTTTCTTAGCTGATCAGCAAACACATTATTTTGTTCCGTATGGGCAGACGCCATTCCTCTAACATCTGACCCTAAAGTGTTTGGTATTGATACAGTTTATCAAAGTCAAAAGATCCATCCGTCCACAGTCCTGCCAATTCCTGCCAGCGGGTCTGCCGGGGCACAGGATTAATCTTGCAAGGATTCCTGTGATTTGTGGTCCTCATTTGTATGTCTGTCTGTGAGAAAATGGAGGACAGCTGTCAATGCAGAGGCATTTGTCTTTGTCATTCTCCTCCCCGTCTCCCCCTCTCGTATCTTTGCAGTCGCTGAGCACTCTACAAGGCGTCTAAAAGAATGGATAACTCCACTGTCTCACCAACTTAAGAGCAGATTCAATCAAAAAATAAAGCAACACATAAAATAACCTATTTTAATTCCCACGATGCGATGAGGACATTCAATTACCTCCCGGGACAGGCGCGTTTTTCACGGTGGCGACAATTAAAGTCTTATTTAATGTTTAAAGCATATTACTTTCTTTTATTACACGTCTCATAACATAGTCAGCAGCCATCAAGGTGCAAAAAAAACCCCTATCCTTTTGTTTTGCATTTTATTGCAAAAGCTCATCAAAGCGGGAGACAATGGGACCCTGTGTGTGTGTGTGTGTGTGTGTGTGTGTGTGTGTGTGTGTGTGTGTGTGTGTGTGTGTGTGTGTGTGTGTGTGTGTGTGTGTGTGTGTGTGTGTGTGTGTGTGTGTGTGTGTGTGTGTGTGTGTGTGTGTGTGTGTGTGTGTGTGTGGTAGGTATTAATAGCCTTAAAAAAACAAAAAAAACAATTTTGTCTTTGAATACAATCAAGTATCGATAAGGAAATATTCCACATAAATTAAATACTAAATATGGTAAAAGAGGTAGACCTAAGCAGCGGCAACACATAATACTTTATTTTACAGGACAAAGAGACATGCAAAAGATAAGAAACAGTGGTAGTACCTCAAGCTCAAAACCTCCTCCTTACCACAACAAACCTACAACTAGCAGTAGGGTGAAGGACATAGGGCATGATTTAGACATTATGAGGTCCGGAATTTTGCTGCAAACACCAAAATACCGCGCTGAAACTGTGTTGAAAGACGCTCACAAGCCAAGGTAAAGAGCTTGTGCAAGCTGAAAAAACGTTAACAACTCCTGTTACTCAGACAGGTATTATTCAGACAAAAATCCAAACTGGGAATACTCTTGTCCCATCAAAGAAACACAAATCAAACATCCATTCAAAACTACAACAATGGAATCACTAACTGCTCAGGAAATATTAAGTAAATAATCCCCAAAATATGGCATTTTGAAGCGCTAATGATGGAGGCTCACATAAACCAGGTATTGAAAAAATAAAATATGTGACTGATGCATTGGCCAAGTTGAAAGATTTAAGTAGAGTGAAAGAAAGAGTTCTTATTTCTTGCTTCATTTCTTATTTCTGCAAATAAATGGCCATTTATTTGAGTTTGCTTTCCCTTTATCCATGATAAGAACGTGTCCAAAGCAATGAATATCATGGCTTTTGTCTTCCACATTTGCACCCACACACCTGTGAAATCCACAGTATTTCCACAAAGTGTGAACTTGTTTGTTTTCGGGGAGGACTCACGTGTTCCCTCGGCCCAGAGAGCAGACCCCGGCCGTGCCGCTGCGGCTTGGCAAGCACCTCTCACTTCATTGGCCCAATGAAATACAGTGTTCATTAGGCCATTGATCAACTAGTCTCATCCTGTCACAAGATTACAGCTGGCCAGCGCACCCACCTACACACACGCAAACACACACCTCTGCGGTGAGACACAGGGCTGGTAAGTGGGGTCAGAGGTGGCTTGTAGTCATCCATCTAACCAGCGTGACAGCGGCAGCTAATAAATCACTTATTCATCGTTTAATCCATCGTCTGTCGCCACCAAACTCCCAGAAAACAATGCCTTCACAAAACACACTCTGCCGCAGAGCATCCATGCAGACAGGTGCATCACGGCCTGCATACACACCTCAGATAAATACATAGAGCTGTTCAGAAGCAGTGTGACTTTTTGAATCAATCACCTCGTGCACTTGTAACCAACCTGACGTAAATTTAAGTTAATTAGTCACAAAGTGATTTTTTAGCAGTATAACACATCCAAAGAGCCATAAATCAGCTTTGTTTGAAAGAATCTGAAACTAAATAGCAGTTGATAGCCGTTTTCGAAGCTGTTTTACCGAACACGAGCGATTCCGTGCTTGTTTGTGTTGACGTTGAGCAATGCCATCTGTTAAACGCTCTCTGGGATGTTATAGATGATTGCTAACAGATGCTTTTTCCTCGGAATTACATTTTAAAGCTGCCGAAGAAGACAGACAAACCAACATAAATTCCGTACTGTCATGCAGTGGAAGTATCCAAAATGAAACACAATGGAGCGGATTTACTAAGAAAATGTGTGCAGCAGGTTTACCTGTTTAGCACTGAGCCTGTTTTTCAGGTCTCAGGCTCGAAAATGACATTCCCAGAACAAATGACCATATCTTCCCTTCTAAAAGGGTTAAATAAATAATCTTTTTTCTCAAAGTAATGATAAACCTGTGAGTTGGATGTAGAAAAGTCAGAATCAATACAGATGTTTTTTATTTTAAAGAAAATTCAGATTGAACATAGTAAAAAACTCAACCCGCTGTCTTCAGTCTGCGTACAAATGACACGACTTTACACATTGGAAATGCGTGCAATAGATACACAGAAGTCCGATTTTGCGTGCATATGATACGCTAACCACTCCCATTGAGATCTGATGCCGAGTTTTGCGTGCATATGATACGTCACGTTTTGTCCGTCGGGTCTTGGTAGACCGGAAGCTGTGCGGTTCTTACCGGTTCTTACTCAATATCAAGCCACAATTATTGTTTTTATTTTAAATTGTATAATGTCGGACTTTTTTTGCCTTCTGTGAGTAAAAGAAATGGGGCTCAGAGCCTCAGAATAATTTTTCTTCTAATTTGTTATTCTTTTCTGAGTAACACACTGTTATTTACTCAACAATAACACACAATTATCCTTGTTTTTATTTATTCGTTTAATTCGATAATCTCAGGCTTTTTAGCCGTTTCTCAGGAACTTAATTTCAAAATAAAGTCACCGGAAACAGACGTAGGCCTATAAGGGAAATTTCGAGCATCATCGCGATATACAACACAAACCCACTGAACTGATTACCCAAGATCCTCAGCTAGAAGCTCGGTGTTTGGATTGTTTAGCCGCAATGCATGTTGGGATATGGTGTTAATGTGATATGAAATCCGAAAAACATTTAAAAAAAGAAAATAACACTTTATTTCGAGTGTGCTTGCTTTTCTCTTTTGAAGTCATCACATAACGGCATTGTAATACACGGTTCGGCTGCATTACATATTACATATCTGCCGTAGTTCTTTATTTATAGAGCCCTGCTGAGAAGAATTCTGGACAAACAGGAGAACTGCCGCCAAAACTGAAAACGTGACGTGGATCATAAATATATCAGTAATTAAACAACATCTTCCATTTCTTTTCACACAATACGTCTCCTTGCAGTATCAATAGTCATTTCGGCTGACTTTTATATTTGATCCAATTGGTAGATAGGTTATATTTACACCATAACGGTGCACAGCTGATAGAAAAGGACTTGTCGTTTTTAAAGATATTGCGGATTTTCTTTGATAAGAATGTAAATACTGAGTTGAAAGAATAGTCAGGGGATTTGGGTGATGGGAGACACATCTATGTAATCACAATTGCAATAGCTTACCATTAAATGACGGATATACCTTTCTGTCTGAGATGTTTTTTAAATCAGATATTAATGTGTAGAAGTAAAACATGAGAAATAGTATAGCAATATCCTGTGCAATTATGTAAAAACATGAATAAAACTACACATCTTCAGATGTTATACATACATAAGTGTCCTACACTAATAATACAAAGTTATTATTAGTATTATTCTTTTATGTGTTATATTTGATTAAAAAAAGATTAAGAGTACATACTTTCATAGGGGGAAAGTAGAAGGTCAATGATAGAAATATAGAATATAACAAATCAAGAAGATACTGTAAGTGATCTCTACAATAAAAATGTTTAGTGTCAGATGTACAAAGATATTAATATGAGGATGTGCAAAACAGACCATCTAATTAACATTTATTAACACATTAAACAATACTTTAGGTTAAGGTCTTCTTTCAAATAAGAAAAAAACATTGGAGGTATCTATCTACAGATAGATATATTAAGCCTGACAAAGTACTTAACGTCTAATATATTTCTTTCCTGCAATGTTAACTATGTTGAAGCACTTATGTTAACTGATATTATACACATGAATTATACTCTTATGTATGTAGATAGTATAAGAAAATGTGCTGAATTTGACAGTTTAATGGTGGAGGTATAGACACATATTGATAGATGTCTTGTAATGCACTGTTGAGGAACCTGTGACCCAAGTATTTCATTCATTGCATAACTACACCGTAGTTGTGTATGATATGTCAATAAACCTTTGAAAATCTTGAAATCTTGAAAGGGATGTGCAAAATAGCCATACAGTCTTTAATTAACTATTAGTAGAGAATAACGAGTAATGAATATACTTTAGAGAGATGTGCAGATAAATGTTTAGTGTTCTCAAGCACCAACTATCAAATATCTCTCCTGATTGTTGGCACTTGACAATCCCCTTTTCTGAATTTTACTCAGGTGTAACTAAAGTCTGCTCTAAGTGTTGTTTATATTTCTCATCATGAATCAGCACCTTACCGTGGTAGAGAGGTTTGTGTGCCCTGATCAACCTGGGGGCTGTGTTGTCTGGAACCTTGTGTTCCTGGTAGGGTCTCCCATGGCAAATTGGTCTCAGGCAAGGGGCCAGACTAAGATTGGTTCACAAGACCTCATGAAAGAACAACAAAGAAGTGAGGATACCCGGCCCGGAGGAAGCCCGGGGTCCCCTTCTGGAGCCAGGCCCAGATGTAGGACTCGTCGGCGAGCGTCTGGTGGCCGGGCTTGCCACAGAGCCCGGCCGGGCACAGCCCGAAAAGGCAACGTGGGCAACACCTCCGCTTCTCCGTCCCGCGGGCCCACCACCTACGGGAAACAGCGATGGGGTCGGGTGCGCTGCCAGAAAGGTGGCTGTGAAGGCAGAGGGTCTCGACGGACCAGACCCGGGCGACAGAAGCTGGTTTTGGGGACGTGGAACGTCACCTCTCTGGGGGGGAAGGAGTCGGAGCTTGTGCGGCAGGTGGAGTGTTACCAGTTGGATCTGGTTGAGCTCACCTTTACGCACAGCGTCGGCTCTGGAACCTTACTTCTGGATAGGGGTTGGACTCTATTCTTCTCCGGATTTGCTCAAGGTGTGAGGCGCCGGGCGGATGTGGGGATACTCACAAGTCCCCGGTTGGGTGCTTCGTTGTTGGAGTTTACCCCAGTGGACGAGAGGGTTGATTCCCTACACCTGCGGGTTATGGGGGGGAAAACTCTGACTGTTGTGTGTGCTTATGTACCCAACAGCAGTTCAGAGTATACGGCCTTCTTGGAGACCCTGGAAAGAGTCCTGTATGGGGCTTCTGAAGGGGACTCTTTAATCTTGCTGGGAGACTTCAACGCACATGTGGGCAATGATGGAGACACTTGGAGGGGAGTGATTGGGAGAAACGGCCCCCCTGATCTGAACCGGAGTGGTGGATTGTTACTGGACTTCTGTGCTAGTCATGGATTGGCCATAACAAACACCATGTTCGAACATAAGGATGCTCATAAGTGTACGTGGTACCAGAGCACCCTAGGCAGAAGGTCCATGATCGATTTCGTTATCGTATCATCGGACCTGAGGCCGTATGTTTTGGACACTCGGGTAAAGAGAGGGACGGAGTTGTCAACTGATCACTATCTGGTGGTGAGTTGGGTCGAGTGGTGGGGGAAGCCTCTGGATAGACCTGGTAAGCCCAAACGTGTAGTTCGGGTGAACTGGGAACGTCTGGAGGAGGCCCAAGTTCAGGAGGCCTTCAACTCACACCTCCGGCGGAGCTTTTCGGGCATTCCTGTGGAGGTTGGGGACATTGAACCAGAGTGGTCGGTGTTCAAAGCCTCTATTGCCGAAGCCGCGGAGGAGTGGCTGTTAGTTGTTGATTGAAAAGGGGGAAGTGACGTCTGACTCAGAGGTCGCGCGGCTGTGGAGAAGAACGTGTTGCCCACATTCTGTTACTGAGTTTAGGCTAGTTAGCTAGCAGGTTTATTGTTTTGGGTGCAGTCACTTTTGCCTCCACTTGCTGTTCAAATAAATGTTGAAAGAAAAAGTAAATCTGTTTACAGTTCTGTTTCATATGGGTGTTGAGAGATTTATCCATAGATATAGTCCCTAATTTTGCTCTTAAAGTGCACCAGATTGATGCATTTAATTTCAACATTTAAAAATCTTCCCTGTGGAGCATGCCCCCGGACCCCAGGAGGTCAGGTCCACCACCCCCTGTCAAGTTGTCTCACCTACATTGAGGATGCTTCCTCCGCCCATGTTTTATTCCATGCGTCAAGTCAGGCAAATTGGGTCCAAACAAATGTTATTGCATCAATGATCTGTTAACATTAAAATCACTAAATATATGCTGTAACTATTTTGCTCTAGGCAACTCAAGGGCTCAGGTAATGTGATTACTATACGAATAATGGTCCAAAATAACATTAAATGCATAGGTTTTTTTGTTAAGTAACATACTTTCGGCGCATGCCGGCCGATACATGCCGCGCATTAAGTGGGCCTGTCTGTCAATTAATCCCCGGGCCTCTTTTTCCTCCCAGTCCGCCCCTGTCTGGAACCCATTGGTCGATTTTGGTGGTTGACATCTCTTTCTGACCGTTAGAGCCAATAGAATCGAAGGGGAATCTCCCCACTCACACACATGGTAAAACAAAAAGGTGGGGGCTTCACGCACACAGTTTTGCACCAGAGTGAAGCTGTCTCTAGCTCTGACATCTGGAAACAGAGAAGCAGGTTTATTGCTTATGGATTATCAGAAATCACTTCAAAGGGACACAGACACATTGGATTAATCTATGGATTAACTTCAGCAGCGTTTATATCATTTTAATGCCATTGAAGACCACTTTTGACCAGACTATGACACAGGTGAGCCATGTTAGCGTTTAGCGTTTTTAGCCACATGTTTTGATTCCTGTTTTTGTTTATAAAGTCGCGAGTTCGTATGATTGAGTGATAATGTATGTACCCATCGATTCTGTGTCATGTCACGATGTGAAAAAATGTGTTGGATGTGCAGAAAATATAAATAATAAGGTTTTGTGAGTGAATTTCGGTGCAGTAATCTGTTAGCATTTTTCGCTCATTGCTAATTCAGAGGCTCAGCGTTAGCATTGGGTTTTTTTTTGATTTTTTTTTTTAAATGATCAGTTAGATGAGTTTCTTCCGGTTACATGGATATAAAACATTCATAGTTTATTAAATGAACATGCCCTCAGACACTGTTTCCTGCAAGATGTTGCGGGAGGGCCCCGGTACCGGGGTCTCTCGGGCTTAACAGGTTAAGTATATCTGCAGCCCTAATTTGTGGGTATTTGGCGCCTGATGAATTAAAACAGCAGCTCATTACGCAGTGACATGCTGGACTGAGACAACCCAGCAGGTGGAGGCTGTCTGAGGGTTAAAGACAGACGGATGCATTCATGTCTTATCAAAAGTAAGAATAAGTTGCGGCCTGTAGTGACTCTACAGTTCATTGGTAGTCAACTTTAATTAAAACACATGTTCTGTTACACATTAACAGAATACTGCGTCATTATTGTACAATTTTATATATCGGGTAACTTTGAACTTAATTCATTAATAAATGTTTTACTTATACTAGTTTTAGTTAACCGCAGGTGGAAGAAATACTTATTATGTTAAATAAAAGTATTATTAGCACATTAATGGGACACTCTGTTATGTAATACTCCTGCATCCCTTTTTCTTTGTTACTAAGTGAAGAATAAAAGTATTGGCATAAAAATATACTTGAATTGCCAAAACTAAATTAATCATTTTGCAAAATGGAAATTTTCGGGCACAATATATGTATTATAACTTGATTAAAATTGGTGCTGCAGTAAAGAGGCCTTATTATGCTTATTCCTGTTTTCCCTCTCCTGTAGTGTGTTCTAGATTTTTGTGAAATGGCCCTGTGTTCCTTCCAGAGGGACTTTCTCTCCCACACACCCCCCCTTGCCTGAAACACCTCCATTGGACTCATTTGTTTACTTCTGTAACAAAGTGACATCACAGTAACAATCACGCTTCTATTGGCTAGTGCTCCAACAAATAATGACAAGTGATAAGCTAAAGCGCAACACATCTCCAATTGGTTGACCAATCCCAACAGAGTTGGCCAGCTAACCAATCAGAGCAGGCTGGGCTCTGGTTTCTGACAGAGGGTGAAAAGAGGTGCCTCAGCACAGAACAATAAAGAGCTTTTTGAACATTAAAGCATGGAGACATGTCACAAGAGGCACAAAATACAAATATGAACCTGAAACTGAAAATGAGCGTCATATACAGAATATATATGTTTAAATTGCATTGCTTTTTCTTCTGTTTCTATGCTTCCTTCCTCTGGCAGCTACTTCATTATTACTTTCTATTTGTTCCACTTGTCTTTTCTACTTCAAATGTGAACTTATTTGATTTGTTTGCTTGCCACTTTACTTAACATTGTCATATAAGTGTATCTTTATTGATACTTTACCAATATAAATGTCCCCTCTGTGGGACGATAACAGGAAGTCTGATTCTGTTAAAGGTGGAGCTGCTGGGTATTTTAATTAATTATAGTAAATCTGTATTCCTTATCTGATTCATATTTGTGAGTTATATTTTAAACCTGCTAAGTACAAGTAACTAATGCTGCGTACCTGGACTCACATTCAGATTCAGGTCCGGACTCAAGTCCAGAGGTTCAGGTTCAGGTCCGGACTTATAAGTCTGGACCTGAACCCATGGCTTGTGTCAAGTTGTGTGAGTAACTAAAGTGAACTTATTGTGAGCTAATTATCAATTGAAAATAAACTCATAATCAACTCAAATTCAAACTCGTCAGGTTTATTGTGCTCCCTTCCAACTTGTGTCTACATTTCTCTACAAAGTACAAATGTAAAAAAATAACTTTTTGCCACTTAGTCTACAAATGACTTATGAAAGCAACTACAGTGAACTACTACAAAGTTCAAACATTTATTTCATTTACCAAACTAAAGTAACCAAACAGTCCCCGAGCTGACTGAGCCTAAATTCCTAAAACGTTGCTGAAAGGTAGAGTATAGAGTAGACTATACGCATTACACTGTTACACACCTACTATACAGTATACACTGTGACTGTACAGTCAGAGTGTACTGTACTGTCTGTACACCATGTCTTTTCTACAACTCTACATGTGTACATTATACAGTACATACTACATACATAGTGATGTACATACATACATACAATTTTGATACAAATGTCATACATAGTTAACTTAAGCATCTATCATCTATGTCACGCTGTCCATTATGTCTAAGCCAATCACATCGCTAGCTTCCCTTGACGTCACACAGATCTCGCGAGCAGTTGCGACGTTTTGCGAGACTTCGTGAGTTCAGTAATGGCCGCCATATCAGAAGCCGACACGATGTTTCTCGTCTTTTCTCAGCGCAAATTTCTCGATCTATGGAAGGTTTTAGATGGTTTAGAACAAAAAAGAGAATATACGTAAGTGCTAGTTTTTTCGCGAGTCCAAGTACCGGTTCCCGACGTTCCGGTTTTAACCGGACTTGAACAGAAACTTTTTACAAGTCCAGTACCGGTTCGGCGTATCGGTACACAGCACTACAAGTAACTATATATTTTAACAAAAATAAATGTTGAGGAGTAAAAAGCACAACATTTGATGTAGTTTGAGTACAGTATGTACTTATTTAATGACGTACACTGTAAATAACTAATTTGGTGGTTTTCTCTATATTTAGCTTCTCCCTCTCTTTATAATAATAATAATAATAATAATGGGTTTCATTTATAAAGCACTTCATATTTGACTTCAATTGGAGTTGCTGGAGCGGGTGGTCCGCAAGGAGGTATGGTGGGGTAAGGAGTTCCTTGAGGTAGGGAGGGGCAGTTTCAGGCAGTGTAGTGCTTTAAGGATGGGGGTGATATAATCGTATTTGCCCACCCTCATCAGGATCCTAGCAGCGCTGTTCTGAATGTATTGGAGCCTCTGGATGCTTTTGTTCGGGATCCCGATGAGGAGTGCATTGCAGTAGTCCAGCCTGGAGGAGACAAAGGCGTGGACTAGCTTTTCGGCGTCAGACAGTGAGTGTGGGGCGGAGTTTGGCGATGTTCCTGAGGTGATAAAAGAAGTTTTTGCACAGCTGTTTAATGTGAGCCTCAAAGGTTTATCTGTAGCCGATCTGAGATGAGAAATAAATTATAATTTTTGTCTAACATTCTTTATGGCTAATGTAATCCATGGAGATCGGATCAATCAGGCTAAGCTAACGTTGTATATGCTCCGTCCACACTCACAACAACGGCCTACAGACATAAATAAACAAGCGACTGTATTCGCCATGACACAGACAGTCTGTGCCGTGGTTATGCAAGCTTCCTTTGGTGAACTTAATTTTTATATTGCACATTTTAATAACCATGGAGCCAATTTGCATCAAAGAGCACGGACACACAACAGACACTTAAACTCCTTATTAAATAGAAAATACAAACATTTAACATACATAAATACATCTCTGTCTTCCCACTGTTCCAACAATCACCAATACCTCATTCACACCAACGGTGTTTCAGGGCCGGTTCGGAGCTGGAGCTTGAAAAGCACCGGGTTTTCCTGTTCACACCGCAGCGGAGCAGCCTCTTAGCACCGGAATCCGGTTCATTTCGAGCACCAAAAAATTGTCCGGCCAGAGCAAAAGCACCGCATACGTCACGCTTACGTCGATGCGGGGGCAGGGGAGGGATCAACTCCTGAACAACAACAAAAAGCAGGCGTTTTATCCAGTTTGTACACAACGATGGAGATACTTAACAAGCAGCAGTGGTCCACTGAAGAGACCAGCTACCTACTGGGAATCTGGTCTTCCGAAGAGGTACAGAGGAAGCTGGAGCACAATCGGCCATTGTTGTTGTTGTCGGTGTCAGCTGTGAAGGGGGTTCCGCGCGGTTTGGCTTTATGAAGCAGGCACACAAATGGTTAAGTCATGACGCAAACGATCACGCAATGACGCAGCACCAGTCGGACTCTGGGCAGTGTGAAAAGAGCAGGAGCTAAACCGAAGAACCGGTTCTGAACCTGAAAAGCTCTAGCACGGAGCTTGAACCGGAGTTGCGTTGGTGTGAATGAGGTACAAGTAATTTTTTCACTTAGAACTGCTAGATAAATGGCCTTAAGTTAACCGGAATTACATTTAACCAGAGTGAGACTAAAGTTCAAGCCCCTTCCCCTCACAGTTCACTCATGTATAAAACCCTCATGTCCAGTCTTTTGAATTAAGCCTGCATTAAAATTCCACCTCTAATAAACCAGCATCATTCCAGCAGCCTTAATTTGCTCTTCCTTTCTTCGTCTCCACCCGTCGCTCCTCTTAATTTTCCAAAGCATGTTGTCTCACCTGCCAAGAGAAGGAAGGGGAAGAACGGGCGAGCGGACTGAGAGAAAAGGGAGGCGAGGGCGGGAGGAAAAAGGGAAAAGGGAAGGGTATGATGGTACAGTTTAATTACCAGCACTGACTTGTAAGTGCTCTGGTGGGGAACTACACGACCCAGCTACAAGAGACAGCTCAGCTCCATCCCATTAGAGCGGGAACAGAAGGATCCGCCGCCGCCTGTTTCCTACAATCCTTCACTTCTCTCTGGCCTCCCCTTTTTTCGCAACTCCTTTCCTTTTGCTTCTTCCCGACACTCCCACTTCAATCAGTTAACTTGGTTTAACAGGCACGCAGAGTACATCGAATAATTGCTTGCGAGATAAGGTCTCACTGTGGCATCCCCTTGTCTCCGTGATTGAAAGTCACTGGGTTAAGAACATGAGTAAGAGGTTAACGGTAATAAAAATAGCTATTATGCATATATTCCCTTTCCGACGTGTCACTCCGAGAAAGGGGAGAGGGAAAGGGAGGAAGAGGGAAAGAGGGAGGGATACTGGCACCTAATTACAAGGAGCGCACTTGGCTGCTTTTATCAGTAATTGGACTATATAGCCCTTCATTATAATTTACTTTCTCCCCCAAACTGTGATAATGCAGACAAGCAGAACTGAGTGGGCCTGTTAGTGGCCCAGAAACTGACACCAGTTAATGGTTAATTATAATGACTAAATTAAAGGAGTGACGGTGAGAGGGCACTGGATAAAGCTCAGGCACTTAATTTAACAGGATCACTATCAGAGCAAACTCATGAGTTCAAGATTGGTAATAGAAGAGAGGGGGGGGGGGGTAATCAGAGGAGAAATTGGTAAGAAGGAAAACAACGGATCATTTATTTGTGTTGGTTTTTATTGGTCTCATTGTCAGAGCAGGGAGTCGGGCATGTGAATGTGTGTCCGTGGATTAAGAGACCATTAATTGTCTGGTTCAGGCCGGAATTGAAAACAGGGTGAAAACATATTTTCATTCATGAGTCCACTCGACAAAATGTGTCTCGCTTTAAGCAATTACTGCTTGGGACAATGTAACATACAGACAGACAAAGAGATGCTTATGTGTCTCGGGAAGGCGGAAAATAAACACACTTGCAATCAAACTCTATTTTAACCCATTGAAATGTTGGCTGTTTACACTCCTCTGCTTTAAAGAACTTTAGTTTCCTCCTTCCTCAGCTTAGGTTTGTCAGCAGGTTCACTGAAAAACTGCTGGGCCAATGTTCATGAAATGTGGTGAAAGGGTGTAGCATGAAATGAGGAAGAAACCATTTGATTATTGGATTGGACCACAATATGGGAATGATACAAAAATTGTCATATTTTTTGAGTTTCAAGTTTTATTTTTAAATGTATTGCTCTCCTTGTGCCTTGTATTGTTTTACTTCCTGTCGTTGGTGGTGGTCTGCTCTGATTCTATCCATCTGTGTGTAATCACTTGTTACCTCTGCCTGCCTTCTCCAGCTTTGCTTGTCTTTGTGAGTGGTCCTGTCTCTATAAACACCTGTCTTATCTAGTGTTTTCTGTTCGTTTGTTAGTCTGGTCCTGGATTGTCCTTGTGTGCCCCCCTGGTTTTGCGACTCGTGTTCCTCAAGTTGTCCCAGTTTGTTTGCTGTTTTTCTTTGTCATGTTCCAATTGGCCGGCTCCCCATAGTTTCATGTTTTTTTGTTCCAGCTTTATTTCACTAAAGCTCGCGTTTTGTCAATTCTACCTGCCTCTCTTTGTTCTGTGTCTGCCTTCCTTACCCAGCCCATTACACAAAATAATTTTACTTTGGGGTGCCAGGATCTCAATCTGTAGGGACTGGCCTTGGAACAAGATGCTCACTGTATGGTCACTTTTTCATGTTTCCCTACAGACCAGAAAAGAAACACACAGCTGGAGAGGTGCCAGCTCACCTTCTGGGCCATACCTAGGTGTCCTTGAGCGAGGCACCGAACCCCCAGTGCTCCAGGGTGCCAAATACTGGTAGCCCCTGTGCTTTCAATCTTCTCCTCCATTAATGCATTGTTTGTGCTTGTGTTTATTTGGGCCTGATGTGTGTCGGTTCTGTTTTTGCATGACAGAATGGTAAATGGACTGTACTTAAATGGACTGTAGTTATATAAGGCTTTTTCCAGTCTTTACGACCCCCCTCAAAGCGCTTTACATACTACATGTCATTCCCCCATTCACACCCATTCATACAGAGCAGTGTACCTTACTCTAGGAACTAACATTCACACACATTCACACAACGTTAGCCATGCCATCGGGAGCAACTCAGGGTTAAGTATCTTGCCCAAGGATACATCGACATGTTGACTGTACGGGCTGGGATCGAACCCACAACCTTCTGGTTGAAAGACGACCGCACTCCCTCGCAGCCACAGTCGCCCCAGAAGAGTTGGTTGGTCAAAGATTTTGTAGATTAAAGATGATGTGCCCATGAAAATGTATATTCATGCTTTCTGTTGATTCTTTTTGTCCTGTATTTTGTTTGAGATTTTTTTTTTTGTACCCTTGGAAACATTTCTGGTGGGCCACTCTGCATTTAACAGGTCCAAAATGAGAGCCTCTGGTTCAAAGGACCCTTTGATGCCGCTAAGCTTTCATTTTGATGGACCTGCCACATGGAAGGTCATGCTGCGTTAGCCGCTAGCAGCTTGTTTGCCCTGTAAACATGGATGCATTATGAGGAATTAAGAGTTATTTATGATCATGAGGAGAGCCTTTTTATGTGACTTCTAAGCAGATTAATGGAGATAATGGACTGATTCCCGCAGTCATGTTTTATGTCTGTGTTGTGGTTGGACTTAGTTATGACTTTGTGAAGAACAGGTTTTGTGTCTTTGATTTGCAAAGTGGATCAGATCAGAGTTGAAATGCAGCATCTTTTTTAAGTTAAAGATTTTCATTACTACCGCTCCATCTGTCTGCACAAAAATGTGTAAAATCTCATCACATTTTTTATTCTATTCATGTCATGTTCAGTTATTTATCAGGTTTATGTTATATGTTTCATGTTTAGTTTATAGTCCGTGGTTAGATTTAGGTTGAAACATTTGTCATTGTTCACTTGTTACGTTACAGTCAATAATGTCTAGTCCTGTCATGCACTGTCTGTCATTGCACTTTTATTTTGAACTTACCATTCCCTCTCGTTTCAGAGCCCTTTACTTCCTGCCATTGTGTTTTGTAAGCCCCTCCCTTGATTGTTCCCACTTGTATCCCACAACCTCTTGTTTATATTGTCCTCGTCTCCCTTTGTCCTGTGCCAGTTTGTGTTGTGTGGTCAAGTTTATTTATTTACATGTGTTTGCAGTTTCCTTTTCCTACATTTAGATTTTTTTGAATTTTTAACTTTGTCTTCTTGATATCAAGTATTTGAGTCATGTTGCCAACAAATTGTCTCTCTTTGTCAGCCACACACACACACACACACACACACACACACACACACACACACACACACACACACACACACACACACACACACACACATGCACACGTTGCAGTATTCTGAGAGTCAATAACAAATCTGAACTGACAGGATTTCACCCACAACCTCTCCATTGATAGCAACACACTCAAACATGACACCCCGTCAGGCGCAGAACATCAACTAAGATGACACTTGATGTGTATTATCATAATCGTGCGATTACATGTGTATTTCAGATGTCCCTGCTCTAAATGTGAAGCCTTTTGCAACTGTGTGTTAAACTCTCACACACTTCCCCTCACACACACACATAGACAGTAAATCCTTGGCTTTGTGTCGCTGTCTCCTTTGGTCCCTCTCACTTTGCTTTAGCAGAGTGGCTGCCCCACTGATCCCTCTGCATCAAACACACATCTTCGGCACACTTTGCCACCAAGGTAATCATCATCAGCGGCATCATCTTCAGCAACGCCATCTTCATCTTCATCATTACGCTGGATCAGAATCATCATCTTACAACCCCTAGGAAAAAGCCCTCCTGGCGGCATCCACACACATCCAAACATCCTAACACACACACACACACACACACACACACACACACACACACACACACACACACACACACACACACACACACACACACACACACACACACACACACACACACACACAGTCAGTGGCGGATCAGCTCTTTGCCTCTCACTTCTAAAATCCCCTGCACCATCAAAGGGAAAGGCCTGTCTGTCAGTCATGGGGGTGATTATGGGACTGAGTGACAGGGGACGGGTGACACTAAGCGGCCGGGCTGAATGCACCTCTGTCAGGCCTGGCAGGTTTGGGTGACACCGGGGGCTGGGCCGCGTCCCTCACGTACGGGGATTAGCCTCGCCAGCTGCCATCTCAGCGCCACTCCGCTCTCAATCACACTAAGTGGCAAACACACACTCACACATAGGCAACACATGGAGGTGAAGAGCAAACATACAGTACAAGGTGGTAGGCATGCTTTACTGTACGGACACAGGTACATACAGTATGTGTGACAACAAGAGGACATATGCACCTTACAGAACACGTTTAATATGTGACTGTACAAAACCATCTGTCGCACCAAAAGAGAACTGTTTCCTACTACAGAAACCCATCTCTCTCGCTTTTTGTGCACATTATTTGCAATTAAATATATCCTTTAAAGTTCATTGAAAAACATTTGTGCTTACAGGACTGTCTCAGAAAATTAGAATATTGTGATAAAGTTCTTTATTTTCTGTAATGCAATTAAAAAAACAAAAATGTCATACATTCTGGATTCATTACAAATCAACTGAAATATTGCAAGCCTTTTATTTTTTTAATATTGCTGATTATGGCATACAGCTTAAGAAAACTCAAATATCCTATCTCTAAATATTAGAATATCATGAAAAAGTATACTAGTAGGGTGTTCAACGAATCACTTGAATCGTCTAATTAACTCGAAACACCTGCAAGGGTTTCCTGAGCCTTGAAAAACACTCAGCTTGGTTCAGTAAACTAAATCACAAGTATGGGGAAGACTGCTGATCTGACTGCTGTCCAGAGGACCGTCATTGACACCCTCCATCAGGAGGGTAAGACACAAAAAGAAATTTCTCAAAGAGCAAGCTGTTCACAGAGTGCAGTTTCAAAGCACATCCACAAAAAGTCTGTTGGAAGGGGGAAATGTGGCAGGAAACGCTGCACAACCAAGAGAGATGACCGCAGCCTTAACAGCATTGTGAAGAAGAGTCGCTTCCAGAATTTGGGGGAGCTTCAAAGACAGTGGACTGAAGCTGGAGTCCAGGTATCAAAAGTCACTGTTCACAGACGTGTCCGGGAAATGGGCTACAATAGCCGTATTCCCATGGTCAAGCCACTTCTGAACTCAAGACAACGGAAGAGGCGTCTGACTTGGGCTAAGGAAAAGAAGCACTGGACAGTTGCACAGTGGTCCAAAGTCCTCTTTTCAGACGAAAGCAAGTTTTGTATTTCATTTGGAAGTCAAGGCGCCAGAGTCTGGAGAAAGGCTGGAGAGGAGCAAAATCCAAGTTGCTTGAAATCCAGTGTGAAGTTCCCACAGTCAGCGATGGTTTGGGGAGCCATGTCAGCTGCTGGTGTTGGTCCACTGTGTTTCATCAAGCCCAGAGTAAATGCAGCTGTGTACCAAGAGATTTTAGAGCACTACATGCTTCCGTCTGCTGAAAAGCTCTATGGAGATGAGGAATTCATTTTCCAGCATGATCTGGCACCTGCCCACAGTGCCAAAACCACCAGTAACTGGTGTACTGACCATGGCATTACTGTCCTCGATTGGCCTGCAAATTCCCCTGACCTGAACCCCATAGAGAATATGTGGGGTATTGTGAAGAAGAAGCTGAAAGACACCAGACCCAACAATGCTAATGAGCTAAAGGCCGCTATTGAAGCATCCTGGGCATCCATAACACCTCAGCAATGCCACAGGCTGATTGCCTCCATGCCACGCCGCATTGATGCAGTAATCCGTGCAAAAGGATTCCCAACCAAGTACTGAGTGCATTAATGGACATTTTCAAATGTTTCATTGTGTTTTGCTGTTATAAATCTTTTTTTTTTACTTGGTCTGAGGAACTATTCTAATTTTTTGAGATAGGATTTTTGAGTTTTCTTAAGCTGTATGCCATAATCAGCAATATTAAAATAATAAAAGGCTTGCAATATTTCAGTTGATTTGTAATGAATCCAGAATGTATGACATTTTTGTTTTTTTAATTGCATTACAGAAAATAAAGAACTTTATCACAATATTCTAATTTTCTGAGACAGTCCTGTAAGTGCCAGCATTGTAAGCAATAGCATGCACTTAAACACACAAGAGTGTCCAACTACGCATGCATGTGTCAAAGGTCAACATACCAGATATGCACAAATACACCGAGGAAAGTTTATGAATCCCTCTGGGGGAAAGTTTTTCACTCTTGTTATTTTACAAACAGAAGACCCATAATACACTAACGCAAAAAAAGAAACTATACATGTATGTATACAGAACTCTGAGCGAGGGTGCTGCAAGGAATGTGCCATGAAAAGCTGAGGTTATGGTGCCCTGCTCAAGCGGTAGTGCATGGGAGGGGGACTGGCACCTCTCCAGTTACAAGTCCACACTCTGTTCTTGATCCTGTGCTTGACACGGATGTCCCCACGGAACTGTCTCATGGCATCACTAACACCTAAAATGAGGTTCATCTAAGTGTCTTAAGAAAAATGGTAAATGGACTTCATTTATATCGCTTTACATATGCAAGTCATCATTCACCCATTCACACAGAGGCAAGGGCTTCCATGCAAGATGCCACCTGTTCAAGGAAGCTAATATTCACACACATCACACACCGTTGGCCATGCCATTGGGAGCAATTACGGGTTAAGGACACATATGGTGCTTTTCCACTGCAGGATCTAGCATGGCTTAGGAAAGCTTAGTTTGGCCTTGGTAGGCCAGGCTCACTTTAAAGTGGACCTATCATGCTATATTTGAAAAATATATTGTAGGGCCAACCTATACAAAACATGTCTGTGAAGTTTTGTTTTTCAAAATACCAAACAGATCACCCATTGTAGCCATCCCTCATACTGCTCAAACCCCTCTTTTGAAGCCCTGTTAGAGAAACGCAGATCTTGGGTCCTTAGCTTGAAAAAAAAAAAAAGAAGAGGAGGCGGAGCTAATGCCTTATCAGAATTCTACCGGAGATAAAGTTAAATTCTGCTGTGATAAAACGTCATCCTGTTCTAAACCCCATCAAAGATTATTTCTGAAACAATATGGAGCTCAAATGCTTTTACTCTTGCAGGTTTATCACAAGAGGAGTTCTTTTTTGATGTCCTGCTTTTTAAACACATGGGCTCTACAGCAGCGGTTTTCAAAGTGTGAGGCGCGCCTCCCCTGGGGGGCCCCAGAGAGCTTCAGGAGAGGCGCAGCGTGAGAAAAAAATAAAGAGAAACTGAGGTTACCTACTGTAACCCCAGCTTCTATGAGTAAATGGCGCAGCCCTCTAAGGCTATCACGATTGGGTAATCCCCCTGCGCCCCCGTGCAGCACTGAAACACTTGTAGTCCACGCCCACCCGCAAGGTGGGCCCCACCCTCGGGCCTCCTTCCGGTATAAATAGGAAGGTGGCCCGGCAATCTGCTCCCATACAACATAACTTTTCTTCAGCTATTCATAGAGCCAGTGGGGCCCCGCACTTAGAGGGCTGGGCCATTTACTCATAGAAGCTGGGGTTACAGTAGGTAACCTCAGTTCTACTTCGTATATGGCTTCGCCCTCTAAGGCTATCGCTATTGGGTTAAGGGCGAAGCATGATGTAGTCTGCGCCCCACTGGGTCCGCCCGGCACTAGAAGCACAGACATACCTGCTCAATAACACCCCCCTGCCTGATGTGCCATGCGTAATGGCTCATCACCGTATCTGGAACATAGCAAAACATGCCTATCTTCCCGACGGGGTGAAGGCTGGGAACAATACATACCGGCCGCTGTGAGAAAGTAGAGACAAAAGTCCCACCTCGTCCTGCGATCGTAGTGGGGGAACAGCAGCTCTCTGCGTGCAGACAGGCAGGAGAGCGCACAGCTGGATCCCTGACGTTACTCACCCCGACAGGACACCCAGTACAGGGTGTGTCAGAGAGGAATGGGAGACATCCCTAAAATAAAAATGAATAAATGAACAGGGGGAAGACCAAGATGCAGCCGTGCAAATATCTTCCACTGACATTCCTCCGTGCAAAGCCGTGGAGGAGGAAATTCCTCTGGTGGAGTGCGCCTTGATGTTCTCCGGGGGCTCCACCCCAGAGGAGACATATGCCTGTGACACAGCCTCACACAGCCAGTGTGACAGCCGTTGTGCAGACAGAGGTTGCCCGATCGAGCGCTCTCTATAGTGCACGAACAGGCGCTGAGAACGGCGCCAGGCCGCCGTGCGCGCCACATAGCAGGACAGCGCGCGCACCGGACAGAGGAGATTTAGAAAAATAGCGGGGGTAAAAACCGCGCAAGACACTGTTCCTGGGATGACAGGAGTGTTTCTTGTATCCCATGGAACTGCTGGGGGGAGAGGCTTCTCTGTGAAGTGCCGTAATGGTCTTCATGGTGATGAGCCACGCCATCGCCGCCGCTGCCTGTGAGGCAAAAGGGCTGCGAGGGAGTTTCCACACGCTGCCTTTCACTCCGTCTCTCCTCATGAGGCGCGTACACGCCCAGGGGATGAGAGGTGTGTGCATGCTGTCCACACGAGGCGTTATAACGGTGCTCGTGGGTTATTATGACCACGTGTAGGAGGCATATCTGGGACAGAGGAATGCCGCGAGTTCTGCAGTTTATAAACCAATAGGTTAAAACAGCAGGCTTCTGCAGCGAATGAACCACCTCTGGAGTGTCCCCCTGTTGGAAGAGACTCAGGGGGATCATCACGTGACCAGCTGACGCCAACGCCGAGCAGCTGCGTCACGGAGAGGGCTGTGTGGGTTGTGACACGCCGGAGGAGAGCTGTCAGTTCTTCCCCTCGCTGCCGCGAGAGTCGCGCTCTCATGCTGGCTGAGTTTAACTCCACTCCCAGATAAACGATTGTCTGAGAGGGAAGAGGACAGCTCTTCTTCCAATTTATTATGAAACCCAGGCTTTGACAGATGCGATACGAGATGTACCGTCTGTAAAGCGACTTCCTCCCTGGGGCGAGCCAGCAAATAGCAGGTCGTCCAGAGGAAAACCACACTCTCATCCCTCCTCTGTGTAGTGGCTCCAGCCTTCTCTACACAAATGCGAGGAGCCAGGAAATATCCGAACGGCAGACGATTGTCTGGTCTGATATTCCCTGAATGGAAAACGCAGGAATTTCCTGTGTTTCGGGATGATGGGTACGTGGAAGTATGCATCCTTCAGGTGGAAGTGAACCAGTCGTCCTGGTGAAAACATTCCAGCACCTGTTTGATCGTCAGCATGTGGAATACTGACAGATCGAGGATGTCTCATTCCCCCAGTCTTTTTCGGGATTTGAAAAATAACGGGAGTGAAAACCCCTGATTTTCCTCCCTTTGAGGAACCCTGGAAATATCCTCTTTCAACAGGAGTTCCAGCAGCTCGGATTGGAGCGCAAGACATAGCTTCTGGGAGGACAGGAGTGTTTCCTGTATCCCATTGAACTGTGGGGGTGGGGGAGAGGCGAACTGCAGGACGTATCCTCTGCTGATCAGCCTGCTCATCCATCTGTCCATCAGACACACGCGCTGCCACTCTGAGAAACACTCTAAGAGCGGGCGCACATGCTCGAGATGTTCTGTGGTTGTCATGGCAACGAGCCACGCCAGGGAGTCTCCACATGCTGCCTTTCACTCCAGCTCTCATAATGAGGCGTGTACACGCTCAGGGGATGAATGGAGGTGTGTGCAGTGCTGTCCACACGAGGCGTTATAACAGCGCTCATGGGTTTATTATGACCGTGTGTAGGAGGCGTATCTCGGACAGAGGAATGCCGCGAGCTCTGCAGGTTATTAACCGAGGTTAAAACCGGCAGGCTTCTGCAGCGAGCCCTGCTGTCTACTTAATCAACAGATTAGTGGCAGCCGGCTTAATTAGCGAGCTCTGCAGGTTATTAACCGATAGGTTAAAACCAGCAGGCTTCTTGCAGCGAGACCTGGCGCCGTGGCGCTGCGGGCGCTACCGCTGGGGGCACTCAGCCTGGAATACTGCTCATTCCCCCGTTCTGGCTTCTCTGTGATGCCATTGCCCTCGCCGCCACTGTGAGGCGAAAGGGCTGCGAGGAAGCCTCCACACTAGAGATGTTAAGATTCACCGATTCGCATCGGTGCACCGGCATAAACGTTCAAGATGCGAGTGCACCGGTTGAAAGAGTGCACATCGGCTACAGTTTGGGTTGAACCCGCGATGCATCGATTGCGTAGCGTCTTTGCATCGGTAAAAAAACGATTCATTCATATAAAATCCCCTCATCTTGTCAACGCTCAGCAGAGACGATCTTTGATATTTGCTTCGCCACTACGGAGAACGAGAGTCTCAGTTATCAACACACACGGAAGTTGAGGGGAAAGAGAAACACAGCGCACCGAAAAATACCTACAAATCAAACGTTTGGCAACACTTCGGATTGTTCAAGAAAGACGGTGTAATAGTCCTTTATGCTATATAGTTGAGCGCAGGTCATGGAGAATAATAAGGTATCCGTAGACCTTTGTATGAGGTATCTTTATTACTTAACAGGTCTACAGCCATGATACATAGATCCGTCCTAGATGCGGACTTGCATACACACAGTATCACTCCGCAGCCGCACCCCATCAGTAACGTCCTGATGGTATATGTGCACTATTACTACAGACGGTCAACTTGAAAAATCACTCGCAAATTGTTAACGATGCCGAGCCGCTTTAAAGTACACAAGTAGTTCGAGGAACTTAGCGACGCACATAAAGAGGCGACGTGGGGTCTGCGGCTGAAAAGAAAAACCTGAAAGTGAGACATATGAGTTAAATCACTCAGTGAGGTGTTCTGTCAGAGAGAGTGGTGTTTAGTTTACAGCAGCCTGTGACGGCCAATAATAATTTAAATGTCTTCCTTACTGTAAGCAGTTATGAAATACCTGTTTGTGAAAGGTTATTTGTTTTCTTTATTGTTCAGATAGAAACCACTGCTTTCTGCTCACTGGTGAGTTAGCCTATGAGTGTTAAGCACATCAGGCTGGCAGCTGTATGGGCATTGCTCTATGGTAGCTGTTATTTGCACATTGGTAATCATGGGCAATGCATCCTTACATTGTTTAACTGTGAGGTGTTATACAATTGTACTCTGGAGAGCTTTTAAAGGTAAAAAAATAAACGGCATGATGGGATGTGCAGTACCAAATATGTAAAGCACTTTTTTGTTAATGTATGATTTGCTGCATATAAGGAATAAAACAAAAATCCTCTGTCGTACCATATTGAAGTATCATTATTTTTGCATCGTGTTGAATCGCATCGTATTGCCCCGAATCGCATAATGTTGAATCAAATCGTATCGAACTGTATCGTAACAGGGGTGAATCGTATCGTATCGCATCGCCTGGTGTTTCAAAGGTATCGTTAATGTATCGTATCGTGGCAACGTATCGAGATGCGCATCGCATCGGCCTCAGTGATGGAGATGCACATCCCTACTCCACACGCTGCGTTTCACTCCGACTCTCATCATGAGGCGCGTACACGCTCAGGTGATGGATGGAGGTGTGTGCAGTGCTGCCCACATGAGGCGTTATAACAGCGCTCATGGGTTTATTAAGGCCGTGTGTACGAGGCGTATTTCGGACAGAGGAATGCCGCG
>NC_136904.1:41523011-41541707 GCF_949606895.1 Notothenia rossii | reverse complement strand
AACCCAAGCATATATAAACAACACTGCAGAGCTAAAATAATGGCACTTGTAAATGATCAAATGAGTAGAAACAAAACAGAAATTCAATAAATATTGAACTATTACATACTACAAATCAATGAAAAGCTCCAACAATTAAAGTTATAGTTAAATTTGGTTGAGGAAAAGTAATGGTATGTTTATCTTCAGGTTAGGAAAGCTTTTGCTGTGTTACAAGAATATATATATTTACTTAAAATAACTATGGACGTTACATAACTCACAAGTGAATGTTTGTCTTACAATAACCATGGAAATGGCATAACTTAAGTATGAAAGCTATGTAACAAAAAAAGGTCAACTTAGACTTCCTATCCATCTGTCCTTTAGGTAAAAGTCCTGTGTGTTAAGACTCACCCATCCACCCCAACGTCCTCCCTATTGGCACTCTTTATGATACATTGCCTTACTGTAACTGCTTAACGATTACATGGGTTATAGAAATGGCAGTGTCATTGTTATGTAGGTATTAGTACAAACAGTGTACAGTACCAGACTCTGCAGTTCCTCTCAGCTTTAAGGACTGTTTCAGCGTATTTTAGCTTATTGTTTTAAAATTCCGATACGCAACTTTTCTGCTTTCGGTCACTCTCTTATCGTCATCGTTTTGGTCACTGGAGGCTGCCGTTTTCAGTAAAAAGCTTTAAAAACTAGCACCACTAGCTAACAGACGAGCATTTAGCAGCTATAAAGACAGATGTTTTCTTTAGGAGGGGTGGAGACCAAATACCGAGCAAAATAGAGAACATTTGATTTTCTGCATCAGTTAGTCAAGAACACAAAGAATGCTAAGCTGCCCTCTTTAAGCTGGATGTGTTTCTAGGGTTAGGGTTAGTCATTTCAACTTTACAGCTTGTAAAACATTAAAACAACAAACGTCTATAGATGAATCCCCATAGAGCAGGGGATCCCAACCTTTTTTCCCAAGAGCCCCCCCAAATGACTCGTGTTGGAAGTTGCGCCCCCCCCCCCCCCCCCCCCACACACACACACACAAGGGGGGGAAACAGCGGTAATTACATTTTAAAAGTCTCAAAAAGGCTACAACTACTGTCACAAACTAGATGAATGTGGAGTATTTTGTTAAAAGAGGATGAAAGCGTAATTAAGGAGCGCTATTGGAGTGACTTTGATTTTTATTGGACTCAGGATTAATTCATCTGGATTACTGCTGTATGAGGAAATTAAAGGACGGCGCGGAAGTGGAAACAATTCACAAAGGGATTAAACTGTTTAAAACACATGCTCAAAGTAAGCCGGATTTTGCCGATGTGTTTATGTGGATTCAAAAGTCGTAAATAATCTACAAAATGGAGGAGACCGATCTGATCGGAGCAACTGTGACAAATAATCCAACTGAATCCGGCATGGACAATGATATGTTTTTAAAATGCACTTATCCAGAAAACCTGGTTTGGACACTTTACAGGCAAAATAAACATTTCTATTAAAGAAAGAATTAAACATTTCTTTCTTTTCATGCCTTTAATAGTAACTTGAATTTTTATTAAAATTAATTAATCAATTATTTTTTTAATTTTCTTGTAATGTAGAGACAAGGCTTTTAGTGACAATCATGTATCCATCCATCCATCCATCTTCTCCCGCTTATCCGTGGTCGGGTCGCGGAGGTAGCAGTTCCAGCAGAGAGCCCCAAACTTTCTTTTCCCTGGCCACATCAACCAGCTCTGACTGGGGGATCCCAAGGCGCTCCCAGGCCAGAGAAGAGATATAATCCCTCCATCTGGTTCTAGGTCTACCCCTTGGTCTCTTCCCAGCTGGACGTGCCTGGAACACCTCCCTAGGGAGGCGCCCAGGTGGCATCCTAACTAGGTGCCCGAACCACCTCAACTGGCTCCTTTCGACGCGAAGGAGGAGCGGTTCAACTCCATCAAATCATCTGAGGCCTGGCCCCCCCCTGCGATCTTTGGCCCCCCCACAGGAGCAGCAAATTAGCAAATATTTCAATTTTCATTTCGGATCGTTTTTTGATTTATATCAATTCCGTCTCCCATCAGGTGCCATATCATAGAGGAAGGTAATAACCCAGAAATAACCTCGTTATGGAGACAGCAGCGTGGTCCGGGCACAATGAACTCAGAGCTGAAGAATTAGTGACCTGGAAAGTGGCAGGGAGAGTTAATGGCATTAGCTACATGAGACACACAGAGAGAAAAGGGGGGCAGTGTGGGGGGGGGGGCAGGAATCATTGCAGCCATCGCAAAGGAAGAACGGATACAAATTAAAAGGAAAATAAAAGAAAGGATCCTCTGATGGCTCATTGTTCTTTTTTTTTCTCATCATGGCGCCTTTTGATATCAGGAACACAGAAGTAGAGTATTTTACCATCAGCGTTATTATTATCATTGCTGTTTGAAATAGCTATTCTTATTGTTTTTTAGCCTAATTAGTGAGAAATGGGGGAACAAATGGAAAGTAGGCTATTAATGAATTATTTCCTTTCATGTATTTTATAGTGCATCTTTTGTTGTTTCACACTTGACGAGCACACGCATTTCCCACGCACGCACAATCTCTTTACCTGCTGACAGCATGTGTGTGCTGGGTAAATAAGCGTGTGTGCTGGGTAAATACGCGTGTGTGTGGGTGTGTTAGTCCACACATGTACTTGTACAACGCAGTGAAAAGATACTAGAGGAAGAACATGTTTGTTTGCATGTTTGTTTGCAAGTCTCAAACATTAACAAGGACTTACACGTTGCTCGTACTAATGTGCAAGCCCATATTTGAACATGAAAAGACTGGAATGAAAAATAATACAACAATCAGGGAAAACAGAGTATCTGTGTATCAGCAGCTGTTGTTCTTGTTTTCTTTTGAAAGATGGAAAAAAACCACCTTTCTGGACCAGGAAGAGGACAAATAACAGATACAAATTCTGGATATTACCAAGTAATCACCTCTTTGATATCCAACATCAATACAACTGTGGACACTTTGATATATGGGCCTGCCTTGATGAGCCTGGCTGGTGAATACATTACAAAATATGCTTAATTAGCATTTCAAATCAGCGGCAATCAACTAAAAAAGAATATACAATAAAGGAGAAATACGGCTGAGGAGTGATTGTGTGTGTGTGTGTGTGTGTGTGTGTGTGTGTGTGTGTGTGTGTGTGTGTGTGTGTGTGTGTGTGTGTGTGTGTGTGTGTGTGTGTGTGTGTGTGTGTGTGTGTGTGTGTGTGTGTGTGTGTGTGTGTGTGTGTGTGTGTGTGTGTGTGTGTGTGAGAGAGTTGGGGGCAAATTAGTAGTGGGCTTGATGAACAAAGGAACCGGCCTCAGAACAAAGCACGTGTTTTAGCCTTGTGCCTTTCACCTTCTCCATTCATTTTGAGGCCAGACGAATCAAAACGATCCTTCGGGCCTCCTTTTTTTTTTATTTCTTCATTGCTCTCATGCAAGAAAATATTCTGTCTCTAATTAATATGACCTTATACATTTTTAATAAAGCCTGATTCCTTCTTTGAAAATGCAGTGGGGAGCCTTGAAGTACATGTGTCAGTATTTGCATTTGGCTGCGAGGAAGAAAGAGGAGAAAATGTGACTTTGGTTGAACTAGTTTGTGATGAATAACTGATGTACATTTTATCCTATTTTTGACATTTAGATTTTTCTTCACTCAGAGCACTTGTGCGTCCTCAGATCACTGGAGATGATTGATAGATCAAGACTGCTGGGGTAAAATGATTGCTATCGCCTTATTTTTATTTTTTTTCCGAGATGTAGTGCCATGCCAAAGAGGAAGTTAAGATTTCAAAGTGTTCAAAGTGAATTTCGGATGAGGTGTAATTCAATGGAAAATATAAAATGTCAGCCTCAATTCTGCTCTGTGAGAATAGAGGGACTCTCAACACTCCGCTGACTTCACTGAGGCATCTATCTCTTTTGTTTATGTCCGTTACCTGCGCCTTCTGCAGAAAACAAACCGAAACACAGCATCTTAAAATCAACCGGCTAACAGGAAGAATTTAGCACTATTTGCATTTTTTGTAACAATGTGCACATTTACTTAAACGGTCTTCAATCACACCTGTGAGATTTGAATCTCAAAACACCTAGATAAATCTATATGTCTTCAAATGGTGTCCTTCCCTCTTTCTCCCCATTAAAAAAAAAAGGCCCTCCCGTTTTTCATAAAAAGGCACCTTATGAAAAACGGATGCTTTTCTTGTCGCCTCAGACACATGTATCCAAAGTAAACCCTAGCCTGAGTTGCTATTGGAAATACATAAAAGTGGTAGTAACATTTGATCATTTTCATGCAGGTGTACTGAAACTTTTCAATGATGGTTTGCATATACATTTATGGATTAATTTCCATTTGATTTGATACTCCAAGATAAGTGTTGATTCAATTGTATGATCATTTTGGATGTACTTTGTGGAACCTGCTGAGCCCAATGCATTCTATTGTGCTATTCTATTGTGCTAATGTTATTTAGACAACCTTCATTCATATAAATAGAGTAGGCAAATGTGTCAAACCAACACATTTGTTTATGTTTTCGTGTTGCAGAGATAAACACCAGGTATAAATGCGGTACTCACCAAGCGTTAAGAACCTGTAGGTGTTTTCTGTCTCTCCAGCCTCACGTGCTACTTAGTAACTTTAGCATGCTCACATCAAAATTATAATGGTGAACATTGTAAACATATAGCTGCAAAACATTAGCATGCTAACATTGTAATCGAGGAAGTGTTAGCATGGAAATATTGCTGTTAAAAATTAAACCATAAAGGATTGCATTTTAATTAAACAATTGTATATCTAACTAATTATTACTTGAGGATCACCATGGAAATCCCTATGGAATATTCAGTAACCTCTTCATATTCTGGGCTTCCATCTATATACCATTGGCCATACCATTACTTGGGAGTTATTTGTTGTTATATTTATTGATCAAAGTTGTTGGACCAAACCGACTAAGATCAGGAATAACTACACGCACAAAACAAACTGCATACTGTAAGAAACCACCTTTGTTGTAATTATTTGGTATGTAGATGAGCACATTCACACCTTTAATTGTCTGATTAACACCAAGAGGTGTTTTTTTTTTTTGCAGCTTGAACAGTTTCCCTTTGTGCTAATACATATGTGGAGCTATTTGTATATACTGAGTGTGTGTGCTGACAGGAGAGTGTTGCACTGAACTGCCAATGAAAACTGGGAATCTACCAAATTTAACACAAAAATATAAAAACAATTTGCTCTGTCAGTTAATGTTGAAACTCTTGTTCTGTCTTTGTTAATTCGGTGTATATTACTATATACTTTTTCCACACAACCAAATATATATCGGGTGGATGAAAGAATGCTGTATAGACAGTATATTCAATGGCAGCATAACTACATTTGTTTATACAGATAGAAATATGCTAAGAATATATGTGATCACCAAGCACTTTCTCTTGAAACATATCTTTGTTCCTTTCTATTTTTCTTGGCAAGTTGACACTAATAGTCTCCAACAGCAACAAAGAGTGTGTGGGGGTCCTTTGGTTTTGGGAGTCTGTTAGGATAGCTGTCCTTTAACAGCCAAACATTAGTAATAGCTAGTTAAAATGCTATTAATCTGTAGCAGGCTCCAGTGTGGCTGCCTTGGCTAATGAACATAGAACTTGGTGTATGTCCGTCTCACTACAACGCTGTCAGGGAGGGGTCGGAGGTCAAATGGCTTAATGCTGCATGTGTGGGAGGTGTGTAGTGGGCATCTGTCTGAACACCTGGCAGGAGAGGGACAGTGCACAGAGAAAGAGAAAAGAAGATATGATGTAGATATGGTGTTCTGAGCCACTGACATCAGAAAAGAACAATGGACAATCATTCGTCAGGATTCTGTGTGGACATCTTGTTGGACCAATTAAGCTTGGTCTCATTTCTACATTTTGTAACAACCCTCTGCATCTGATATTGACACACAAGTTTAATTGACATTATTCTAAAGGCTTAAAATAAAAGACGTTAAAGACAGAGAAATCAATAGAAGAAGACAGACAAGAAGTAAAAACAAACAACACCTTTGATTTGATTTGCGTCAGGATCCTGATCAACCTGTCAGTGTTCTTTTGCATTAATGACCGCCTCGCTGCAAATGATCCCTTACTTACCCCTAGATTCCACCGGGTCCGTCTGCGCCGTGTTACGGCCGGGTTATGGCTGCGTTAAGGCTGCGTTAAGGCGTTCACAGCAATCGCGGCCACACATTCAGATAAAAGTGCGCCAGAAGTGTGGTGGCATTGTACAAACTCTGGGTTGGATCAGATGATGAATGGGTTAAACTCACCAGGGCTATTACCCAGTGAGTTAACCAGAGCTTTAACTAGATATGAGAGCTAGAGGGTTTAGTTATAGGGTTGGACATAATCCCTAATTCCATGTTATGGTGACCAGGTGTCCCGCTTTAACAGCTAATTGAGCTGATGTCCCCCATTTGATTGACAGTCACCATTCTCAAACTTGCATTTTACACAATCGCAATGTAGAAAGCAAGAGATGTCTATAATGAATCAAAGCATATGTGGGTGGGGTCAAGGGCGGGACAACCTGTCACCATTCTTGTTGCCTACGTTACGCCGTACTGGCACAAAACAGCACAAGCTATCAGGATGCACTATTTGTCGGAATATGATGGAAACGCATGGAGGTGAATATGTTTTGATACGAGACATCCCATGAAAGACTTTACTTTTACGCCCATGAATTCAATTGAACATTTCTATGGTTAACATGGGGATTATATTAATCTAGAGTATCTCTCAGCATCATGGTAATATACATATAATATCCCACTTGGTCCATCACAAACCTAGTCTTTGTCCCACATTTGTCCTATTGGCTCCTTTTCACCCTGCCCATGCATGAGAAGCTACAACATGATGACACATCAGAGTTTTTTGTGGTCAAAACAGAGGGTACAAAAGACAAAACAGTTTGGCACAGCTGGAATGGCACACACCCCCACACAGCCATCACCACCCGCTAGCCCCTCTCCGGCACTCTCTCTGAGGGTTTATAATTGATTTAGGGGGCAGGCGATAAAGATCGATGTCACTTCTTCTCGGCTGCGACACCAAGAGAGTCGCAGTGGCACCATGTGACGGAAGACACCAGCCTATTATGGAGGCACAATCAAATATTTGAAGCATCCGGACACACTTGTTATTTATTCATGCTAATACAAGTATATTAAAGAAGCTAAACAGGGTTAGTGCTCCATCACTCACAAGGGGAATCAGCCAAAGCATTCATCAGGACCTCGGGTACGACTCCCCTTGGCCAAGTCTCCCTCACATACGGAAAACCAACTGACAGACGGAGGTGGATAATGGGCTCTGATTTGTATGCATGGAGTTGCCACTGTCATTTCTTTAGGTTTGTTTTGCAAATAATGCATGATTTGGGACTTCAAAAGGGGACCTTTTCCTCTATGTACAAGTAGCCGCAAGCGAACACACACACATAAAATGTACCACATACTCACAGCCGTGTGTGCCACCCATACTGGAATTCCTCTGTGGTTTTTGTCCGTTATTGACGACACTGGCGGAAAGAGCGTCTTCATTAGGCAAACACTGATGCTGATGTGTGTGATGGATATTTGTAACTATGAGTGTATGAACAAAAGCAGCCGCCATTCCTCAACTGTTTTACACCATTAACAGCGTCTCCCCACAATTTGTCAGCCCATAAAAGCAAGACTTCAGATATATTATGTTTTAATACCCGCTTATAAAGGAAAACATAAAAATGCAAAATGCAATATCCAGGAGCTGTCACTTTGATAAACAAAGCTGAATATTGATCTGTCTCTAAATTGGAGCGCGGGGGGGGGGAAACAATAATGTTAGATTCCCAGTAACATGAAATTACATGCTGAAACAGAGTGCGTTCTGCTTTGGCCTGTCACCATCCAGCTGCACAGCAGTTTCTCAAACGGAGTAAACCAGAGTCCCACACAGCCAAAAGGAAGCTGCACAAAGACTTACGCTGGAGCACAAACAGTAGCTTTCTCCACAACAAATCCCAGATTATTGACTGAGATGCATTGTATACTGTTGACAAATTATACAGATATGCTTTTTGAATCACCCATTCCAGTAATTGCTAATCATTGATGATAACAGCTCCAACAACAGTGTTGAGAACAACCTTAAACCATCAGTTAGGATACCTCTTCAGCCAACCAACATCACACATATTTTCTGACTGCTATTTCAGGAATTTGATAATAATAATAATAATAATAATAGATTTAATTTGTTAGTGCTTTTACAGGTGCTCAAAGACGCTTTACAGATAATAGTGAAGAAAAAAGAAAAGAGAAGAAAGGAACAACAAATAAATATATAGTTAAAGTTAAAGTCAAATAATACAAAAACAATCACACATGAAAAGCCAGATTGAAGAGGTGAGTTTTTGTGAGTTTTTTGAAGGTGGTGAGGTCGGTGCAGTCTCTGATGGGTTGTGGGAGTGAGTTCCAGAGGGAGGGGGCAGCGACGGAGAAGGCTCTGTCCCCCCAGGTACGGTGATTGGTGCGGGTGGGGATGGATAGGAGGTTGGCTTCTGATGAGCGGAGGCAGCGGGAAGGGGTGTGGTGGTGCAGAAGGTCTGTGAGGTAGGGGGGGGGCCTGGTTGTTGAGGGCTTTGTAAGTTATGAGGAGGACTTTGAAGTGGATTCTTTGACGGACGGGGAGCCAGTGGAGGTTCTGGAGGATGGGAGTGATGTGGTCTCGGGAGCGGGTGTGGGTGAGGAGGCGGGCAGCAGAGTTCTGGATATGTTGGAGTTTATTGAGGAGGTTGGATGGTATGCCATAGAGGATGCTATTGCAGTAGTCGAGCCGTGAAGTGATGAATGCATGAATCAGTGTTTCAGCAGCAGAGGAGGAGAGTGATGGGCGGAGATGGGCAATGTTTTTGAGGTGGAAAAAGGCGGTCCTGGTGATGTGATTTATGTGGTGGTTGAATTTGAGCTGACTGTCGAAAATGACTCTGAGGTTGCGGATGTGAGGGGGGGAGATAGAGTGTGGCTGTCAATGGTGAAGTTGAAATTCTGGATGTCTTTGATACGGGATGGGGGGCCGATGATGATGATGTCTGATTTGGCACTGTTCAGTTGGAGATAGTTTGTTTGCATCCATGCTTTTATTTCTGAGAGACAGTTGGTGAGAGTGGAGTGTGTTGTGGGGGTGATGGTTTTTGTTGAGATATAAAGTTGGATGTCATCGGCGTAGCAGTGAAATTGAAGGTTGTGGCGACGAATTATTTTGCCAAGGGGGAGCATGTAAAGGATGAAGAGGAGGGGGCCAAGCACCGAACCCTGGGGGACGCCTTGGGACAGAGGAGCAGTGGAGGAGGTGCAGTTGTTGATGTTGATAAACTGATGTCTGTCGGTGAGGTAGGATTTCAGCCAGGAGAGTGCAGTGTCGGTGATGTTGAGTGAAAATTCGAGGAGGGACAGCAGGATGGTGTGGTTGATGGTGTCGAATGCTGCGGTGAGGTCGAGGAGGATGAGGATGTTCAGGTTGCCGGAGTCAGAGGAGAGGAGGAGGTCGTTTGTGATTTTCAGAAGAGCTGTTTCTGTGCTGTGTTTTGATCGGAAACCGGATTGAAATGGCTCAAAGAGGTCATTTGAGCTGAGGTGGGATTTTAGTTGTGAGGCAATGACACGTTCAAGTATTTTTTACAGAAAGGGGAGATTTGAGATGGGCCGGAAGTTGGACATGATGTCAGGTGTGAGTCCAGGTCTTTTGAGAATGGGTGTGACAGCAGCCAGTTTGAGAGAGGGGGGAACTGATCCAGATCTGAGGGAGGAGTTAATGATGGTGGCGATGAGCTGGGACATGGCAGGGAGGCTCTCTTTAACACATTTGGAGGGCATTGGGTCAAGTGTGCAGGTGGAGTTAATTCCAGTCATGAAGTGGGACAGTTGCATGGGGGTCACAGGGGAGAAGTGGCACAAGGGCTGTGAGGTGAAGGGGGGGGGAGCCAGGAGAGGAGGTGGGGGGTGCTGATGAGGGTGTCAGATTGCTGTAAATGTTGCTGATTTTGGTTTGGAAAAACGAAAGGAAGGAGTTGCACTGTTCGGTGGTGAAGGACGAGGTGGCGTTGTCACAGGGTTTGAGAAGTTTGCTGATGGTGGAGAACAGACGCTTGGGGTTGCTGGAGCCAGACTGAATGAGTTGTGAGTAGTAATTAGACCGGGCTGCTTTGAGTGCCTTACTGTACTGCTGGAGATAGTCTTTGTAGATTTGAAGATGGACTGTTAGTGTGGTTTTCTTGTGTTGGCGTTCAAGTTGACGTTTCCTTGATTTCATTTGGCGGAGTTCGGGTAAAAGCTATAGTCTAAAAGCACATGGCCATGCACTCCAACAGCATGTTGAAACCCACAGTTTAAAACCATGTGACATTTGTCCTTATAATTAAGCATTGGCATTCATATTCTGCCATACCAGCCTCCACTCGACTGGTTTCGGGCTATCAACAAAATGTTTGGTATCTGACTGCAGATATTGGATTGCATTCAAGAAAAAGAGCATTATTTAGGCTAGCCACCGGCCCTGGCCTATAAGGCCTGATTTACAGATATTATTTGGTTTTCGAAATGGGTTGAATCGAGTTCAGATTAGGACAGTCATCTTCTTTCTAAAAAAAAAACAATGTTAAAGTGGACCTATTATGCTATATTGGAAAAAATATATTGTAGGGCCATACCTATACAAAACATGTCTGTGAAGTTTGTTGCTTAAAATACCAAACAGTTCACCCATCGTAGACATGTCTCATACTGTTCATATCCCTCTTTTGCAGCCCTGTTAGAGAAATGCGGATTTTGGGTCCTTAGCTATAATTTTTTTTTAAAAGGAGGCGGAGCTAATGCCTGATCAGAATTATACCGGAGATAAAGTTAAATTCTGCTGTGATAAAACACCATCCTATTCTAAACCACATAAAAGATTATTTCTGAAGCAGTATGGAGCTCAAATGCTTTTTCTCTTGCAGGTTTATCACGAGGTGGGTCCCTTTTTTTATTTGCTGCTATTTAAACACATGCGCTCTTCAGTACAGGGTAGCTCTGAGTGTTAGCGAGGCTTGCTAATGTAAAAAAAGGCGAGATTACGTCCAAAACACGTCAGGCATTGTTTCTGATAGCAACTTTCTGTGGGTCCTCCGCCGATTTAACGTCATATCGGCAGCAAATCTGTATCCGCTCGTTGTACCCCCGTTTTTTAAAGATTTGGGTACGGAGGAAAAGAGAAAGGGTTTTATTTTCTGATGCTGCGTGAGTTCCCCGACGCACCGGGGACACATATTTATATATAAAAGACATCAAAAAGTGCATTTTGCATTATAGGTCCCCTTTAACCTGTTCAACCCTGAGCCTGTTTTTCAGGTCTCAGGCTTGAAAATGACATTCCCAGAACAAATGACCATATCTTCCCTTCTAAAAGGGTTACATTATTAATCTTTTTTCTCAAAGTAATGATAAACCTGTGAGTTGGATGTAGAAAAGTCAGAATCAATATAGATGTTTTTTTATTTTAAAGAAAATTCAGATTGAACATAGTAAAAAACTGTAAATTACGTTGGGGGGCCAACTTAATTTCCCCCCTGCTTAAGAGGAGAAGGTGTCGACTCTAGGATGCATCAGGATTATTTCTGAGCTTTTTTATTTTAAGAGACTATTTCTAGATTCCATTTGCAACAATGCAATAAAAATAAGTTATTCAATTGATGCAGCCAAGCAAAAAGGGAGAGGATTGTATTTTTATATTTAAAGTGTCTTTATATACACCAGGGAAACATAATTTGTTGAAAAACAATGAAAAAGTCCATGTTTGCTTAATGTTATCTTCCCAATGTACAACGCTGCTTTCTTATCATCTTTACATGTGGTATCAGCCTATAGTTTTGTTAGCCGACACCACCAAAGTGGTTGTGTGTTTACTGTGGCCCTTACTTGGGGCCTTTATCTGTATAACGTTTTGTTGTAAGTTCATTGGTTTGGTTCCAGGTAAGGCATTGGTCCTTGGTCCAGGGTAGCAGAGATTCACGAACAACTCCATCCGACAGTATGGAAGCATGCTGCAGCTTCAGGGAGAGCAGCTTCAGTTAGCGCCTGTCCCAACTCAGATTCCAACCAGAAAATTCAACCACATTTGAGTTGCGAGTCATTTTAATTTAACTTATAATTTACTCCAATAAACAAACACATATGGACCATCCAAACATTCTGTGGTAATTATATTTTTGTAACATTATAAAATTGGGCCGTGTCTTACATGTTGCAGCTTTAATCATGCACATATGATATGAATTCATGAGTATGTCCAGGCGGCAGGTTGGATCGATAGTGCTGACAGTTTGGTCTTGTGTGTCCATCCATCTGCCAGCAAACCGGGTCTCTTCTCAAAACTTTAACCTCCATGTATCTTGTTCTGACACCAGTTTTTGAAATGTCTTGTTCTGCCAGACCGTCTGATGGCTGTCTGAGTCGATTTGTCAGGAACATCCGGGGTGAAGCGATAACAAACTGCATGCTAACTCCCTTACTCCCCCCTGCGTGAAAAAAAAGATCTCCCTCTCTCTAACAAGGCGTACAGGCCCATACCTAGAGAGTTAGCGCTTCATATTTTCGACAAATGGACTTACACCTCTCCCTCCATCTCCCGCTCTAGCAGAGCTCAGGGAAGGCAGGCTCTCGTCTACTTCCCCCCGTCTCTCTCTATATTAAATCGACCAATCAGGGGGTGTCAGTCATGCATCCCAGCTCGCGGCTGACAAGTTGGCAGTTGCGATGCAAGAACGGTTCATTCATTCCGATGACACTCTGCCAATATCTGTATGGTGGAAGCCGCACGTCTCTGCCTTTTTGCTCTTAGTCAGTGGAAACAGATTCACAGGCAGACAGGGAGGGAGAGAGGGGGGCATCGAACCGAGCCGAATTAAAAGCTTTGACTGGAAGTTTTCGGGTCCGGGTGTGTCTGACTCGCCAGTTTGAAGTGTGACTGATAACACAGGAGGAAAGGAAACAGCTTGTCTTCCCGTCAACAAAGCTCAATCTTTAATGTCTGCGGAGAGCAAAGTGTAATAGCGTGCTTGTGTGTTTAGGCTTGTTGTAGAAACTAGGGGCTATATTGATGTAGCCACGAGGGTGCTGAGCAGAGCTGGGGCTGCTCACTGGGCTTGAACTGTTACCGGAGGGGGCCCTTTGGGATCTCGGAGCATCACCAATAATCACAAACACAACCACCAGGACATCAACTCTTCTGAATTTGAGGATACACAGCCACGCTTTGCTCTCTTCCGCTTGTTCTGAATCTTTTCATTGTCATATTTATTGACACCTCTAATGAGAAGCTGTCGTGAAAATCGCATGAAAGATCTTCTCTTGAGATTCAAAACATAATGACTGCATCGGGCTTCCCAACAAGAATAACTCAAATAACAACGGTATAGAATCATCACAAATAACAATCTCCTGTTCACATCTGTGAAGCAGAAAGTAAACTCTAAAAGTTGAAAGCCAATGTCAACAATATTGAGTCCTTGGAGTATTAGCCAAACAACACCTATTTAAAAACGTATGCGTTTAAACGATGATAATTGTGTTTTTCTGCGTAGTATGTTTCTTGAATCCACGATGAGTTCACTTGCCTTTAATGAGAGACCTGTCCCAAGTGGGTCAAGGCATTCTGGGTAAAACAGCTAATTATGTGGCAATTAACCACTGCTGTCTGCCAGAAAACTAAACATAGTCAGGCAATTTAGTTGGCGCGTGCCCAAATGGCTGCTTGTTAGACCAACCACCAGAACACCAGATTCTTTTATTTTTCCTGAAATGAGATTAGAAAATTACAAAACATTGATCTCTGACTTTCCTCCTCCGAAATGATAAATTATTATGAATCAAACGCGGATATGGGAGGGAGGGAAAGTGAAAAAGAAAGGGATTGGACGTGCAGAAAGCAATGCATGAGATGCATGTTTTGTCTTAAGTGGGATACATATGGGCCTTAACTCTGGGTGACAGAGTGTGTGATGTTTTCCTATCTTTCATTATCAGGCAGCCAGAACGGCCGCCAGGCATTACCTGTTGATGACCGAGTGGACCACCGACCTGATGGACAGATGGATGGGATCGTTGATGAATGTCTGGCAGGTGCTTTGTCAGTCTGGAAGGCAATCTAAAACCCAGGGAGAGGGGAGAAACCACTTAGACTCCAGGGACACCTCTAACGTGTCTTACCCAACTCAAAATCCCGCCTGCCCCCCACTGCTCCTCAAACCAATCAAATTACAGCGTTACACTTGGTATTAATGAGGCTGTTTTACTGTGCTTTTGTCACCTATACTGGCAGGCCATGTCGCTCCAATATCAGCTGGATCTAATTCTGAAAAATGCCCATAGAGGAGGTCAATCTCCTCTCTCATACACGATGACTGATAGATCCAATACCTCTGGAATCAGATAAAACTTTGACAAATGGCCCCGAGCCGGCCCGAGCGCATGCTGGGAGGACGACGAGGGGCCGGTGGAGCGGCCTGTCCCTCCATCCGATCAGAGCTGCTCTGGCTTTGATCAATGGGGCCACAGTTCAGACACACTCACACACTGAGACAGGTCCTAGGCCCGTCATCACATGATTAAAAGGCCTAAAGGATATTGCTTTCCCACCATTCACCCTACAAAAAAAAAACTTCATAAAAGTAAGACGACGGCGTCTTCCCTCCGATACTTTTCCCGCTCTCCGTTGTACTTCTTCTTCTTTTATAGCTGTAATTGGCTCTAATAGTGTTTATTTAACAGATAGTCTTCAGTTATATCTGTCAATGTCATTATGTATATATTTACTTCTTTTTTTTTAAGTTCGGTTTTATATTCTATTTTTGAGATGTTTATATTTTATGTTCCTACTCCTTTTTATTTTCACATTGTGTGAAATGCCTTGTCTGCATGCTGCTGTGATGAATACATTTCCAACATTGGGATCCATAAAGTACATCTTATCTTCTCTTTGCGTTCAAATGTGGATGATTGGTTAAAGATCAAGGGCTTTATTGTCATATGCACAGCTACAGAGTCGTTTTGCAGAGAATGATCTTAAGTCACAGGCTCCTCCAACAACTCAACAACAAACTAAATACAAAAACAATTAACATAGTGTAAGAAGAAAGATAAAATAGGGCAAGAGAATGTTGCAAGATTAATGTGCTAGTAGGCAGAAGAAGTTAACTACATGCAAGTACATTAGAATAAGATGAGCTGAACATAGAATGTAAAATGAAATGCAGTACAGTGAAATAAAAAACTGTTTATTGTAATAATAGATCAGAATCAGAAACAGGTTTATTGCCAACGAGGTTAACATACGAGGAAATTGCCTTGGTGTAAGTGATAAATTGTAAGAAAAAGGACCCAAAAAAATGAAACAATAACAAAATATTATAAAATATAGCAAAATGTACATTAAATATAGAGGAAATATAGATATACCCATATAAATAAAAATATATAGATGCAAAAAGATGGATGGTATGAGTTGTGAAGGCTCAGGAGTTTAGAATCTTATGGCCTGTGGGACAAAACTGTTCCTTTCAGTTTAGAAAGGGATAGTAAGTAATATGAGACCGATTTCCCCTTTGCATATCCTCTCAAACCGAGCAAACAGACTCCCTCTTCTGCTTGTTATTGTTGTTTTGCATCTACCTTCAGCCAAAGGACACCCGCTGCCCTAACCTTGCATTAATCACAACCCGGCTGATAAATCGAGCGGCCGATTAGCATGATAGATAGCCCAAAATGTAAATACTACCCCACATTGCTGATTGGCCCCCTCTACCTGGAGACACATCTGTGGTTGCGCTTTCAACTCGGAGGATAACTTTGGCCTGGCAGGCACGGCTCTCGATCATTAAAGAGATGTAGAGTTATCATCTTTTGGTGAATCCCTCTCCTTGTACGATTTCTCTTTCGATTTTTTCCTCCAGCGTCCCGTCCCCTTGTGTATGCTGATTTATACATTTGGTTTTGTGAAGGAAAGTCGGCACCTGTTCACGCTCTGTTATAACAAATGGTATGGAGGGTAGTTAAGGGGCTAAAATGCTATTGATCAGCCGGGGAAATCAATTGACAGCACGTACACACACAACCACATGAGAGCCTCTGAATACACACCTACCCACAGCAGTCACAATAAACACATTTCTATGTGCTGTGTGTTTGTAAGAAGGGAATGTTTAATGTTGGAGTAAGTTACCATCTGTGTGTGTGTGTGTGTGTGTGTGTGTGTGTGTGTGTGTGTGTGTGTGTGTGTGTGTGTGTGTGTGTGTGTGTGTGTGTGTGTGTGTGTGTGTGTGTGTGTGTGTGTGTGAGAGAGAGTGTGTTTTAGAGGGGATCAAGTGTCTCCTGTTTCATTTCCTCTTGCCCCCGTTCTCTCTGCCAAAGGAAATATTGCTTCATAAAGTCTCTAAGTCCAGCAGTGGAAATCTGTTTTGGCAGCAGACGAGTTAGAAAGTTCCCTACCAGTTGCCGCACGGGAGAAAAGTATGAAAGTCAAGTTCATTATTTTGCTAAACAATGTTGTAATTTCATTTGTCTACCTATTCAAGCAGTCATCAGCATACTACATCCTGGGTTGATATAAATCCTGATATTCATACAAAGACTTATAAAACAGACATAAGATTGGACTTTATTACCTATTTCATAGTTCGTCTTTCTTCTTGCCACACCGGACTGGGAACCGAAAGGTTGCTGGTTCACGTTCACGACCAAAGGAAAGCGTGGACTGCCTTTGCAGAGCATTTACATACACAAAAACCTATACAACAGACTACAGGAAAAGCTTAGTAAGGCCCCTTGTTGCAAACAGATACATATTTAGACATCATTGCCATTATAATTATTTAGATTACTCAGGTTTCTGACCAACTGGCAAATGTTAGTTGAATATTAGCTCTCTTTTAACTGTCTTATGATCTTGTGCTGGTTAAAAGATGTGGGTATCACTGACGGCGCTGTTGGCTTGGCAACTGGAAGGTCACCAGTTCAATTCCCGGCAAGACCAAGTACTACCGAGGTGTCCCTGAGCAAGGCACCGTTCCCTACACTGGCTGCACACTGCTCCTAACACTAGGATGGGTCAAATGCAGAGAAACAATTTCCGCACGAGGGATTAATAAAAGTCCATCAAAAAGAGCAGAGGGGTCAAACTAAAAAACGCTTTCAAGATGCGTCATGTTGATGCAGCATTTTTGGACCTTGACAGATTCTATGCACTGTGTTGTCATAATAATAATAATAATAATAATGCATTTTATTTATATAGCGCTTTTCACGACTCAAAGACGCTTTACAATATGAGGGAGGGTAGACAAACAAGGACAGGCAAACAAGTAAGTATAGTAAAATAAATAAAAAGGCATGACATGATGGCCTCTGCTGCTTTGATTGTGAATATGTCATGATCTGTCAGTGTTTCGTGTTTTATTTTAAAATGTGTTCACCACTTGTTCTATGTACCTTTGTACTTCCTGTCTCTGTGTTTTCCCGCCTGTTGGATTATCAGATGGGCCTTGGATTTTTATCGCAAATCTTCTAATTGAAATCCTTTCAAAAAGAGGCCAGAGCCCAGTCTGCTCTGATTGTTTAGCTCTGTCGTGATTGGTTAACTTCTTAAAGATGTCGCGCCCCTAGCCTATTTACAATGAGTTAGAGTGCTAACCAATAGAAGCGAGAGTGTTACATGATAGTGGTGTCATTATGTTACAGAAGTTATCAAAGGAGTCCAATGGAGGCGTGAGGGAGAGAAACTCCCTCTGGGGGGAACAGGGATTTAAGCATTGACATGCACAAAAACCTATACAACCCTCCCCCCTCGTAATGTAATTTAGCTTTTTATCCAAAGCAACTTCCATAGACTTTCATTTAATACCATAGACATGCCAGCAGGAGCCATTTGGGGTTAAATACAGTATCTTCACCATGTTGACTGCTGGGGCTGGGGGAGGTCCTGCCCCTCTGATTGGTAGACGGCCATGACTCCAAGCCACAGCCATGGTGTATAAAAGAATATCTCTGATTTTTGTATAACATTTTTTTGAAAATGTGACATTTTCTTCCTGCCTACATTCATCCCTACTGTTTTTCCAACATGCCTGCCTGTCTGGCAGCAGTTAAAGCCTCCGTGTGTTTCAGTCTGGTGAGGAAGCTCTTGCCTGTGACCACTGTATGCAAAACGTGGCATTAGTCACCAGCTAGCCTGCACTGACACGCCTGCAGTGTGAGGGAGATTAATGCCTACTAGGGACACTTTATTATTCTCCCTCTCCCTTCTTCTCTTTCTCCGTCTCTCTCTGTCTTTCTGCCCCTCCAACCGGCCACACAATTAATTGTCTGCTGCGTGCCTCCCTCCCTCTTCCTCTTGCCAGAGTGACAGATGTGCAGAGGTACATGATATGGAGGGGAGAGATGAAGGTAGGGGTGTGTGTGTGTTTCAGTGTGTGTCCGTGTAGGTGGGTGGAGTGGTCCAGGAACACATGCTTTTGGCCTTGACAAGCACCTCCCATCCTTGGACTACCCTTTACTGAACACACACACACACACACACACACACACACACACACACACAC
>NC_136904.1:41425511-41520511 GCF_949606895.1 Notothenia rossii | reverse complement strand
TCAAAGTTTTGTCGGTGTGTGTTTAGGTATGAATGTGTTTGGTGCATGTATGAGGAAAGTTCTATTTGCATTGAAACCTTAAACTGTAACTCAACATTAAACTAGTGGATTAACTCACTTTAACAGATTTGAAAAAAATTATCCAACAATGCGTCAGTGGGAAATCATAATACAGTTGGGTACAAATTCAAAGTAAAACCCTAAATAGAGAAGAGCAGAGAAGCGCAACAAATGCAGAGGTTTCTGCACACAGCACAAACGCTCACTGAATGCTTTGATGAATCAGATGCTTTGGTCTTCACAGTCACCAGATCTCCACCTAAACACTTTTAAAGCAACATATTAGTGCTCTCCAAAACACCAGAGCATGGTACTTCATTCCGAACCAGGAAGTAACGATTACCATCAGCTGTGTGCTTCTTACTGAGGTTCCTTAACAGCTGTGTGGCAAGGTAACATCCAATAATATTCGTGCAATGTACAGCCGGACACATTCAAGTGAAATAGATGCTCTCCTGGATGCACTCTGATTCTTCCAGCCACTTATTTTACTATTCCCTTTGCATCAATGCTTCCAGTGTTTTAATTGTTTATATTGCAAGGATGCTCAAAGGAATTAATGAAATATTTTCTTCAATGTCTGTCTGTGAACATGTAGGACAGATTAGGGGACATACTGATTATTATTTTCATAGGTTCGATAAGGGAGATGCGGTCTCCTATGGAGAAGCCCACATTTTAAATTATTTTGGTTATGGCTTTGATCCAAAGATCAACAAAAAAAGTAATTTTGCAGTAAAATAATTTGAAACAACCATCCATTTCAAATACTAGATATATTAAGATAATGAGAAAACATAAGTGTGCTTTATTGTACCTCAGGTTCGGGTATTCTCAAGAACTAACGCTTATTCTTTGGAATATGCTCCTTCTCTAACTTTGTATGTGGCCTTCCCTTTGGCATATGTCAAAAACAAATGTAATCGGCGACAAAGTAGTTCTCCCTCAAAACTTAAGTTGTACAGTATTGCAGTTATTTTATATGGGAACTTAATTATTTGCAGACCATGCTGCCTTAGTACTACTTAGGTGTGTTACTTTGTGTACTTGTATTTTGATAGTAGAAGTAGTACCTAAAACGAAAGAGCCCATCTACACCCCCTGCATTAAAGAACTGTGTACATGTTTTTGGAAAATTCCCCAGATGTGTTATTTACTGGTTGTGCATATTTTGTACTGCTTCTTGTTGGTGTATAAGCAGCAGTGTTTTTTTTTGTCACCCATAAATGCACTGCAGAGGGTTACCTTTAATAGGCTCCCAAAAATTAGAGGAGCTTTATTCAAAGCTTGATTTCTGACAACTCAATAAAAAGGAAAGCAAGCAATATGAACTTTGAAAAGTAGAGTACAAAACATTATGTTGTATTTCATTTGATTTCTCTTTCGGGATTGTTTATCAATCATTGTTGGTAAGCAGTTTCTATGCCATTTGGAACCTAAACCTCCCACTAACACTCCTTTCCTTCTTGCCTGGCGGGAGAATCTGAATATCTGATAATCCCAACATAACGGCTCCTTCCTCGCTCCACCCTCAGTCAGAGGGAAGCCCCGATGGTGTGCAGCATATGTCTGGCCGTTCAAAAGTCAAAGGGTTAAGTAGGATTCAGACCAGGGAATACAGATCAGGCATAATACAGCCGTGCACTACCACCGACCCATGCATGAGTGCACAGTAGCACAGAGGTATCAGAGGCTGTTTATGACGCATAATAAGGCCATGCCACCGTGGAACATGCATATATATAACACTGTACTAAAAATACTGGGTTGTATGAAAAATAGGAATATGGTTCTTTACAGAGAATTGTGGTAGTTACGTATGTGTGTATGTGGATTACAGATGATATAATGATGAATGTGAAATGTGTGCACTTTAAATGTGATATATTCTGACAGTGGGAGTTTAACCACGAGTGCCTATGCAAGTAACATACAGTATTTGAGGCCTGAAAAACCACTAGTACATGTCTAACCGGATTGTAGAATACAAGAGTATTCATTTATAACAAAGTTAGTTTACAACGGGATCTAAATCCCTACAAATTGCTAATTGTCTTGGATTGAATGCAAACAGTTGTTGTTGTCCTGTTTATATACTTATTCCTATATGCCTTCGTCTTCATCTCAGCTTCTTCTTCCTCTGTTTCTTCTACTGTTTCTGTTTCCCCCTCTTTCATATCGTTACCTTGTTCTTCCACATCTTCTTTTTCTTTTTCTCAATAAAGCTGTTGGCCAGTGAGTAAAGGGAATACTTGAAGTTGCAATAATTAATTTTCTAACCACTATTGGGAGAATAAAACGTTATGGCTTACATGTTAGCATTTCTTTTGGACAGTATGAAATTGATATTGTTAAACACAATTAAGTACCTGTGTGGGTGGAGCATATAGGTGGGGGCAGAATTATTTTATGATCATGTTAGCCAACGCTCGCAAGCAAGTTTTGTCAGACCTTGAAGAACAGTTGAAGAACAAACGGTGACTTTCTCTACTGGACCACAAGTTTTTTTTGGGAATGTCGCTATCTACCAACAGAACCAGATTGGCCTTTACACCTGATAACAAAGAAAAATGGATGTCGTACAACCAAAGGAAGCTTTGAGATAAAAAAGGTGTGCTCTGTAAAGCTTATTTGATTTCCTCCAATCGTTCCTCTTTCATGCTTCCAGCTAACATTGTGATGTAATCATGACATTGGCAGTAAAAGGGTCTATGAGAAAGTGTGTGTGTGTGTGTGTGTGTGTGTGTGTGTGTGTGTGTGTGTGTGTGTGTGTGTGTGTGTGTGTGTGTGTGTGTGTGTGTGTGTGTGTGTGTGTGTGTGTGTGTGTGTGTGTGTGTGTGTGTGTGTGTGTGTGTGTGTGTGTGTGTGTGTGTGTGGTTGGAATTGCCCCAGCGTTAACATGTTGGTCCAGCTGGGTCAGTGTCCGTCCTCCCTCTCCAGCCCCCAGGCCCTGACACCCAGACCCTTGATCTCCATTTCTTTCTGCCACACAAACACATTTTCTGCAACCTGCAATAGATGATGATTGTAATCTAAAATAAATGAAAGAGAAAACACAGAAGGGGGGAGGGGGGGAAAGAAGAGGGGGACCAGAAAAATAGAGAGACAGAGAGCATTATCACCTTGGCCCGAACATCAGGAGTTAGAAAAAAATACAAAAGAGTGGGAGAGAGAAAAGAAGGTCCACGGGCAAATTCATCTTCCCCTGCTACAATCAATCTCTGGCCAAAAGAAATACACAATAACTAGGCAGGAAGAGGCCAAGATTAATGGGCCACCGACATCTCCACTGACCAGCATCCACCTCCACCCAATACCACCTCTCTCTGCCGCACATGTGCCCTCTTTCTTTCTCCGGCCTGTCTCTCTCACCCCCATCCCTCTTTACCCTTTCCCAGAAAATCCCCACACTTGTTTCCCCCATACAGACCCCCCCCCCCCCACTCCACACACACCTTGTCTCTGCCACATGCCGTGATCGATGGTTTCTGCTGACTGTTTAACAAGTGCATTAGCAAGCTTTAATGAGAGCGGCCAGTCACTAAGCGAATGCATGCAAGGGCAAACAAGGCCAGGCATGCCCACTGACTGTCATCCAGCACGGGGCGAAGGGAACAATGGGTTTTCCTCAACAATAAGGATAAACTTTTAGATAGCTGTTTACTTTTTGTTTTTTACAGGTTAAAACATTTCTAGATCTGACATATCGAACGGGCTTCAGAAAAAGTAATTACTAGAGTGGGGTAGGAATTACTCCTAAAACCTGGAATTGACTTAGCATTTTAAAAGTTCTGGATCCCTCGTCTGGAGGTCAGCTGTTTTTAAAACGTGTTCGAAGCCTGAGATAAGGCCTTTGGTTAACTCAAGCTGGCACTTTGTGAGTAATTACCCCCACTCGTCAATGTCCGAAGCTTCCATGAGTCATAAAAACAGGTTGCTACCAAGTGACTAAATAAACTACTAAACGTCATCACAATGACACGCCTCCAGCTTTAGCTTAGCAGTGGTGACGCAAAGTCATGTGATCAAGCTGTAGTTCATCTCTAGCCTGACATTTGTTTTTTACTTTTGCCGATTGCATGCTTCAAGTGGTGTAAATATCTGGAGATTATCCTGCTGAACAAAACATCTTATTTTCTGCAATAAACCGAAATACAATGGGAATATCCCATTGCTTTTAGTTGAAGGAGCCCTTGCAACCCTAACTTTACAGTTTACCTCCTCATTGAGCAAGGCACAGAACCCTGATGATCTTTGACAAGAAGTACATGGCAGAGTCCTGCACGGGTCTGATTTTCAAGAACCGCTCCCGCCCCAGACCCGCGACGTGCCATACCAAACCTGCCCCGCTACCCGCACATATTGCCAATTAGTTCCACAAACGGACCCGACCCGTCGGCACAAGATCCGCAAACCGACCCGAACCCGCATATCCTATGAGCAGTGAAAACGTGCAATTATTAACACACGCAGGTGCATATTTGTTTCAAAAAGCGTGGGATGCTGGTTATTTTCTCCATCTAGGACAGGGGTGGGGAACCTTTTTCCTTTCAAGGGCCATTTCAATTTTTTCAACATCCTCCGAGGGCTGTACAAATTATTGACCTCTGCTTAAAAGTACTAAAATCACAGCCCATTCATTTGGCCTTTCTTTCATGCTGTGCAAAGAAAAAGCAACCTCTTAATCCAGATATCTCACCATGACTCACGCATGCATGCACGTGCACGGTTGTGGCATGACCACCAAAACAGAAAGATATGGACACAAGATGTGTGCAAATGTATTTAGTTTCCTATCCATGTGGACATGATTTAAGTGTGGGGGGGGAACCTAACCTCCTCTAGGGGGGTCAGGGGGCATAGTCCCCCAGGAAGATTTTGTTTTAAATGTTGAAGTTAAAAGCATCAATCTGGTGCGCTTTGAGAGCAAAATTAAGATAATTTTTCTTTATGAATATTTTACAAATCACTCCCCTTTTAAACTGTATTCTTGTTTATTAATAACAACTTTTTTGTACTGTCATATAGTATTTTATACCTGTTTACTTTATTCTCTTATTTTTTTTATAACTATAATGATCATATAAAGATCTGCCTTTACCTCACTGGTTGTAGAAAAAGCTTCATATATTCGTTAGCATAGCTAGCTAACCAGATGCTAATAACAACAAAGTTATTGACTGTATGATCAGTATGACAGATGAACAGATCACCACTGGGCTTTCAACTAAAGACACAGCCACGCAAAAACTGCGGCATGTGTACGGCTCCTTATGGGTAGGCCCTACTGCAATTTCTGAATTACCGGAGCGGTGTTCCGGTGCTCTCCATCAGAACTGCACCCCTGTCAGACGAGACATATACCACGTGATGACACGATAGGCTCGTGTTGTGTTTTAGGACCCTGACCTTGGCCAGGAAAAACAGGCACTCGCTTGTTTAATTTTTTTGCGGTCGAGATCTCTTTAATTTTTTCTTTTTTGATTGTGTTTATAAATTACCTCGAGGGCCGTACCAAATGGTCTGGCGGGCCGTATACGGCCCGGGGGCCGGAGATTCCCCACCCCTGATCTAGGATGACACCAAAAGCCTCCGATGCTTGGATTTCGCTCTTGAGGAAGTGTTATTGAAAATACTGTATTCTCCGAGCTCCGCCTTAACCTCAGCCATTTCGAATGTGCCACACTCTGCAGAAGATTGATGTGCTGCAGAGGTTATGATCAGTGTTGGGCAAGTTACTTAAAAAAATTAACTAGTAATAGTTATAGTTACTGCTCTCAAAAAAGTAACTAGTTACTTTATTAGTTACTGAATTATAAAAGTAACTAGTAACACGTTACTTTACTTTACTTAAAAAATAATAACAATAAAAATACAAGTTTTTGTGTTGTTCTGTGGCACAGTAAGAGAAAAAGACAACTCCCCATCATTGTAGCAATTATCATTATGAAATGTAGTGAAACAATAAAACACAAAAGAAATGTTTAGACATGTTGACAGGCATCTTTATTGTAGCCTCAACAATCAAGTGGACAATGCTTTCTGTCCTGCACACAGTTTACATTTGACCGTAATCTTTTTTGCATCCTTTATCCCCACAAATTGAAAATAGTGGTTATATTTCCAAGTTGCAAATGCGCTGCTGCTCTCGCTGATACTTGCATCTGCCATTGTGTGTATGCTGGTGGTGAGCGTTGCCGTGTTTGTGTGTTAGCATTAGCAAGTGTTCGTGTGTGTATTTTCCCCATAAGGCAAGACCAACTCTGTCTCTGATTGGCTTACCCTGAAATGTTACCCCGCGTTAACCAATCATCACTCCTCTCTGGTTACTTTCGCTTTTCCATGGTGCTGTGAGAGGACATCGCTGTATTCGCCTATAAGTTACATCCGCAGGGAGATTCGGTTCAGTTCCATCACATAATGTAACGCAGTAACGCACACATTTAAATCACAGTAACTATAACGGCTTTACATAATGGGAATAGGTAACTAGTAACGCTATTAGTTACCACAAAAAGTAGTTACGTTACAGTAGTTGCGTTATAGTAGTTTCGTTACAGTAACGTGTTACAAAGGGCCCATGTCATGCTTTTCCGGTTATTAACCGTCCCCTTGTGTGTTATGAAGGTTTTTATGCATGTAAACGATCTGCAGAGTCAAAAACCCTCAAAGTACACCCTGTAGCGAGTAAAACTCTAACACAGTCTATGCTGCCCCAAATAGCCTTGTTGGAGATTTCTCATTTTCCATTGTTTACTTCCTGGGTACTCTGACATGGGGATACCCAGAGGCCACACCCTCTGCCAGCATTTCACGAAACAAACCTTCCCAAACCTTTCAGCGATTCATGCCGGATATGTACAGCGTAGGGCACCGAAGAACGATGCTGCTCCTACTTTATTTGGACCAGCGGGAGATTCGGGTACACAACCTGTAAGTATTCATTGTTGTTTGTGTATTTATGATGTTTAAAACAAACAAGATATCTACCACGACTGTTTAAATGGGTAAACGTTTTTCGGGCTGCTAAGTTGGGATCACGGAGAAATGCTCTCCGCAGACCCATGCTCACATCGTTATAAACCTTTTTCTTACTCAATATCAAGCCACTGTTTGTGTGTGCTCAGGATGAGTTTAGCTTGTTCTCGCTGTATCGCCGACACGGGAGCCTGTTCGCTCCCCCCAGCAGATCGCAGCAACAAGCCCCGCAACGAGCCCCGCAACGAGCCGACCAATCAGAGCACACTGGGCTCACAGGGAGGGGGGGGGGAGGCAGGAGCTCGAACAAGCCGTCTAGGACAGAGAGTGAATACCTGGTGAATACACATACTACAATGTGAGTTTGGAAAATTGCACAGTATAAATCTATTTTAGTAGACCTCAACAATGGAATTATGATCAGTAGAAATGGCCATGACATGGGACCTTTAAATATATTTATTATGCAACACCCGCGACCCGACCAGAATCCTCTTTGTTTTACACAGAACCGAACCCGAAAAAAAGCGTTTGAAAAAATACCACGGGTACGACCTGATGCAGGACTCTGGTATATGGGTCCTGTGTGTGTATATTCTGATGTGTGTGTTTAATCAACAAGTGAAATGTTTTTTCCCCTGGGGCAATAACATTAAATAAAGTAATAATTTGTCTTCCTTTAATATGTGAAGCATGCAAAAATAAGCTTTGCTAATTTGGGCCACTGCATAAAGAATATGTTTTTCTCACTTGTATAAAACATTGTCTTCCATACCAATTAAAATACATATATCCAACATAACATGAAACCAAAGCAAATGTTACCTGCATTCACTCCCTCAAGTTTATCAGCCTCAGTGGCCTTTTTCAGTCTCTGATAACTGTGAAATCAGCCGAACATTTCCCAGCCCCTCAACACGTTGCGGTTAGAATAACCATTGACTGGGTGAAAATGACATTCCTACTTTAATTAAACCCTCTCTGTACAGATGCCAGAGCATAATGATCCCCCTTTAGACAAATGAGAGGAGTGTGAATATGAAAGTAATTTCGTATTATTGCTGACGGTATCACAACACCGTCACTTATTGACAACTCCACCACAGAGATTCTTCAAAGCAGATTGTGTGGAGTGGAAAGGGAGTGTAAAGTGATCATCTGTTACCATTACATGCATTGGTTGTTCATCTATTCCTGAATAATCTTGTTATATATGTGTATTGAATACTGTTTTATTGACCTCTTTAAGTATCAATACTCTAACTTTCCTTGAGAAGGTCAAAATAGAACTCACATTAGCCCTCTTTAAAGATGACACAAATTATTGTAGTCTATTTAAATGTAGAGAAATATCTAAAAGGGAAACACATGCTCTGCATGTCTGGCCATTAAAGAGGGTTTCATCCCTCCCAATTCTTCTATTCTAAGTTAAAACCTGCTTTTCTTTTTTTGAATGTTGGCAAATACAAATATAGTGTTATTCAGTGAATGCCTTGCAATTTCCAATATTCAAAGAATATATGAATGTTTGGCCCAGGCAATGCAATGAGATAACCTTTTTAGTAACCAAACACAAATAACATAACGTAAAACAATATTTTTTTACTTTTTGTCCTCACAGAACTAGCACTACTTTCTGTGATCCAGGTCACGATGATTTATGCCAGCCTAAAAGTCCTGTAAACTCCACTCCTGCATACGAAAAAGGAAAAAAATATTTTTTACCAAAGTTTACCCTGCACCGCATCTTCAGCAGTAATACAAGTACAGCAGATAACACGGATAATAAATGAATCTGTGTGAAATGTATCTGTTTCTTATCAACATCACAGGAAAGCCGTACATGCAGACTTCCAATGGGGACGGCTTTGTGTTGTAGTGTGTGTCATTATACACAATATATCAGAGTAATCATATCTGCTTCATTGTTTTATGAAGCTCTGCTATAAGTAACCGCTGCCATATCAGCAAACACAGCCCCAGCTGCCCTATGGGAGGAAATAACAAGTGTACATGGTGAGTGTGTTCATGGCCACATTTGTTATCTCTGTTTTTGGATTCTATATGTGCCCAGTCTGCGAGTGAGTGTGTGTTTGTGTGTTTTTCCAAAGAGCCCAAGAGATCACAAGGACTGAGAGGGAGCGGGTCCCCAGCCCACAGAGGTAAAAATTATTTTCTTGAGAGCCATATATCAACGGGCATTTGTTTAATGAGCGCCAGAGTGGAAAGATGTATAAAACATGTCAGGCGTCCACTTGCAATGCGTTGTCGGTAGCAGATAGCATCACAGAGTGTGACCGCTCACTCTGTCTCCCCCGCTCGCCTCTTTTATCTCCAGCCTCCCTCTCGCCATTATAAATGAGGGACGGAGGGAAGAAGAGGTAAAAAATAAAAACAAAACGCACACAAAGTCCGTCTGCAGCAAATGTCTTCACATATTTGCACACACTGTGGATGCCATGTGTGCTTATACACAGTAGTGTAAAGTAACTAAGTACATTTACTCAAGTAGTGTTCTTAAGTACAATTTGAGATACTAGTACTTTTTTTTTAGTATATACATTTGTGGCTTCTTCTTACTACTGTATTCCACTATAATTCAGAGGTAAATATACTTTTGCTCCACCTCATTTCATTTATATCATTAGTTACTTTGCCGTTTTTGATTAATGATGTGAAATATACAGTAATCAATGCTTAAATAAGACTCAATAAATACATCCACAAGCTAGCTTACACCACACAAAGGAATTAAAACCAGCTATGGTAAAGACATTAATGCATCAACGTTTACAATAAAAACATATTATATATTAGAAAATGGACCAATCTGCATAATGAGTACTTTTACTGTTGGTACCTTAAGTACGTTTTGATGCCAATACTTGAGTACTACTTGAATAAAATGTGGAATGCAGGACTTTTACTTAAAAAAAAAGTATTACACTGTGGTATTTCTACTTTTACTTAAGTACAACGTACAAGTACTTTTCCCACCAATGCTTATATAAAGATACAGCATCAGGAAAGAAGATTTGATATCTACAAGTGGAAAGAAATGTGAAGTTTTGGCGCTCTCTATAGCAATCCGTCTTAGCCCAGTATCAGCAGCCGATCTGCATTAATCAGTTTTTTTATCAGACACTCATCAGCACGAGTCTTGCGCGCACGCACACACACACACACACACACACACACACACACACACACACACACACACACACACACACACACACACACACACACACACACACACACACACACACACACACACACACACACACACACACACACACACACACACACACACACACACACACACACACACACACACACACACACACCCCACACACACACACACACACACACACACACACACACACACACACACACACACACACACACACACACACACACACACACACACACACACACTCCCTGTGTTATGCCTAACTAACCTGTATTCCCCCTCCTGGCAGATCCCCCTGCCTTTGTTAAGATGTGTTAATGGGATGCATGGGGAGGACGTGTGGGTAATTAATTGTAACTGGGGGGATAATGTTGCGCTGTCAGAGATGTCTCTGGTTTGTGTAACATTTTTTAAGAGTAATGTGGTTAAACTGGGAGTGTCTGTTAGCGCTCAGTCTTAATTATACCGTGCTGGAAATGCTAAGGCTTGGCTAGCCTGCCACCCTACTTCTTTGTGTGTGTGTGTGTGTGTGTGTGTGTGTGTGTGTGTGTGTGTGTGTGTGTGTGTGTGTGTGTGTGTGTGTGTGTGTGTGTGTGTGTGTGTGTGTGTGTGTGTGTGTGTGTGTGTGTGTGTGTGTGTGTGTGTGTGTGTGTGTGTGTGTGTATGTGTGTGTGTATGTGTGTGTGTGTGTGTGTGTGAGAGAGAGGGAGGGAGGGAAACATGTAGAACGTTGTGCACAAACAAGTGAGTTCTGTATTAGCTGTGAATATGAACATTCTAATGAAAAAAGCATGATTTATTTGGAGAGATGTACTGCAAATAAATACCGCCCAGATTGGAAGAAGATTGGCCGAGCATTTCAGAATAGATTTGAGGTGACAATTCCGAACATTTTGAATGTCAGATTAAAATATTTAATGAATGAGCCTGGAGTTATCAACAATGATGATAGGAGACGAACATGTACAAATAATAGCATAAATCGAAATGTCACCCCTCATTTGTCATGAAGAGTTAATTTGCAAAAACGGATAAGAGACAATCTTACTGTAGATAAACGATAGATAGATAGATAGATAGATAGATAAATAGATAGATAGATAGATAGATAGATAAGATACATTTTATAGTCTTCGTAAGGACATTTGTTTTGGACTTCGTCCTGCAGATCAACAAAGGATAACAAATCTGAAGTACTACATGGTACAAGATAAAAGACAACAGTATATTCACCAAAGACTTACACTACACATACACGTTTATACAGACCACATACGGACAATGATACCCTACTGCACAAATCCCATGGCCGACATGCACACTACACAGTATTATTATTGTGTTGGTGATAAGATCCCAAGTTTCCTAATTGTGCCAATGTCTCTGCCCTTTCCATTTTTTCTGACCTCACAGTGGCTAAACTGACTTCCTGCAAAAAGTGTCACTGTCGGGACTCGGCAGTGCTCTGATTATGAATAATACAAAAATATATATATTAATACGATGAATGAGGAGTCGATTCAAGTTCGCCCATGCAGGGCCCCACTTTGGGAAACCCACCGTATATCCTTTGCAGGCAATTTGGAGAAAAAAGGCCATGGGAAAATCGAGGGCCGTCTGTATAAACAGTTAAACAGAATGCTGACTTAATACTGTAAATACAAGTTTTTAGACAGTAGAGATAACTGGGAAAAGCAGCGCAAAATTATTTTAGAAGAGAGCTTTTGTGAATTGTATTGATATGTACAAAACAAAGATACTTTTACAATGAAATATGTCCCTGCGCTACTGCAATTATTGTTTTTTTGGTTTGAATAAACAAAGTCATCTTTAACTCCAGCTGAATTGTATGCTGATTTATCTTAGTATATGGACAGAAAAACCTCAGGAAGATTCGTCACAACAACAAATCAATTCTGATTTAGAGATTAAACTGAGAATCAGAAGCTTTGGGAGCAGAGGTTATCTCCAGCGTGACATCATTGCTTCAGTTTGCCTAAAAGCAGGTTGATTCCTCATAAAGCAGCAACGCACTGATTCCGCCTGCTCAGACAACATTGTGAACAATGATTGGGTGAGACAAGCTTTCCAATCTGATGCCACTTCCTCACAAGCAATAGCACTTCCTACAGAGTCCCATCCCAGCAAGTACTGTCGACCACAACATGCTCTCTCTCACTCTCTAACTGTGTCTCTCTCTCACACACACACTCATACACACATCGGTCCACACCGTCAGCTAAAGCATGTTAACCAGGGTGTGAAAGCCCATCAGAGTATGTTCTGTGTATGAAGTCAGTGTGTGAAGGAGGGAGTGACAGTGAATAATACACTCACACAATGCTACAAATACATTGTTTATACAATATTACATTGGAGCTAAAAGCTTATTCAGGTTGTATTTCTTGAGGTTGAACATTAGAGTCAAAATCGTCCGTGGCACCCCAGGTACCTGACACCAGATTGTGTGGGGGACAAGACACAACGCGAGACCATATTTTGATAGGCATGAAAAGCCTGTAAGGGGATAACTTTGTAAAATTATTCTTTCTTTTAGTTTTTTAAGTCATTTTCATATAATTTACTTTTTACTCCCCTTTTCATTTCAGAATTATTCAAGCATTTGTCTTGTATTTGCAGTTTCGACTTCAGCCTTGTCAATAAAAATAAAGATGTACAAATACATCCTCTCTCCTGTGATTAGAAAGGTTTGTCTTTAATTGAAGCTAATGTAGAAGCACTTGATCAGGTTTGCCTTATAGATAGATCGATGGAGGCGTGTGGCGCAGTGGATAGATAGATAGATAGATAGATCTTTAATTTTGTCATTGTACAGGTACAATGAAATTACAATGAACTCAAGGTGCCAACACGCCAAAGCAAGACAATATAAAAACAACAAGACAATATAAAAACAACAAGACACTATAAAAACAATAAATGGGACTTAAATAGACATGATAGGGAATATGTACATAAATAAATAATAAATTAAATTGCACGATTCCCCTCGTATTGCACGGAATGCTTATATAATTTAAATATTAGCAGCGTTTAGTGCACATATGGCCCTGGGAAAAAAACTGAATTTGAGTCTGTTTGTCCGGGAAGACATGGTACGGAAGCGCCTGCCTGAGCGCAGCCGTACAAAGTGCTTGTTACCCGGGTGGTGTGGATCCTTGAGGATTTTGACTGCCTTCTTAAGGCAACGAGAGCTGTACAGTACCTCCAGGGAGGGGAGGGGGGAACCGATGATCTTCTGGGCCGAGTTGATGACCCTTTGGATCGCACCCCTCTCGGCGGCTGTGCAGCTGAGGAACCACACGCAGATGCAGTAGGTGAGGATGCTTTTCACGGCGCAGCGATAGAAGGACACAAGCAGGTCCTGTCTGAGGTGGTAATTCCTGAGTATTCTCAGGAAGTAGAGTCTCTGCTGTGCTTTCTTGACGGTTGCCGTGGTGTTGGTCCTCCAGGACAGGTCCTCCGCCAGGAGAACGCCCAGGAATTTGATCACTGAGACTCTCTCCACATAGCCTCCATCAATGTACAGGGGCTGCATGTCGGTCTTCTTCCTCCTAAAGTCAATGATCATTTCCTGGGTTTTCAGCTTGTTCAGCTGCAGGTTGTTTACTTTACACAACGCTAGCAGTTGCTCCACCTCTTCCATGTACGCGGTCTTGTCACCCCCTGAGATGCAGCCCACCACGGTGGTATCATCAGCGAACTTCATGATGGAGTTGCTGGTTGCTAGTCCTACTCGCCCAAATATTAAGTCCCCAAATAAATCCTCCTTAATTGATCTAATTTTAACAAATGTTCCATATAAATACTCATCTGTGGGAGTATTTGCTAATGATGTGAGTGACCATTGTGTTGTAGCCACAATTAGGGACACTAAGGTCCAAAAAGTTAAACCACTCATCATCACAAAGAGAGATAAAAAACAGTTTGTGGAGCAGGGTTTTTTACATGATCTGTTTGATTTTGATTGGGCAAAAATTGATCTGTGTGCTGATGTAGAAACTGCATGGTCTTATTTTTATCTTGGTTTTATGAAAATTATAGATAAACATGCACCTCTGCGTAAATTTGGAGTGAAGGGACGAAACAATCCCTGGTTTTCTGCTGAACTGTCCAGTCTCCTTCATGAGAGAAACAAGGCCTGGGCAAAGGCTAGGAAATCAGGCTCAGAGGTAGAATTGCTACGCTTTAGGCAGCTAAGGAATAGCTTCACTTCACATGTCAAAAGTGCTAAGTCAAAGTACTATTTGTCAGTTACCACAGAAAACCTGAATAATCCTAGGAAATTTTGGAAAGCCATAACATCGATTTCCACTGGTGATATCCCAAATGAGCTACCTCCGTGCCTCACCACAGCATCTGGCATTATATCAGACAGGGCTACTATGCTAAATTGCTTTAATAAGCATTTTGTCTCTTGTGGCTCTGTGTTTGATTCTGTCACTGACTGTGCTTCTGCTTCTGTGAACGCTCCAGTCCTTGACTCTGAACAATGTGGTCTGGAAAACCCTTTCAGTTTTACTCCTTTAACTGTTGGTATTGTTCATGAAGCATTATCCAAGTTAGATCCTAGGAAACCGGCTGGCCCGGACAATGTAGAACCCTTCTTTTTAAAGATAGCTGGAGATTTTATTGCACCACCTCTTACTTCTCTTTTTAACCTCTACCTCAGCACAAATACAATTCCTAAAGTATGGAAGTCTGCTTATGTCCTGCCTCTACTGAAAGGAGGGGAGGAAACTATTTTAAATAACTATAGGCCAATCTCTAAATTGTCAGTTCTGGCTAAGGTGCTCGAACGACTTGTGAGTGAACAAGTAAAGGAGTTTTTATGTATAAATGATATCATGTCTAAACATCAGTCAGGATTCAGGAAGAAACATAGCACCATCACTGCAACAATGAAAGTGGTAAATGATATTACTAGTATGCTAGATAATAAACAGAGTTGTGCAGCTCAGTTTATTGACCTTTCCAAAGCGTTTGACACCGTTGATCATCGCGTTTTAAAACAGAGGCAACTCAGTATTGGCATATCCAGCCATGCAGTGGGGTGGTTTGTGAACTACCTCTCTGAAAGGTCCCAATGTGTTCACTTTGATGGGCTGTCTTCTGAGTGGTTAAACATTGCTAATGGTGTTCCTCAAGGTTCTGTTTTAGGTCCACTTTTATTCTCCATATATATCAACAGTTTAGGTGAAAATGTGGATGAAGCTACTTTACATTTGTATGCGGATGATACCGTGATGTACTGTGCAGGTCCCTCCATTCAGGAGGCGGTTGTTAAATTACAGGCTGTTTTTAACATTATTCAGACTCAGCTCTCTGAACTAAAGCTTCTTTTAAATGTGGATAAAACCAAGATAATGCTCTTTTCAAAAGCTAAAAAGACACCAGAGCCTGTTTTAGATATTGTATCTACGCAAGGGACAAAATTTGAAGTTGTTGCCTGTTACAAATACCTTGGTATCTGGCTTGATGATTGTCTCTCTTTTAAACTTCATGTCAATAACCTGCTGAAAAAACTGAGGGTTAGGCTAGGTTTCTTTTTCAGGAATAAGTCCTGTTTCCCGCTTGAGGCCAGGAAAAGGCTAGTCACTGTGACCTTTTTACCTGTGCTGGACTATGGTGATCTGATGTATATGAATGCACCTGCCAACTACCTGAGCAAACTAGATGCTGCGTATCATAGTGCTCTGAGATTTGTCACAAATTGTAAAGCACTTACTCCTCACTGTACACTGTATACCAAGGCAGGTTTACCATCACTCACTGTACGGAGGCTCAGTCACTGGTACACTTTTATCTATAAAACTATGTTGGGCAAACTCCCGTATTATATCTGTTCATTGATAAAGCAGAAAGTTGCAAGCAGCTATTGTCTGTGATCGCAGGATATAGTCTTGTTAGATGTGCCAAGAGTAAGGACTGTCTTAGGTAAGACAGCTTTTATGTGCGCAGCTCCACTTGCTTGGAACAGTCTACAGGCAAAATTGAAATTGAGCATTTTTATTTCTCTGAATGCATTTAAGGCACGTCTAAATGAAATGCTTTCTGACACTCTGGGTATTTGTAAATGTTGAATATGTAAATATGATATCCTCTGTTGTTTGTTTGTATGTTGTTTTTATGTTTCATGTGGAACTAAATGATGCAGGTCTCCCTTGTAAATGAGATCGATGATCTCAAGGGACCAATCTGTCTAAATAAAGGTTTGAAATGAAATGTGGGCAGGGACGAGATCATATGTGTAGAGGGCGTATAGTAGGGGGCTCAGCACGCAGCCCTGTGGTGACCCGGTGCTGAGACTGAGGGACGTGGAGGTGTGGGTGCCTATCCTCACTCTCTGGGGGCGATCAGACAGGAATTCCTTAATCCATAGACACAAGGAATGGGATACTCCCAGGACTGATAGCTTGGTCACCAGTCTGTCAGGGAGGATGGTATTAAATGCAGAGCTGAAGTTCACGAAGAGCATTCGTGTGTAGCTCCCCCTACTCTCCAGGTGAGACAGGGTAGAGTGGAGAGCTGTGGCGATGGCGTCCTCCGTGGACCTGTTGGCCCTGTAGGCCCTGTAGGCGAAGTGGTGGGGGTCCAGACCTGAAAGGAGGGATGAGACGATGTGGGGACGGACCACCTTCTCAAAAACTTTAGCGGGGTGGAGGTGAGTGCCACTGGACGGTAGTCATTTAGGCAGCCGATGTTGTTCTTATTTGTTGTTGTTCGGCGCCGGGATGATCGTGGATGTTTTCAGGCAGGATGGGACGATGGCCTGGGACAGGGACTGGTTGAAGATCTTGGTGAAGATCCCCGCCAGCTGGTCAGCGCAGTCTCTCAGCACTCGTCCCAAGACTCCGTCCGGCCACGCTGCTTTCCTCGGGTTCACTGCCTTCGGTGTGCGTCTCACCTCGTGCTCCGTGAGGGTGAGGCTGCTGAGGGCAGGTGGGTGTGATGGTGTGGCTGCTTCCGATAGTCCCGTCTCGTAGCGGGCGTAGAAGGAGTTCAGCTCCTCCGCCAGCTGAGGGTCACCCCCGTCAGCCGAGGGGTGGCTGGGTTTGTAGTTGGTCATCTGCTGGACCCCCTGCCACACCCGCCTGGAGTCGTTGCCCCGGAAGCAGTCCTCAATCTTCCCCTTGTAGTCCATCTTGGCCCGCTTGATCCCCCGCTTCAGGTCGGCTCTGGCAGTGCTGTACAGCTCCCTCTCACCAGTCCTGAAGGCAATGTCCCTCTCCCTGACCAGGCGCTGCACCTCTCCAGTCATCCACGGCTTCTTGTTGGGATGAACCCGGATGCGCTTATCCACAGTGACGGAGTCTGAACAGTGCTTGATGTATCCCAGGACCGCTGATGTGTACTGTTCCAGGTCCTCATGTTCGAAAAAACCCCAGTCGGTGTTCTCAAAACAGTCTTACAGCTGTGGAGTGGCGCCTAAAGGCCAGCTTTTAATTGTCTTTATAGTGGTGGAAATATTTTTCCTGATGGGGGAGTAGGCTGGAATTAGGAGAAGGGACACATGATCTGACTGGCCTAGGTGCGCTAGCGCTTTAGCTCTGTAGCCCCCCTTAATATTAGTGTAGACCTTGTCCAGTGTTTTATCCCCCCTCGTGGCACATTTAACATGCTGGTAGAGTCTGGGAAGCACTAACTTTAAGTTGGCAAGTAGAGCCTTGGTGTTGGGATAAGGGGAGCACAGGTTCAAACCCCACTGCAGTCAGCATGTCGTTGTGTCCCTGAGACACTTCAGCCCAAATTGCTCCTGTGGGGATTGTCCACAGTATTGAGAATGTAAATCGCTTTGGATAAATGCGTCTAACAAGTAACATGTAATGTAATAGATAGCTAATGCACCTGCAGGATTCTTGCTTGTTTGTTTCTTCATGGTTAAATGTACTTATTATACTTTTCATTTGATAAAAGTATCAGGTAAATAAAAATGAAATGTAATGCAATAGTTTGTTTAACTTTGATTATTTAATGTCATTCAAATAATGTGGAATAATGAACTAGCTAGTGCTCTAGGACGATGACATTCCCAAAGCTTTCATTGCTTGATTGATTTTCCAGCTAAGGGATATAGCTTTCAACAAGTAAAACGTACAAAGTAAAAGCAGGCCGGACTGAGTATGGCGCCGTTACGCAAAAGTTCTCATAAAACATTGAAAACATTTTCAAATAAAAGCAAACGTGGTGAGCTCTATCAAGTCAAAAAAGCAAAAGCTGCATTAATAACTTAAAACAAATATTTGGATACAAACGAAAGAGGAGTCCCTCCGCAGAACATGTGGAGTTCTGGTAATTAACGTGCTCATTCACATTTATAGGTGGTTGATCATGGGTTGCAGCAAGCAGGATGACAGACAGCACATTCATTTTACAAATCCAAGTTGCTAGATTTGTCGGGAAGCTCTTTTATGACAAGAGTTGCTGTCGGGGTTAATAAAATGGAACTACCAGTCAAGTTGTTTATACTCTTTCATCTGAACAGATATGGACAGAAAAGCATAGCACCATGTTGACACTCATGGATATACCAATGAATGAAGATCTTTATTACAAAAAACATTTTCTGGACAAAGTGGTGGAACAGAAGCCTGTTTATAAATGGGGCCAGACTTTATCGCTCTATAATCCTTAAATGCTCCATCCTGTTACAATTATTTTCTGCTTGAATCAAATCAGTCATCTGATCTGTCCTCCATTGGGAGGGACATTTCCCAGCAGGGCGGTCAGAGTTAAGCAGTCAGCACTAAGAGGATTCGTTTAGCTCACCTGTCCGTCAAAAAAGGCCTCGCCGCTCCTGTCATCTCTATTTCGCCTCTGCCGTCTCAGTTTCCTCTGTTTTGATGTGTCCAGTCTGAACCTTTTAACACATGTCAAGGTGCCAGTCCTTGTCATGTCAAGCTAAAGTCTTCCTGTGCCCACGATGTCTCTTGGTCTCAGTCGGTGTCTCAACTTCCTAGATGCTCTTCTCTGTCACCTCCATCTCCCTCTGCTGCCAGTTTGACTCAGTTAACGTCCCCTGGAGATGATGGTAATGAGCGGTAATAGAACATAAGGTGACAGGATGGAGCTGTGTGTGTGTGTGTGTGTGTGTGTGTGTGTGTGTGTGTGTGTGTGTGTGTGTGTGTGTGTGTGTGTGTGTGTGTGTGTGTGTGTGTGTGTGTGTGTGTGTGTGTGTGTGTGTGTCGTGCTAACTTACTAAGCAGTGGACATTGAGGCAGTCTGCAGTGTGGTGGCCTGAGCACAGCAGGAGCTGTCCTCGCTATGACTCGTGTTCTTTCTTTCTGTCATCTGTAAGCGTCCTTCACCTCAGGGGACGGTTGGAGAAAAGATGAAAGAGACAGGCTGAGAAAAAGGCTAAGGAGAGGGGGAGTTTGGAAATGTAAGGGGTCTTAAGAGTGTAAAGTAAGTTCCTTTCACATGCACTGCAACCTTCCCGTAGGAACTGTACGTGAGAATGCAAATATCTGTTTCATTAAGACCAGACATAAATGGACTTTACCATCCCAGCTCATTGCCAGGAACATTTGTGCCAAGTGGGGTTGCATGATGATGACAATACCACAAGGAAACAAACATCTGCATGTAAAGAAGGGCTCCAAAAATACCCTAACTAAAGGTCCTTTAGTTAGGGTATTTTTGGAGCCCTTCTTTACGAGATGCCCAAATTGTCAAACATATTCAAGGAATTTAAAGACTTGGTTGACTGATAAGTGAGACAGCTATGACTAGGCTTCAATTGTGTCAGGTCATTCATTCTGCAGCCAAAGTGCCATAACGACTACTGATAAGGTCTGGACCTGATTCTCCAAACATTATCTTAAAGGATCCTTGGGTGTGCCCCGATGCAGTGGAACAAAACTTGTATAATTCAGTGTTCATATGCCTGCCAACACATCCTCAATGAATACATAATGTAGTGGATATCTACCCTTGTCTTAAGAAGGTATATTTCTAAATAATTCTCTCTTATTACATCTTAGGTCTTATTTTCTTAGTTATGATTACACAGCATGGTCAGAAAATAACACATGTAAGCTAAAAGTTCATTTAAACGACTTTATTCGGACGGTAAACTGAAATTGAGGGGATCAAAAAGATGGTAATAGTCCTATATTGCACAAGAAAATATAAACCACAAAGTTGATGTGTGATGAATGTTTAAAAAAGTCAGTTTGGGTAATCTTCAAGAACCAAGCTTTAAAAAAAGTACATGACACACCGATTGTGATCAAATTTAAAGAATAAAGACAAAGACATTTAAAAAAAAAAAATGGTTACATACTTACAACATCTTTACATTCTCGTTATGGGTGCAAATATGCTCATTCACTGTCTTACAAAGCTGGAATAGAGAATGCGGAATATTTAATGTTGTGTCATGTGACTTGTTGGAGTATATTTGCAATGTCATGACTACATGCTAAGATGATCTTGATAATATCGATGTGATGCAAGATTTCAGAACAATTCTCATCCAGGCTAGACTTGGTTTGATACAATAATGAAAAGGATCGGATCAAGCCTAAGGTTTAAACAGAAAGAAAAACTATAAAACGTTTTATTCCTTTGTAAGGTCCTTTCCATAATGTTGTCAGATGCTCATAATACCAATTTGAGTCAGTCAGGGGCAAAAACAAGCACTCTTAGCGACACACATGGACGATGCGGAATTGTTGAGATATGATTACGTTCTGCAGGTACGGCGCTTTCGCTCCACACTGGACCAATTCCAAAAATGATTGTCCCCATTAGTCACTCAGACACAAACACATGGGTAAAAGGGGTCCGGGCTACAAAAAAACGGAGTTACCCTTTAAGTTACATGTGAGATGTGGAATAAAAGTGAAAAAAAGCTATGTTGGAGACAGCCAAGCTATCCGTTTCACCTACCTACACCCTGAAATAAATATGGTATCACTATTCTCAGTGAAGAAGATCTAATTTTCTAAAGTGTTAAACTATTCATGTTGGAAAGGATGCAATGTCTCCCCTTTCTCTTCAAGCACTACAACGAATCACTCCCTATGGCCTTCATTTCTGCAATGTTTATGGATTAAGATTAATTTGTGTATCCATAGTCCTGACTGCTTTTATTTGCTTACTGAAATAATGTTTGTTCCTGGCAACTTGTACATTTATTTAACAAGAAAAAGCCCTCCATAGCCCATAAAGAGGTGTCACTGAGACTGTTTCATTGGATTCATGCCCACAGCCGTACAGTCCCAGTGTAGGTCAGCCAGGCCCATATATCTCACTGTGTATTTACAACGCCCTCTACATCACTCTCCTTGTCCCTGCCCAGGTAGCTGTTTTCCACCAAATGAACAATCTTTATAGACGTGTGGCCGCCATAACGGACCTGATTTCCAGCACCGGTGTGGGCTGTGTAAGTCTCAGGGAATTGTCAGGCTTCCTGCTCGACAAATCAGCCCTAACGTATTATGTTTGGGGTGCAATTTTTATTCCTGTTTGACTGGCCAACTACCCGGAGGTAATGGGATGTTGGGGGGCGGAAAAAGAAAACTGCTGCTGGGAAATGCACCCGTGCTGCTTGTGCGAGTGCGCTTGTGTGAAGCCTGATTGATCGATTCATCGATTCTCCATTTATATCCCGCTTATTCGGGATTGGTTAAGTTTAGGAAAAATGAATCTGGAAAACAGAAAAAAGAGAGCATGAGAGGAGAGATATGGTGGCAAGATTACAGTGAGGCAGGCTCGTACATCTACGCTGGTCCTGGGTGTCTGTGATGGAGGGGCTGTGAATGGTCTGTGAAAGTTAAGTTATCTAAATGAAAATCAATAATGTATGTGTGCCAGTGTCTTATAGTGAGGAGTATGGAAGCAAACAAGAGACAGAAGTATTTGAATTTGATCAGTCACCGAATTTATATCATTGAAAATAATTACTTTGAAAATCATGTATCTGATTTTGTTTTGCTCCGAATTTACCTATGTAAAATAAAAATGTATCAATTGAAGTAAAAATTGTTGAATAGTCAAATTCAGATCCCAAAAATTCAAGTGAAAAACATTTGAATGCACAATTTCGGTTTATAAACTTCGACGTCAAAAACTTCGGTGTTTAAAATTCGATGTCCAAAATTGCGATGCAACATCATCCGGGCTTCTCAGACAGGATAAGCAATCGAGCCCGAATGCAATCAAACCTACTTCTAGCCTATCAGAGCCAAGCGGCGAACTCCGGGACAGTGCGGTGAAGCCCAAAGCTGCAAACTGTAGGCGATGGATGGAGATGGGTGTTGTGCACCGCCAGAAGTGTTAAGTCAGTTGTGTTGTTTATTTTGTATTGTTTTTCACTTCCTGTTTTGTTTTTGTCACGTCTCATTTCCGGTCCATTGACTCCCTTTCCTTATGTGTTCTCCCGCCTTCATCAGCGTCAGCCCCGCCCCTGATTGTTTCACCTGTGTCTCGTTGTTGAGTGTTTAAATTCCCCAGTCTCCCAGTGTTCAGTGTCAGTTCATCTTGTCTTGTCCTCATGTAAGAACTCTGTTCGTCAGTATTTTTTTTCTCTTGACAATTACCTTGATTCATGCTCCTGAAAACTTTTTGTGAGTTTTGTTCCTCACGTTGTGAGCGTTTTTTGTTGAACCTTAGTGAAGCTCTTTATTTTTTGTCACCTCGCAAAAAGTGTTTTTTCTTTTTGTATAACCTTTTTACAAATAAAGTATATTACTTATACTTTATCTCTGGCTCCCGGGTCGTGCATTTGAGTCCTTTCTTCCTTGTGTATCTAAGTTCTTAACAGAACAAACTGACCACAATAGACTCAGCCGACCCAAAAGCTCTTCACGCCGCTCTGTCAGTCCAAGGCGCGAGGATTTTTCATCACGAGGAACAGCTGGGATTAATCAGCCAAGGAGTGCAGGAACTGGTAGGGAACCAGGCCGAGCTCCAAGTTTCCGTCGCTGCACAGATACAACAGCTGACGGAACAGATGCAGATGTTCATCACTCACCTTCAGACTGCTCCGCCGATGATGTCAGTCACAGCTGACCGCCTGCATGTCGCGGATCCTGTTGACGCTGTCAATCCGAGCCAGGCTGTGTCTTCCTCACTACGGCTGGCTCTCCCGGAGAGGTTTTCCGGTGATTCTATAAATTGCAGAGCCTTCCTGGTGCAGTGCGATCTGCATTTCCAACACAACCCAGGGGCTTTTTCATCAGATCATGGAAAAGTGGCGTTCATTGTTTCCCATTTAACGGGAAGAGCTGCAGCCTGGGCTACTGCAGAATGGTCCAGAGACACTGAACTATGTTACTCATTAACCAACTTCACAGACACTATGAGTCGTATTTTTGATCATTCATCACCTGCTACAGAAGCCAGCCGAAGACTACTTCAGATGCGCCAGCATAATCGCCAGGTGGTGGATTATGCTATCGAGTTTCGCACGGCAGCAGCGGACAGCGGGTGGAATGTTCCGGCTCTTCGCGACGCCTTTCTGACTGGATTATCAGATCCAATCAAGGACCAGCTGGCTCCTCTGGAGGTATCACGGGACCTGGAGTCTCTCATCGCCGTTTCCATCCGGATCGACAACCGTCTTCGAGAAAGAGAGAGAGAACGTCGACGCAGCCGTGACGGACGTCCCAGTTTCCAGGGTTTTTCTCAGCGGGCCGTTCCACCAGAGGAGGTTTTCCAGCCAGCGGATTCGTCTCGTTGGAGGACAACATCTCCGCCTTTAGCAGATGAACCCATGCAGTTGGGACGGACCAGGCTTTCCGTGGAGGAGAGACAGCGCCGGCTACGAGAGAGGTGTTATTTCTACTGTGGCAAGCCGGGTCACCAACTCGCATCATGTCCGGGAAAAGATCAAGCTTACCAGCCAAGAGGAGGGCGCTGGTGAGCAAGCTTCCCACAGACTTTCCTCCTCGACCAGTTACCAAGGTAAACATTTGTATTAATGATCAGATCATTGACCAAGGGGTGCTAATAGACTCAGGAGCGGATGAAAGTCTTATGGATTGGGGCATAGTCAAACAGCTTTGTATAAAGACTGTTCCCCTATCTTCCCCCATTAACGTCAGTGCTTTAGACGGACGTTTGTTGTTTACAGTAACCCACTGCACAGAACCTATCCAGATTACTGTAAATAATGACCACACTGAAGTTATGCAGTTTCATATTTTGGAATCTGCCCAGCATCCGATGATTTTGGGTTTTCCGTGGTTAAAGATCCACAACCCACACATTGACTGGCGCTCAGGAAAAATTAAGGAGTGGGAAAGGATTGCGTTAACAGGTGTAAACATTCACGCTCTGTTAAGGCACCAACAGACCCTAGTAGGATCGTCATACAGTAGATCACCCAGACTATCCTGACCTACAGAAAGTAACGTTATGTTATCACGATCTAAAGGAAGCCTTTAACAAATCAAAAGCCATGTCACTACCTCCTCACCGACCTTTTGATTGCCCCATTAATCTCCTACCGGGGGCTCCCATTCCCAAGGGAAGACTGTATTCGATCTCAAGGCCAGAGAGAGTGGCAATGGACGACTACATTTCCGCTTCTCTCAAATCAGGGATTATCCGTCCTTCATCTTCCCCAGCTGGAGCGGGGTTTTTCTTTGTAGGAAAAAAGGACGGTTCTCTGAGACCTTGCATAAACTACAGCCCTCTTAATGACATTACGGTGAAAAACCGCTATCCTCTGCCACTCATGTCCTCTGCTTTCGAGCTACTTCAGACTGCCAAGATTTTTTCCAAGCTGGACTTAAGAAATGCATATCACTTGGTTAGAATAAGGGAAGGGGATGATTGGAAAACAGGATTTAACACTCAGAGCGGTCACTATGATTACCTTGTGATGCCTTTTGGAATGTGTAATGCACCGGCTGTTTTTCAGGGTTTTTTGAATGAGGTTTTGCGGGAATCTTTGAATGTTTCTGTGTACCTTGATGACATTTTGATTTTCTGACCAGACTCTAAGTCCCATGTTCACCATGTCCGTCAGGTTTTGCAGAAACTACTCGAAAATCAATTGTATATCAAAGCAGAAAAGTGTGAGTTCCATGTAGAAAAGGTGACCTTTCTCGGATATATAATCTCACCAAACCAGATTCAGATGGAACCTACTAAAGTCAGTGCAGTTTCCAAGTGGCCAACTCCAGACTCCAGGAAAAAGGTTCAGCAGTTCTTAGGGTATGCAAACTTCTACAGAAAGTTTATAAGAAACTTCAGTTCTGTAGCTGCTCCTCTGCATGTTCTAACCTCTCCTAAAGTTCCTTTCAAGTGGACTTCCCAGGCTGACGTTGCTTTCCAGCTCCTCAGGGAGAAGTTCACCACAGCTCCCATTCTCACCATTCCGGATCCCCAGCGCCAGTTTGTGGTTGAGTTCGATGCTTCCAATGAGGGAATTGGAGCTGTTTTGTCCCAAAAATCCTTGAAGGACAACAGGATACACCCATGTGCCTTCCTGTCGCGTAAGTTGACGAAGGCAGAGAAGAACTATGATGTGGGGAATAAGGAACTGTTAGCGGTAAAGGCCGCTCTTGAGGAATGGAGACACTGGTTGGAGGGGGCAGAACAGCCGTTCTTAGTCTGGACAGATCATAAGAACTTGGAGTATATTAGAAAGGCTAAATGCCTCAACTCTCGGCAGGCCAGATGGACTCTATCTTTCAGTAGGTTCAATTTCACTCTCTCTTTCCGCCCCGGATCTCAGAATCAAAAGCCTGATGCCTTGTCTTGCCTTTTCGAACCAGAACCTTTTTCTGTAGAGCCCAAAACCATCCTTCCGTTAAACCGTATGGTCGGAGCCTTTTCCTGGCAAATACAGTTGGAGGTTAAACAGGCTAATCTATTGAACCCGGCACCTAGCAAGTGTCCAAACCACCTGCTCTTTGTTCCTGTGTCTCTCCATTCCAAGGTCATCCACTGGGCCCACACATCTGTGATCTCGTGCCACCCTGGTGTAAAGAGGACCATGTTCAGGATCAGGCAGCGGTTTTGGTGGCCGGCCATGAAGAAGGATGTGGCGGAGTATGTAGCGGCTTGCCCGGTGTGTTCTCGGAATAAAACCTCGTCCCAGGTCAAGATGGGCTTGCTTCAGCCGTTGCCGGTTCCCCAACGTCCCTGGTCACACATTTCCATGGACTTTGTGACAGGACTCCCATCCTCCAGAGGCAAGACTACGGTCCTGACAGTGGTGGACCGTTTCTCCAAGATGGTTCATTTCATTCCCCTAACCAAGATTCCCTCTGCCAAGGGTACCGCAGATGTCATGATGAACCACATATTTAGGATCCATGGATTCCCTAATGACATTGTTTCCGACAGGGGTCCACAATTCATTTCCACCTTCTGGAAGGAGTTTTGCGGGCTCATAGGCGCCCCTGTCAGCTTGTCTTCAGATTATCATCCTCAATCAAATGGACAGTCGGAGCAGCTGAACCAGGAGCTGGAAACTACGCTACGTTGTCTCGTCTCCCAGAACCAGACCACCTGGAGCGACCACCTAACATGGGTCGAGTTGGCCCACAATACTCTTCCCACGGCGGCCACAGGTCTCTCTCCTTTCCATTGTGCCAATGGCTACCAGCCTCCGCTGTTTTTAGCCAATGAAGTAACGGTTCCATCAGTCCATGCCATGATCAGACGCTGTCTCCAAACCTGGGCAGGTGCTCGCCAGTTACTACTCAGAAGTTCGGCTCGGATGAAGGCTACAGCAGACGCCCATCGCAGGGCCGCTCCCCTCTACAAACCGGGGCAGAAGGTTTGGCTTTCTACCAAGGACCTACCACTTCATGTCGCCTCCAAGAAATTGGCTCTGAGGTTTGTGGGTCCATTCCCGGTATCTAAGGTCATCAACCCTGTATCTGTGCGCCTACGACTTCCCAAGACTATGAGAGTACATCCCACCTTCCATGTCAGCAAGATCAAGCCCGTGCATGAGAGCACACTTGTTCCCACCTCCAAGCCCCCTCCACCGTCCCAGTTCTTTGAGGGTGGTGAGGTTTACAAGGTCCGTAAGCTGCTGGAGGTTCGTAATAGGGGGAGGGGTAAGCAATTTCTGGTAGACTGGAGGGGTTACGGTCCTGAGGCTAGAAGCTGGGTAGCTGCTTAATTCATTGTAGACAAGACTCTGATTCGAGATTTCTACGATCAGCCTGGGCCGTCAGGAGTCGGCCCTAGAGGGGGGGGGGGGGGGGGGGGGGGTACTGTTGTGCACCACCAGAAGTGTTAAGTCAGTCATGTTTCATGTTGTTTATTTTGTATTGTTTTTCACTTCCTGTTTTGTTTTTGTCACGTCTCATTTCAGGTCCCTTGACTCCCTTTCCTTATGTGTTCTCCCGCCTTAAGTCAGCTCCGCCCCTGATTGTTTCACCTGTGTCTCGTTGTTGAGTGTTTAAATTCCCCAGTCTCCCAGTGTTCAGTGTCAGTTCGTCTTGTCTTGTCCTCATGTAAGAACTCTGCTCGTCAGTATTTGTTTCTCTTGACAATTACCTTGATTCATGCTCCTGAAAACTTTTTGTTGAACCTTAGTGAAGCTCTTTATTTTTTGTCACCTCGCAAAGAGTGTTTTTTCTTTTTGTATATCCTTTTTGCAAATAAAGTATATTACTTATACTTTATCTCTGGCTCCCGGGTCGTGCATTTGAGTCCTTTCTTCATGTTCTTAACAATGGGAGCAATTCCCGTAGACCCTATGTTAAAATGTCCAACTTAACACCAGTAAATGAACATGTTTGTAGCCTGGATCCACAGAAACATATTCTGTATATAGTTAGATTTCATGACAATGGGACTGCTGCTCCTAGCTCCTCTGTCTCACTGCTAGCTCCGTTAGCTCCATTGGCTCTGTGATGCTCCAGGGAATCAGCTCATGAGGCGAACACTACTTGAACTCGGCCGTGTTTGTTGTGTTGGTTCCTGTTTGACTATTCGTCATGCACATATAGGATTTATCTGCGGTTAAAATAGACCGTCCATGAATGCAGTTTCTTCGGTAAGTGAACCCTGCATACTTTATGTTATGTTAATGGTGTTTTTATTAACGTTAATGAATGTTTAGAGTTGGGTTAGCATTTGAGCAATCGGTAGCTCCATCTGTGCTAACGATGCTATGCGTAGCATCCAAGTTAAACGTAATAGAGAAGTATAAAACATTAAGTGGGATGCTACTGTAGACCATAAGACTTCTGTGCGAGGTTGGTAAAATAAGGTCATCCTTGTACGTTAGATAGTTAGGTTACTGTATGCATTGTCACGGTTCATTTGAATTCGCTATGCTCAACTATAGCATAACATAGATTAGCTAAAGTCAATGTATTGTTGAAGAGAGGCTTAGTGTATATTACATCAACCTCACAATAAAATGTGTGTATATTTAAAACATGAACGTCACATTTCAAGATGGTCCAGAAATAACGCTCCCTTAGATATTGTAATATGGTTTGTTGAAGTGGAGTTATTTATTGCAGCTAACCGCCTATCCGACACTTTAGAAACAGCCTTATCGTGGCTGTAGAACAGAACATGTAACTTAATGCCTGCATTTAAGGACGATTAATAGCCTAGTCAATGCTTTAGTGACAAGGAAATTATTTGTTTAAATATTAGATATGACGTTATCTGTGACTTCAGTGACAATTAAGTGTATCCATTGCATTGCATTTTTTAAATAGGTTTGTGTCTTACCCTTACGTATACATATGAATATGGCATATGAAAACAAATTAATTTGACTGACTCATGAAAAACTCATCCAAAGTAACAGTAAAATAAAAAGGACCTAGTCAATAATACTCAATCAAACTGATACAGTATAAGGGCTGTGAGATCCAGCAATTTCTTAAGTATAACAATAAGATTATGACCTGTTTTTAAAAGAAGATAAAAAGTTGTTTGCATGTAAAGAAGTCTGTAACCCACGCATGTAACTTTACATCTGTTTAGTTCAAAGTGTCCTTAAGGTGATCCACACAGGCTGGACCAGAGGAGGAGAGACAGATCTGGACTCCTCACAGCAGAGAACTTCAGCACGGATTCTAAGGTATACAGTATATACCTTTTTCATACTTTACAAAGAATGCATAAAGTAATGACTCTAATGCACTGATATGCATGCCATTAAACATGACTAAATACTAGATCACCTACACATCAGTGAGGTTGAGTGTACTTTCTTAGCAAAAGGTTACATTTACATTTTACCAAGCAACATAACTTTTTTGTTCAACTTTCACATTTCAATGTATTTAAGGCAAATATTATTGAACATAGTGAGAACTACGACCCTTTGTCTCTGCATATTGACTGTAAAAAGACTTGTTAAAAGTGATTATTTCAGTGAGACAACCGAACATAGCAAGCTTCCACTGTTGCACGAAGTTTTGCACAGTTAAATATTATTTCAATGTTGATTAATTTAGAACGGTTTATTCATAATCTGATAATCTTTTTAGTAAACTGTTGGATTTAAAAAACACATTCAAATAAAAAAATCATTATATTTATAGCCCCTGAACAAACAAACACACCTCTTTCTTAAATAACACACTTGCTCTGCAATAACATGTTTTTTGATATTTCCGTTAGGAAAGGACAGGCCTGAGAGACAGGACTGCTTCACCATTTTCTCTTTCTCCGAGGGTCCAGAAGAACATCAAAGAGGGAAAGGAAAAGCTGATGAGATGAGATTTAAGAGCAGTACAGGACATTAACTAAGAGACACTATTGTAACACAAAGACCTGCACACTGACTTGTTTTGTAGTCTAACAGGATCTTGATTTTTGTGTTGTTTTGTGTTTTACGTTGCACCTCAGAGACAGTGTGATTATTGCCTATAAAGTTTGGCAAAAAAAAAAGTCAGCTGATCAAATGCATTTGCCTCACTTTATGAGCTTCACATCACTTGTGCCTTGTACCGCAGAGTTTGCAACCTCACAAATAAATTGTGCCAATCTTCAGTCAGATGTGAATGTGTAATTCAACATTTTCAGTAGGAATAACGGACAAAAGGAGTACAAATACAATTTATTAAAATGTGAACTAAAAGTTATCAAGCATGAACCATCACAATTTTTTTTAAATAAAAACGAAATAATATACACAAGTTACACTAAATGTTAATCTGTTAATTGAGAGGCTAGGCCTCTGCAGGTGGTAACAGCTATGCCCAGCATGGGCTATGTTCTGTAGGTGCAGCTGGTGCAGGTCCTCCTCCCTCAGGCCTGGTCCTCCTCGCAGGGAAAGACCCTCTCAGGCCAAACCAACAGACAGGACGTTCATAAAGCTGAGGTTTCCCTCAAAGTCTCTAATCATCCTTCCTGTGAATATGAGAGGGGAAAAAATAGTGTAATAGATGCTTTGGACAATAAGAAATATAAAGTTAACTGTTGAGTTGCTCATTTTTTTTTAGATTGACAGGGTTTAATAATACAAACAAAAGGAGAGGCACCGTAAAATAAAGATTGTTCCTTCAATAAACTGTTTATTTTGTCTTTTGAATTGTTTGTCTAAAGTCAAGTAGCTAGAACTGTTACTTATAGTTTGAATGATACAGTCTGGTTATAATGTGTGGAGGAGGCATCACAGGTAAGAGCACCATTTGTTGTGTTCCAACAAATGCACACAGATTGATGTGTGTGTATTTATTGATCTACTATTTCTTGAATCATTACTGTCAGTCCAAAACAAGAGATTTTGTTTTAGTAACATGTTTTTAAAACATGATCTCTTTTCCAATACACTATCTTGAATATTTTAGTTGTTACATCACTACATTTATCTAACAGCTTTAACATTGTAAAGGTGTCACTTCGGACTCTGGGTAATTATGACAGCATGTCCTACTATTTTGAGGGTTTGAACAAACCAGACCTTCATCTATTACTGTCGAAAATAGTCAACACATTAAACCATTATGAAAGTAATCATTAGTTAGCTCATTGTTCAAAATAAGCTCCAACTACAACAGTTAAGTCAACTCTTGCATCGGTAATAACAATAAAACAAATTATATAATATAATAGTATACCTTGTGTCTACTTTAAATACTTTAACACTTTCCTAATTATACTAGCATACTTTTACTAAATTAACATTAACATGTTTAAATGCAGGACTTTGTAAGAGAGTATTTGTATAGTGTAGCATGGTCTACTTGACTTGTTTAACCGAAGTGATCGTAACGTTAACTTTGCAAACCGTCCCCCCCCCCACACACACACACACTCACACAAAAGGATACGGTAACTTTCTGATTCACTTCAATTAATGATAACTACGGAGCTTTCTAACAGCAAGGCACATGGCTACTTCACTCATTTAGCTAGCTAATGTAAGATACAAATGCTGTCGAGTCCTCACTGCTTGTAAAATAAAGAGCACAAACTGACTACTTACCGGATCCCCGCTGTTCTCCGTCATTTTTCTCCCGGGTTGTTGTAATCACATGACTGACAAAGCCGTGCTCTGATAGGCCAGAAGTCGGTTCGATTGCATTCGGGCTCGATTGCTTATCCTGTCTGAGTAGCCCGGATGATGTTGCATCGCAATTTTGGACATCGAATTTTAAACACCGACATTTTTGACGTCAAATTTTATACACTGAAATTGTGCATTCAAATTGTTTTCACTTGAACTGTTGGGATCTGAATTTCACTATTCAAATTGTTTTAACTTGAATTGTTACATTTTTATTTCACACAGGTAAATTCGGAACAAAACAATTCAAAAACATGATTTTCAAAGTAATTATTTTCAATGCTATAAATTCGGTGTCTGATAAAATTCAAATACTTCTGTCTCTTGTTTGTTTCCATAGAGTAGTGGCTGAGGACGAAGGCCAGTAGAGAGAAGAGTTGGGCAAAGAAACCAGAATTTATTTATTTGATTATTTTTTTACCAAATAGTAACGTATTTGTGACGTTACTATGGTCCTTAGGTCACGTAACTTCAGTTGAAAGTATCACCATCCCAGTAGCTGTTAACCTGTTAAGCCCCACGCCTGTTTTTCAGGTTTCAGGCTCGAAAATGACATGCCCAGAACAAATGAATATATCTTCGCTTCTAAAAGGGTTATATGAATACTTTTTTTTTTATCAAAGCAAGGTTACATCTTTGAGTTGGATGTAGAAGTGTCAGAATCAATATAGATGTTTCTGTGTCAGAGTAAATTCAGATGGAAGAAGAACATATTTTCTTATCAAGCTCCACATTTGTGGAATCAGCTTCCAGTTTGTGTTAGGGCAGCAGACAGCCTATCCGTTTTTAAGAGTATGCTTAAGACCTTCCTTTTTGATAAAGCTTATAGTGATAAAATAAAACAATCTAATAAGAGTGCATTGACGTAGATACATTGTGCCTCTTCACCTATACATTTTAGTTCTTACTCTTTCACTTAAATCCTAAAAACTTAGATCTTATATTTAAAACTTTATCCAAACCTTTCCCCTCTATGACCTCTCGAGGTTTATTAGAGGGTAACAGGTTGCAGAGAATGCCTAGCCCGCCCGGGGAGTGTGGAACGTAGTCACTGACCCACTCCTAACTCTGACAAATTCAGGTTCCAATGGGGACCTTTTTCGCTGTGTGTGCCTCTCCACCTCTGTTTCCTACTTCTTACTTGCTACCCTTTTCCCTCAACCTATCCTAAGGGAGTACATGTATGTAGACACGTTAGTTTAGCTGCTATAGGCTTGGACTGTTGGGGGGGGCACCTTACTCCGTCTTTCTGGCTGTTTGTACCTGTGTACTCTCATGTTCCGATTAACCCAGTTTCCCCCAAATCTCTTTTTTGTGTCCATACAGTATATACGCCGGGATCCTGAGTCGAGGCTAATCCTGTTGCCGTGGTCGTGTGTCCTGGATCCTCTATCCTGGACTTCGAGTCGTGGCTGAACCTGTCTCTGCGGTCCTGCCAGACTCTCACCATACTACTTCCCTGATGGCTCCCACAAGATTGCTGACATCCTCGTGGATTCATCTTCTTATTATAGACACAGGCATTTCCAAACATTTGGACTACCTATGTTGTAAATGTATTATATTTTCAATTTACACACGGCATCTATTGCACGTCTGTCCGTCCTGGGACAGGGATACCTCCTCTGTTGCTCTCCCTGAGGTTTCTCCCATTTTTCCCTTTAAACTGTGGGGTTTTCTCTGGAAGTTTTTCCTTGTACGATGTGAGGGTCAAAGGACAGAGGGTGTCGTATTGTCATACTGATATTCTGTACACACTGTGAAGACCACTGAGACAAATGTAACATTTGTGATACTGGGCTATATAAATAAACATTGATTGATTGATTGATAAAACAAATGTAAATTCTTATCTCCGCCTAAAAAAAAAAACATTACTTACAGTGAAAACCACCCTTGAATGATGGGAAAGTAGCCAAAAAGCTTTAGGAATCCAAACTATAACATACAAGTACCCTGTATCAAGATTGAGGCAAAACAAGTGACATTTGACCTTTTTAGAGAGGTTTAGGTAAAAAAGGGTTAGGGTTTTGGGGAACGCGCGGCGCTCCATAGGTGGTCCATAGGTGGTGCACAGGCTCTCGGGTCAATATTTTGTGTTTAAAAACCTGTTTAAAAACTCCTGTAGTAAAACAAGTTTATAAAAGCCCTGTTTGGCCTGGGTTAAAAATGTATAAGAAAATGCAATAAAAGGGATAAAAGAGAGCAGCGGCTGCAGCACAGAGCGTATGCGGCGGGTTTAAAACCTGTACTCCTGCCCCCCCGAAGGGGTCTCCCCCGGTGGAGTGTCCAAGGCTGCGTCCCACAGCATCTGGTAAAAGACCTGGTAAGTGGGTTAAAAAACATCTGGCTAAAAGGATCGAGGTTGACTCTGTTTAAAATCGGCAGGCAGGTAAAGTTTAAATAAATACATAAAAGTGCTTTTTTTTTTTTTTTTTTTTTTTAAAGTGCTTTTAAAAACAAGTGCTAGTAATAAAAATCACATCAACCCAAATGTTAAAATATGTATAATGTAAAACAAATATGTAAAATGTAAAATACACACAGGTTAGTATACAAACAGGGTGTCCCTAAAAGCGTTTAAAACCCAGGCCGAGGTCTAGAGAGGTGGTGCAGGTGAGACATGGGACACGCCTCGGATGATCTTTAAAAATAAAAGACCTGGTAAGTGGTTTGGCTGATTTCAGGGTACTTCCCTGCGGGATGCTCCAATATCCATTTAAAATCAAATGGAAAGTAATAACTAAAATATAAATAAAATAATATAAACAATGTTTAAATAGGAAACGGGGAATTAGTAAAAAAAATAAAAAATTAATAAAATATATAATCTCCTTATTTGGAACCTAATGAAATAGGAAAACATGCTCTACAGTGCAAACGTAAAATAAACTGTGACAAATTAAATATAAATAATAATATATAAAATATAAGAAAAATATATAAAATGGTAGTAATAATAATAAACAAAGAAACCCATGTATTTAAAAATCATAAAGGAGTCCAGATGAGGAGGATTTATAAAATAAGGATAGGAAATATGTATAAAGAATAAATAATACACAGATAAATAAATAATGATATAGTTAATTTAAAAAACAATCCCCTTATGTATGTACTATGTATGTATGTATGTATGTATATAAAATATAAAATAGGGTGGAACTTCTGGTTTGCCATCACCGCAGAGAGGGGGTCTAAAAACATCCGGAGTGGAGAAGCACACGTCGGGAGGACAGGAGGGACCTGTTGAGTTGCAAGTCTTAACAAAGGTAAGTAATCATTTTAAAATGTATAAAAGAGATTTAAAAACCATCTGATAAAAAGGAGGCGGACCCATCACTGATATTTTTCTTTGAGACTTGTAGGGTCTATCGTTTTGCGGCGATGAATCCACCTCCTTTCTGCCGTCCGTCTCTGTGCCGTTGTCCAGCTCCCGCTGCTCTCCAGGCCCAAAGACTGGAGGTTCTCCGGGCCGTGGAGTTTAAAATGAAGGTAGAGAACGCTCGTACCGTAACCGTTATTTACTCTGTATAAGTGTTATTTTATCCTGAGGCTGATCTCATGCCGCGTCTCCCCCACATAGAGCTTGTGGTAGGCCCTGCACCTGACGGCATACACCGCGTTCTTGGTCGTAGGTTGCAGGGCCCGCCCGAGGTTAGCTCCGAGCTTTGAGAAGGGGTTACAAATGTGAGGGAGGCAGATGAAACCAACCTCAGACATTCGAGGCGCCTCCCTAGCCCGGACACTGTTATCCTTTAGTTTAGTGTGGACTAACAGGTATTTAAGGTCCTTGTTCCTGCGGTAGGCGGAGATCAGCCGACACCCCCTCAGCGCATCGCAGTCTGCCCTCGCCCCCTCGAAGTTGGCTTTAAGGCCACTGAGGAGGCTTCCCAGGCTGCTGGAGTAAGTGGTAATCAGCGGGATGAGGGCAGGACTGGACGGCCGAGTGGAGGTGTCTTGATATCTCTCAGTAAAAGTCCGGCCGACCTCCCCCTTGACGGATCTCAGGAAGCGCCTCGAATAGCCCCGCGGCCTCAGCGGACTGAAGAGGGTCCGGGTAGCCTCCTCCACATCCTCCGCGAAGGTACAGATCCTGTGGAAGCGGATCAGCTGGGATTTGATTAAGCCTCTGTACTTATGCTTTGGGTGGTAGCTGGTCCTGTGGAGGAGTGCATGTCGGTCCGTGTCTTTAACCAGTTTAGCCCTGAGCCTGTTTTTCAGGTCTCAGGCTAGAAAATGACATTCCCTGAACAAATGACCATATCTTCCCTTCTAAAAGGGTTAAATTAATAATCTTTTTTCTCAAAGTAATGATAAACCTTTGAGTTGGATGTAGAAAAGTCAGATTCAATATAGAAGTTTTTTATTTTAAAGAAAATTCCGATTGAACATAGTAAAAACTGTAAATTATAGTGTCCGTCCAAAGATTATTTTTTACTTATAGTGAAAACTACCCTTGGACGATGGTAAGGTAGACTAGATTGATGCAAAACAAGTGACATTTGACCTTTTTAGAGAGGTTTAGCAAAAAGAACTCCACCTCTGAGGTGATTTGAGTGGAAATAGGGGTTTTACCATTTCTCTGGAACCCATTGGTCGATTTTGGTGATTGACATCTCTTTCTGACCGTTAGAGCCAATAAAAACGAAAGGGAATCTCCCCACTCATACACATGGTAAAACAAAAAGGTGGAGGCTTCGCACACACGCAGTTTTGCATGAGAGTGAATCTATCTCTCGCTCTGACATCTGAAAACCGAAAAGCAGGTTTATTGCTCATGGATTATCAGAAATAATTTCAAGGGGACACATACACATTGGATTAACCTATGGATTAACTTCAGCAGCGTTGTTATCGTTTTAATGCCATTGAAGACCACTTTTGACCAGACTACGACCAGGCTTGGATCTTCGTCATTTTAGGGGCAAGGCCATTTGACCTTTGGTGTCACACATTCTTTCAGGGCACAAAGGCCATTGAGGGAAACATTTGGATTTGGAGCTTACAAATAAATAACACACAAATGACATGGAAAACAAATCACTTTTTTAATATGAATAATGTCTAACATTATATCATCCTATAGGCCTATGCCTCTTTAGTATTACCATATATACAATGAAATACTCAACAATGAATAATTAGTGTTTCGTATGTTTTCCATCTACTACTTCTCCCATTCACAAATCAAAAATCAAATCAAATATTCTATTAATATGTAACAAATATACTCCATTTCAGAGCAGAAACAGCCTTCAAGGGTCAAACTCTGCACATATATCATTCAGCAGTGCACAGTGAAGCTCCAACATTCAACTGTATGAACAAGCAATACTTTGAAATGCAAAAGTGTGTGTGTGTGTGTGTGTGTGTGTGTGTGTGTGTGTGTGTGTGTGTGTGTGTGTGTGTGTGTGTGTGTGTGAGAGAGAGTCTCTTTAATCAACTCCTCACAGCTTCTCATATCTGTTCAGAAACTAGACAAAAGTTAAACATGTACAAACCACAGACTGTCTGTGTCATGGCGAATACAGTCACTGCTTTAATTCTGTCTTTAGGACGTTGTTGTGAGTTTGGATGGAGCAGATACAGGTTAGTTTCTGATCGATTCAGAGAACACGTATTTTAAAAGTTTTTCGCATGCCGTCTTGTCTGCACACTAGTCAAAGCATGGTTTTTACTAACCGTTATCAGTATTTAGTTACTTCGGCATCATTTTGAAACGTGTATTACAATTAAATCACGGTAAAATAGGTTAATTTTGTCGTAGTTGGTTTCCACCACAGTGTTTACATGGATATAATCCCTGCCCCCTCTCCAGCGCGTCCTGTTTGAATGACAGGAGTAAACCTTTATATATATACAGTCTATGGAGTAAACACAGCTGACAGCCGTGGTGAAACTCCAGCGGTTAGAGCGATGAGAATATTTGCATCGCGTTCGTTGTGAACGCAGCATAATGCAGTTCAGAAACCACTGTTCTGACCCTTTTAAAGCAACTTCGAGATTTTAACAGTATCAGGGGCACACAGGCCATGGTGGCCGGAGGACGTACAATTATTTTTGGGGCTTCACGGCCAGACCGAGGGGCATTGACGGCATGGCCGTCATGGCCGCCGGTGAAAATCCTATGTCTGTTCTTGTTATTATCTCCGAGAGTTCGTATAATTGAGTGATAATGAAGGATACCCCTCGATTCTGTGTCCCCTCACGATGTGAAACGATGGGTTAGATGTGCAGCAAAGATAAATAATAAGGTTTTGTGAGTGAATTTTGGTGCAGTCATCTGTTAGCATTTTTCGCTCGTTGCCAGTTCAGAGGCTCAGCGTTAGCATTGTGGGGGGTTTTTTGAAAAAAAAAAAAAATGATCAGCTAGATAAGTTTCTTCCCGTTACATGGATATAAAACATTCATAGTTTATTAAATTAACATGCCCTCAGACACTGTTTCATGCAAGATGTTGCAGGAGGGCCCCGGTACCGGGGTCTCTCGGGCTTAACAGGTTAAAAAACACTTTAGTGGACAGTGTTTTGGTCAGGTCGCTGGATTCACAGAAGAAGATGCAGGTGTCCAGGAACTCTAATGTGAGTGGTTGAAGGGTATGTTTGAGTGTTATCTTAGGGTGATGAGAGTTGAGTGTCCATGATGGTCGTGAAGTCGTCGGTGGAGTGGTGCCATAGGCCGAAGATGTTGTCCAGGTACCGGACATAAAGGAGGGGTTTGAGGGTGAGTTTGATGAAGGCCGTTTCCACCCAATGGGCCAGGTATATGTCTGCATATGCGGGAGCATACTTGCGGCTCATAGCTGCTGGAGGTACTGTTTACTATTAAAAACAAAATCATTCCGGATGAGGGTGAGGTGGAGTAACTGGAGGATGTGACTGTCGGGTCTGGCTGGGTTTGGGCATTTATTAAAGGTGTGTTGAAGTGCAGGGAGGCCAAGTGGGGTTTCAATATTTGTGTATAAAGAGTCTATATCTAAAGAAAAGAGAAGGGTGTGACTGGGAATGGACAGGTTTTTCATTTTATAAAAAAATTGATATGTGTCCTGGATGTAGCTGGGGTGGAGTTTGGAGAGGGGATTTATTAAATTATCTATATATTCTGTAATGTTGTAGGTTTCAGACGCGCAGTCAGTGACGATGGGGCAGCCGACTGGAACCACAGAGGGGACCGTCCACGTCTCCGCAGGCTTGTGGATCTTGGGGAGCAGGTAGAAAAGGGTTAGGGTTGGTGTGATACCCCTGTGGGTTCATCAGTGGAGAGGGTGTGGCTGTGCTGTCTGTGCCTTCTGTGCTGCACTTGCTGCATTGATTGCAGTAACTCAGGACACCTGGGTTTGGTGTCCTGCAGTTCTTTAAAGCCTCTCTGCTCCTCTCTGTTCGCTCTCTGCTTCTCCCTGCAGGCACCCCGATTTTGTTGAGTATATCATGAGTTTCTTCAGTTGTTTTACTTTGTGCACTTCAACACTCTCACACACATACATGTCCATACAATCCTCACTATGCTCTTACATTACTGATACCACTGACATCCACACCTCATACTTTACTGTTTTTGATTCGATTTGATTTGTTTGTCCTAAATAAACAACTTTTGTTAACCATCGACATGGTGTGTCTCCTCTTTGTTGTGGCCTTTTGAGCCGGGTCATAACAGTTGGACTCACATTTGGGTACATCTGGGTACCATCAGTGCCATTTGCCCTTTTTCAGGTACCAGACTGTAAAAATCATTGTATTACATTGAATTATCACAATAGGTATTCATTCCATCCAAATACAAGTGTTTAAAAAAAAAATACACAATCTCTTTCTAAACTTTGGTATCTAGTCTCTGTGACCTTTTTACCAGCTGGACTATGGTGATCTGATCTATATGAGTGCTCCTGCCCATTACCTGATCAAGTTAGATGCCACCTATCACAGTGCGCTGAGATTTGTTACTAACTGTAAAGTACTTACTCATCACTGTACCCTGTATACCAGGGCAGGTCACTTCACTAACTGTACGGAGGCTCAGTCATTGGTACATGTTTATCTATAAAGCCATGTTGGGTAAACTTCCATCTTATATACTCTTTGATCTCACAGAGTGGCAAGTAGCTATTGCCTGAGATCCCAGGATGTGTTTTTATTACATGTGCCAAGTGCTAGGACTGTTTTAGGTAAAAAAGCTTTTATGTGCGCTGCTCCTTTTAGCTTGGAACACTCTGCAATTTATTTTTAAACTGAGCATTTTGGTTCCCCTGCATCATTTTAAAGCTTGGATGACATGTAATTTGATACCTGTCATTGTGAATGGGTTGTAATTTGTACCCCTGTATTTATGTTGTATGATGTCCTTTTTGTTTTCTGTAGTTTTTATGTGTAACCAATGTGCTGCAGGTCTCCCTTGAAAAAGAGATTGTTGATCTCAATATGATTTTACCTGGTTAAATAAAGGCTACAAACAAACAAACAAAGGTGTTTATACTAAGTTAATTCATCTCAATTTAAAGTGGACCTATTATGCTATATTGGAAACATATATTGTAGGGCCATACCTATACAAAACATGTCTGTGAAGTTTGTTGCTTAAAATATCAAACAGATCACCCATCGTAGCCATGCCTCATACTGCTCATACCCCTCTTTTGCAGCCCTGTTACAGAAACGCAGATTTTGGGTCCTTAGCTTGAAAAAAAAAAAGAGGAGGTGGAGCTAATGCCTGATCAGAATTCTACCGGAGATAAAGTTACATTCTGCTGTGATAAAACGCCATCCTGTTCTAAACCAAATCAAGGATTATTTCTGAAACAGTATGGAGCTCAAATGCTTTTTCTCTTGCAGGTTTATCACAAGGTGAGTTCCTTTTTTTATTTCCTGCTTTTTAAACACATGTGCTCTTCAGCAGGAGTATTCAAAGTGTGGGAAGGTGAGCCTCCCCTCAGAGAACATAAGAACAGCCATACCCCCCTCCCAATTATTATTGCTATTATTATTATTATTATTATTGTCGTTGTTGCTATAATGCAGGGGTATTATTATCCAGTGGAAAGTCCTTACCTACTGGCCTAGTTAAATCAAAGTGGTTACTTTTTTTTGGCTGGGCGGGGTAGTTTTACACAGCGTCTTATTTGCCTTTCTCAGGACTTAAAACTGTTTTTTGGGGGCAGACCCCCACAAAGGAAAAAATATATTTACACAAGCAAGGTCATCAGCTTAACAGTTTTTTATGCTCATCAAGTCATCCGTGAGCAGAGCATCAAGTTGGCATGCCTATAACAGCTGAATGCGGCGATTGCCATCTTGTTCAGCAAAACGCCTCACAAACTTATTAAGATCTAAAGCTATGGTGCGTTTTGATTCAATGCTGAGTACAGCCAAACTTGACAGTGTCTTCTCTGTCATTGTAGACCGCAAATACCTCATTGCTTCTATGTACTTGGGTCCGAATCATAGACTGTATATATAAAGGTCCGAATGCGCCGTCCCGTTCAAATGAAATCGCCGCCAATCACATTTCTTCGCTCGCTCCAGGGCCGGGGGAGGGGTTACAAGGTTCGCGTCTTGTGCTGCATTCACTTGCACTCGGACATTTGAGACTTTCTCTCATAAATATCCGATGAGCCACAACTTTTATTTCAAAACAAAGCTCACGTTTTCTGCCAGACGCTGTCTCCTCTTTCACTTTAAGTAACTTCACTAAAAATCGATTCATGTTGCCGCTCGCATAAAGTTTGCTAGCTAGATTTCACTGTTTCTCGTTATTTTTTTCTCACGCTGCGCCTCCCCTGAAGCTCTCTGGCGCCCCCCAGGGGAGGCGTGCCTCACACTTTGAAAACCACTGCTCGACAGTACAGGTTAGCTCTGAGTGTTAGCGAGGCTTGCTAATGTAAACAAAGACGAGATTATGTCGAAAACACGTCAGGCATTGTTTCTGATAGCAACTTTCTGTGGGTCCGCCGCCGATTTTACTTCATATCGGCAGCAAATCTGTATCCGCTCGTTGTAGCCCCGTTTTTAAAAGATTTGGGTACGGAGGAAAAGAGAAAGGGTTTTATTTTCTGACACTGCGTGAGTTCCCGACACCGGGGACACATATTTATGTATAAAAGACATAAAAAAGTGCATTTTGCACGATAGGTCCCCTTTAAGTCTTCTGTGCCTTGTGTCACAACTTCCTGTTTTATTTTGTAGTAACCTCTCCGGCTTGTTTCTTACTTAACTTCCTGCCTTTGTGTTTCCCTCCTCTGTGATTGTTGAACCCGCCCTGATTGTCAGCACCTGTGCCCCCTTACCTTGTGTATATAAAGTCTGGTCCCCCTTTGTCCTGTGCACGTTCATGTTGTCTCGTCATGTGTTTTTGCATTGTTGATCCTCCAAATGAGCGTTTTGTGTTTCTCTGTATTTTGTATCGACTTCTTGAGGAGGCCCCTGTTCATGTTGTGCATTTGGGTCCTGAGCCTTGTGTCATTGATTAACTCAACCAAGTTGATTCTTGTGAAGTAGTAAGTTCATTTTGAAAAATTGACATATGTTGCTGGATATCTGTTGGACAATGCACAAAAAAAGAGAATTCCCCTTCATGAGGTATCATATTATTATGTTATTATTATGTATGCATTTCAACAAGGACCTTGCATATAAATACATTAATCTCAGAAAAGAGAAGAGATTAATTATGACAGATTTGGCTAATAGCTCATTCCCATCTGTACATAACAATCAACAAACACTAAACACATTGCATAATCTCTATCACACAAACAATTATAAAACATGATTTAAGTACAGGTCAATAAAATAATACATATAATATTAAAATACAGTTCAAATTGAAAAACTCAGATTACAGTGTAATTAATGTTGGCATGACTGGTTGCTTAACATCAATTGTGTTGCACCATAAGAGAATGAGTTTAAGTCAGTACAGGTTTTAAGTTCAACTGGAAGAATATCCCAGTGTTTGATGGCTTTAAATGAAAATGCAGATTGTGCAGGGCCTCAGAGGGACGGTTATATCTGCATTTAGTGCAGATCTTGAGTGCTGCTCAAGGCGAAGCTGAAAAAAACTCCTCAATTGTGGTGTTGTAGCATTGTAAATGATCTTGAATACCAATCGAACTCCTGAAAGCAGAACAAGACTTTCAAAACTTAAAAGTTTGTATTTGGACAGCATATTGCAATGATGGTGTTTTAATGACTTTCTATCCATAACTTTTAAGGCTTGTTTATAAAGAACCTCAATTGGTCTCAGAACAGTGTTCGTTGCCTGGGACCAGAAGGTTATACAGTTGTGAAGATGTGAGAGAATCATGGTGTGCAAAAATGTTTTTGTTGCTTCTATGGTTTACAAACCATTGTATTAGGCTACTTGATCAAGGAAAGGGTTAATCTTCAAATGTCATCTACTCAATTGCATAGAATTAACGATTTTTGTGCGATAAAAGAAGTACGTGTATGCACTTATTTGTGTTCCTTGCATGCAGGAATTTGCATATCTGCATATAACCTCTCTTCAATCCTCCTCACATCCTGGCCACTAGAGAAATATTTGTCCGGTCATGGTTGAGCACCCTCTCACCTGTCAGCATCTGTAGGATCATTCCATTCCGCTGGCAATTAGCCCCAACACCAGCTGGTGTACCGCGTGTCACCGTGCCGCTGAAGCTTTGAGGAGCAGCTAAAGCACTGTCTGGGATTTCCCTGCTCTCTGAATTAGCCTTAGGAAGTATGCAGATCATGTTAGAAGAGGTATAATGCATAGACACACTTTTGTTTGAAGAAACACAGAACATAAAATAGGTGTCGGTCTTGTTGTGAGGATTTGGCGATTGCAGTATTTTACTTCATTGGGTAAGGGTTATGTCTTTTTTATTTGCGATTTTCTTCTTATATATATTTAATGAGCATATTTTGCAGAGAGTCTGAGATCTAAGATTTGTATTGCCAATTGCTTTAAAGAACTTCAAACAGTCAACCTGACTCAACAAAAAAAACCTCAATGCAGGCAATCAACGAGTCTACAATGCTGCTTTTTTGATGTAAAGAATATTTTTAGAATATGTGTGAAATCATTCAGAATTGTCGAAGATAAGAACCCCTTTCTACTCCCACCCCTAAAATATACTTTGTATTTTAAGACGTAGTTCACAAGTGTTTCAGATCTTGCAACAGAATAAATGGCTCTACATTAAAGTGATATTACACAACCGATCAATAAAATATGTGTGAAAACCCTCCAGTTTTTGTGGACTCGGGTCACCTTAATCGAAAATGCTTAAAACATTGTGCTTCTTTCTAAATGTCCTAAAATAAATCAGGTGAAATATTCATATAGATATTAAAGAAGACATATTGTGCTAATTTTCAGGTACACATACAGATATACACAAAAACCAAATTATACACTACAGGAAAGGGAAAACCCAAACATTTAAATAGCCTCCTTACATATCATCAAATCAAACTTTTTAATAAACCAAACATATGGTTACTTTGACAACTGGTTGAGTTCCATAATGAGCAACTTCTCTTTGTATAGGCATAACAGCTCTTGAAACAATACCTATCAATTACGGCCTTTTCATTAAAAGTGTTATGTTGTAAATACATTAATATCCATGTGATAGGCAAAGGATCCAGCCGCTTTCAAAAGTAGGTTTCCAAATCTCATCAAAGGAAGTGTTCTAGTTTGAGTTCTTCATTGACAGAGCACTACAGAAATAGATTACATAATAACATGACGCTGTGCACCTTTATATGTACTCACCTCATAGACATGGTCTTTGAGGAAGACATAGTTGGCCGAGTGGCGACCTGCGGGTGGGAGTAGACAGAGTAGGACAGTGTATTAGGGGGACGTATTAATGTTAGCGCCCCTCCTATTCTCATTCCTCGGCTTTCCCTGTGCCACTTCTGCTGCTGAGGAGAGAGGGAGCCAGAAAGGAAATTTCTCCATTGCAGAGGCAGTCAGGCAGAGGACAGGATAGAGGGAGAATAAATCAGCCCCAGTCTGGTCTCTGGTGACCACCCGCGGCAAGGGAATAGTACAGAAAGACCAAGAGAGAGAAGGGGGAAGGAGGGGGGAGAGGGGGTCAGCCAGGGCTCGGACTACGGAGGAATATTGTGCTTTTACTGTACGTCCCACTCCACCCGGCCCCAGTGTGCGGTCTAAATCTACCTCCACTCATTTAATGTCACACAGTCCCACCCCTTCAATGAACCCACTGGTGTCCACAACACCTCCTGTGACGAATTAGAATTGCCCCAACCTCATTGCCAAGAAGAACAGTGTCAGTTTTGGCAAATGGTCAAAGTGGCCATTATGTGGCAATAGAAATGCCATATGAGGAGAGATCAGGGAGTGAGGGGAAGGACAAAGGGAAAGTAGGGGACGGGCGAAAAATTAGCCCATTCAGGAGGTAGAGAGTGCATTAACTCAGCAGAGGAAAGAGATGGTTATTATAAGAGTCGATTATAGGGGGCTATCTCATGGAGGAGAGTAACATTTTGTACTGTGTACAGGTACTGTGGTAATCAGAAACAGGTTTATTGCTAAGTAGGTTTTCACATACAAGGGATTTGCTTTAGTATAAAAAACATAAATATAAAGGCTTCTGTAAAGCTCAATTGGTAGAGCTGGCGCGGAGGACTCGGGTTCAAAACTGACCCAGGACCATTTCTCGCATGTCATCCTCTCTGTCTCCTCGTTTCAACTTTGTTCTACAATAAAGGCACTGGTTGACCAAAAAAACCTTGAAATCAAGAAACATAATGAAATTCCCCAAAAACTAATAATTTAAAAACATGTAACATGTAAATTAAAAAGAAGCCATACAAATAAGTACAATTAAAGTAGGGGTAAAAAAACATGTTCAATATCTGCATTAGAAAGAAAGACGTATAAGAAAAAAGTGTATATAAAATGATCATATTTCTACGACATATTTAAATCTGTACATTTCTTTAAGTGTGAGTTTTGTGGAGGAATATAACTAAATGAGCCAAAGGTTTGCAGTATAAAAAATGTGCGCTGTACAGGGTTTTTGCTGTAGTTCCATGTGCATTGATGTGGACACTCTTTGGAGTGTTTCAAAGAGTGTGTGTGTAGTGATTGCTAATGCTTGTACAACCGCTGTCATTTTAACAGCATGAATGACAATCCTTCTCATCCTTGCAACAAAAAAACGTACTTAATAAAAAAATGTGAGTGTGTTGATGGTGAGTGTTTGAATGCATTTGGTATACATGTATAATGCGACAAGTCCTCCAACTCATACGACCAAATAGGTAGATTGTTCAGCAGCTTATTACGACCTAAAGTCGCGTTTTAAAGTTTAGCACCTCTAGTGGTCGTGTAAGAAACAACAATTTGCGGCAATTGCAAACAATCCGGAGGGTCGTATATTCACAAATAACCCTCTCTGGAAAATCCTGAATTGTAGAATAGTTTGGCCATTAAAATGCTTTTTGATTAGATTTCTAGCGAGAAGTGTATATTGTACTTTTAGAATCCACGTCCAGTGGAGGTCTCGCCAGGAGAACGTGTATGTCTTTCCCCCTATGTAAAGTTAGCGTCAACCCTCACCGGGTGAAAACAGTATTTCTGGTCTCAAAGTTTTCATAATAAAACCGTATTCCCCTCACTGTCAAATGATTTAACAGTGATATCTGCACTACTCATCCACTAAAACACATCAGTTTATCCTTGTTAATTAGACGACATTAATTGGTTGAAATTGTGTACACTGCTTTTGTGTTTTAACCAGAGATTTTTCCCTTTCGATTCTGAGAGACACATTTCTTTTTTCAGAGGTTTTGATAGGCTAAAACATCGATAATCCTGAGCTATCGTTGAAGCTCGGTATTTGGATGTTTTAGCCGCAATGCACGTTGGAATATAGTGTTTATGCGATGTGAAATCCGAAAACACAAAAAATTAAATAATAATAATACTTTATTCCGAGTGTGCTTGTGGGTGGGGCTTGACCCTTTTAAATCCAGTTTTGGATAGTCTGCCATGGTTTCATTCCATTTAAAATAATAGTTTAAAGCTCGGCGTAACCTTGGCGCAATGCCACTCCAACATCCAATCACAGAGCTTGAGGACTAATCACGGGGTTTGTCAAGCAAAGCAGATGTTGTAGTCCCAAACGATAGCTGAGGATAATTGGTAGTGTAGTGTCTTCGGCCATCCTAAACTCTCAAAAAACTATTTGTTTCTCCGAATCAAAGGTTAAAAACACAAAAGCACCGTACACAATTTAAACCAATCAATGTTGTGTACTTAACAAAGATAAACTGATGTTTTTTAGTGGATGAGTAATGCAGATATCACTGTAAAATCTTTTGACAGTGAGGAGAATACTTCCGGTTTTATTATGAAAACTGCGAGACCGGAAAATACTGTTTTCACCCCGTGAGGGTTGACGCTAACTTGACATGGACGCTGCCATCAATAGAAATGAATAGGGGAAAGACGTAGTATATACACATTCTCCTGGCAAGACCTCAAATAATCTTCGTAATATCTATCAAACTATAGATCCTAAACATCCACTGGACGTGGATTCTAAAAGTACAATATACACTTCTCGCTAGAAATCTAATCAAAAAGCATTTCAATGGCCAAACTATTCTACAATTTAGGATTTTCCAGAGAGGGTTATACTTATTTGGGAATGTACGACCCTCCGGAGCGTTTGCAATTGCCGCAAATTGTTGTTTCTTACACAACCAATAGAGGTGCTAAACTTTAAAACGGGACTGGTCGTAATAAGCTGCTGAACAATCAACCTATTTGGTCGTTTTTTGGAGGAGGACAGGCTGGTATAATGATCAGGCTTTGCTTGGTTTGGATATAACCATCATCAATGTGATGCAATCTCTTCTGTGGGGTTACCGTATAAAGCAGAAATCGATAGCTGGAAGTTGCAAAGAAAAAATGTGACTCTATTTTCATGAAAAATTAATATGTATATACAGTATTTCTGGCAAATATAAAATTATCTTCACATTAATTGTAATGTTTAAGAAATGGCCTACGGTGTTTTTCTCAATTAATTAAACAGAGGACACACAAGTGCTACTACTTTTGAAAATGACAGTGGAATTTACATTGATGGCGGTATTTAACCCTGGAATGTTCCTGTTTTTCCAAAACAACACACACACACACACACACACACACACACACACACACACACACACACACACACACACACACACACACACACACACACACACACACACACACACACACACACACACACACACACACTGTCCTGCAAGGTTTATGTTCACAGTTTTACCCCGGCCTCCTCTCTCCCTGCGCTGTGTTTCATCTTAAGTGACTTTATTGAAGGCTAGTCGCTGTTTTTTCCCTGAAAGAAAAGAAGGAAGGAAAATCTAACGGATTGAGGGAGAGCGAGCCCCAGCCTATAGCCAGCCCATAGGACACATTTAGTAATCCCTCCAATGATGTCCGGGGCCCAGTGATGGTTACCAGACCTGCAAATACCCCTACAAACACACACACACACAATCCATTTTTATTGTATTTGGGTCTGCAGCGTTGTATTTCCTGCCCTCTCTTAGCGCCACACACACACTGCACTCGAAAAAAAATCCATACAATCGACCGGCCAGTGTCACCACAATTATTCTTTTGAAACAGCCATTGAAAACAAATTACATCTGCACTGCGTTTTCATCCGATTGCTCTGGGTGAGCAATGCTCAACGGCTGGGTCGGCCCTGCCTCCCCCGACCCTCAGACCCCTCCCTGTAGGTTAGCTGTCCATAGCATAGTGCTGCTAACGATTGTGTGTGTGTGTGTGTGTGTGTGTGTGTGTGTGTGTGTGTGTGTGTGTGTGTGTGTGTGTGTGTGTGTGTGTGTGTGTGTGTGTGTGTGTGTGTGTGTGTGTGTGTGTGTGTGTGTGTGTGTGTGTGGGGGGGGGTTACATTCTTAAGGTTAGTAATGATTTGATAGGGAGAATAAAAAAAGCAAGGAAATGTTCTTGGCTATTTCTTTCATAGTCCGTGTTTGCAGACTATTTTATTTTCACTCACACATACATTCTCCTTTTACATACATATATTTTCACTCTTACACAAATACATTCTCCTTTTACGTATATATATTTTCACTCTTACACAAATACATTCTCCTTTTACGTACATATATTTTCACTCTTACACACATACATTCTCCTTTTACATTCATACATTTTCACTCTCATATACATATATATTTACACTCACACATTCATACATGTTGCTCTCATATTATCATATTTTAATGCACACATTCATACATTGTCACTCACACATTTATACATTTTGCTCTTGTGCACATTCATTCAATGTTTACATTTAATATTATAAATAATATATGCATGTATGAAGACAATCTATGTGTGAGAGAAAGTATAGTGGAAACGGAAGGAGTATAGTTGAAACGGAAGGCAGGTCATTATTGCGCTGTGATTGGCTCAGAAGGTCGAGCGGGGCAGGCTCATGTTCAGAACTTCGGATTCAAATCAACATGATGGAGGGAGATTAATCCGTGTATCTACGGACCACTTGTTTTTCTTTATTAAACAAGTAAACGGAAGAGCGTCTGAGAGGCGTTTTTTGCCCTTTTGTTTTTTACCTTACTAAATGGTCTAACGGTCAGTGGTGCGTGGCAAAACTCACGGATGTGATTTCAAAACAAAACCACTCGTTTGCTTGGAACTGTGATAATATTATAATCAAGGGGAAACGAGGTGAATTTAGCGATCACAACGAAAACGGCCAAGACACATATTGAGCCCAGAAAAGGAAAGTTATTAAGGGCTGTAAACATAATAAGCCTATGTCTAAAATGGCCAACATTGTTAGGAGATGTAAACTATACAGCGACTCTGCACTGCGGTCACTTCAGCCGTCTCTCTTTGTTTTTTCAAATCAGCAGCTCTTCATTTTTTTCCTGCTATATTTGATGAGTGATACAAATATTTTTTAACGCAAGTTCTTAATAAAACTGACACTGTTGGACTCAGTACTAGTTGACTGCTACCAGAAATAATATGAAATACTTTTACTGTGTACTTTTTGAGTAATCCTCTGTCAAAGTCCCCTCCATAGTAGGCCTACCTATAATCAGGGTTGGGTTGTAACGGAATACATGTAGCGGCGTTACGTAATCAGAATACTCTCTCCCTCTCTATCGCTGCCACCTGATGAGAAACAATTATAACAAAATTAAAAAATTGCAAATGGATTGATATTAAAAAGAATCTAGCTGCTGCCCTAAAACATGTACAATTAAATAATTATTATCTGACGTATATTTCTATATTTTATTCCAAATCTGAACTCATCTCTCTGTTCTGTACAATGATTGGTTCTCTGCCTTGTTAAATAATCCTATCGGAGGTATCATTGATTATTCCTTGAAAGCCATACTGAGGCAGCATGATTGCCACACAACCCCCACCCCCCCACTACTATTACATTTAACTGTGTTACTCGATCTAACAGCATTAGCCCGCTCTCTGCAGCTCACTAGCTACTCCCTATAGCCTCAGTCCAGCGCTGCCATGTGACAATGGGAGAAAACAACAACTAATATCCAGCCGGCACACTTGGTAATTAATCCTGGCTCGGCTTCCCTCAGCCAAGGAATACAGCGAAGGCTAGAAGGCAGGATCCCTTTGTTAAGCTTTGACCACACAAGTCAACTCACCGGCCCTCCCGAAGCGGGGAAACGCCAACTTTGGAGTATTAAGAAAACCAATAGCCTTGTTGACATGAACACGGAGGCCTAACCCCCGCAGCCTCCTCATATGAAGCATTGATTTTTCTGTCCGGCCGCAGCACTGAACCCATTCATTCTGTACGGCCGAGCCCAAGATTTGCGCGGAATGCGAGTGCCCTACACACACACTCGCCCTACACGCGCTCGCACACGCACGCACACACACGGGTCCTGGCTAAATTCTCCTTTCATCCTCTCAGTCTTTACCTTGGGGGTGGAAAGTTGAGGATTAGAGTCACCCCCTCCTCCCAGTGGTTTCACCATCACTCCAAGACTGAACCACACACACACAAACACACACACCGGTACATGAGAACAGTCAGACACAGTAAGGTCGCGGTATCAACAGGCCAAAAATAAGGTGAGGTTAAATGTTTTGGGACAGGCTTGTTCAGAGGATGTTAGAGGAGCAGGGGCCCAAATTAATAAAAGGGCAAGCAATGTGTGTTACTTTTACATGAATATATGCCTGGAATAACTACTTTTAAAATAAGATGTACTTTATTGATGCCAAATTTGGAAATGTTTTCGTCGCTTTTCGTCATTTCAAAAATAAAAAACGTAGAAAATAAACACAATTTGTTAAATTTGAACTATTTGTATAAGTTGCATTAATTAGAATGGGTCAGCAAAAGCAGACAATAGTTAAAAAATGACTTGGCCAATTTCTACAATTTGGACTGGTTTTGGGGGTTATTGAAGATTTAAAAATTCCTCCTATTTTCAGGATTAAAATGGCATTTGTAACCACAGAGTGGCCATATTTATTCTCCCAATGTGCTGATTATGATGAATTTTGGGTCGATTTGAAAGTTTAACCCTCTGAGACCCACTGGGCCGTATACGATCCCAAATATCACGTTGTGTTCAAAGCGTCATAACTTCTCAGCTGTTTGAGCCAGAGAAATGCCGTGTTTTTCCTCATATACTACAGAAACGGCAATAAACAACTCCCATTAAGTTTTTCATTGAGAGGCGTTTACTTATTTTGGTGAAACGAATGTGTGTAAAGTTTTAAAAGACGCGGATAGTCTCAAGTTGATTCTGGCGCATTGCTTATCCTTTTCTGTCTGTTTTATAGGTCTATTCTCATCCACCATCTTTGTTTGTGACGTAAAGATTGTAAGGGTCATGTTACTGAATCGGACACTCTGAGTAGATGCAGTCACAGCCGATCGGAGTCTGATTCAGAGTCAGTTCCGTTGTTTTGTGTACTGAAACGATAGCCCGTATAATTCCACGTGCGAAAACAAAGTAAAAGTTGGAATACGTTCTTTTAGTGTTTTGAAAGTAAACTGAGGTATGGCAAAGAAGTTTAATACGGCTGAGGCTTTGGAGCTGATTTTTCAAGGGGACGATGTTGATGAAAATTCTGACGAATCTGCTCAGCATGCCATGTGTGTTTGTCGACAGGAACTACACATGATATATCATGTGTAGTCTTGACAAGAAAAATGACAATAAAAATTAAAATTCCTTGTTAAAAAAACGCCAATAGACACTGCCCAAAAGAATGGGCATACAGATGTAGCGATTCATTTCAGACAGTTTGAAACGCGAGGGCCGTGATTGGTACGTGATCTGCCCTCGCTCAAGGGAAAACCTCCAGCTTGACTTGAGACCGCCCCCGTGGTAGATAAATGTAATTATAATTAAAGCTGCGAGCAGCGTTGAGCGGGTCTTCGACGCTCCGCAGGCTGTTGTCCGCACGTCGACGTCAGGCAGATGTCTCGAGGACTCGGCCGTTGGCAAACGTGGGAAGTTTCAGGCCGATCGGACAACGTACACAGGAGTTACAGCAGTATCACAAACATTGTGTTTGATGGGGAGTGATCTGTCGCCATGGCAACGGAATTTGATGACACCCCATAATACGCCTAGATGTGTTGAGGGCTGCATCGTTATCAAACCTGTGAAGTTTTGGGCCGTTTGGAGCAAGTTAACTGGAGTTATGAGAGAACCGTGTTTCACGGCGACCATTTAGTTACCATAGCAACGACATTTGACAAAATCTCAAAACTGACACATATATGTCTCGAGGGGTTGACCGTTAGCACACATGTGAAATTTGAACACTTTTTGAACATTTAAACAGGAGTTTTAGCAATATCGTGCTTAACGGCGAGGGATGCGTTGCCATGGAAACAGCTTTTGAGGAAAACTCACTATTGTCACATTGAGGTGTTGAGGGCCGGACCATTAACTGTGATCTGAAGTCTGGCGCCGTTTGGACCATTTTCCATTGAGTTAAGACAACATTGGGTTTTATGGAGGGGGATGCGTTGCCATGGAAACGGCAAATGATGACATCCCATAATTGGCATAGAGCTGTTTAGGGCCTGACCATCACCCATCATATGAAGTCTGGTGGCGTTTGGACGATTTTCCATTGAATTACGACAACATAGAGTTGTATGGCGAGGGATGCGTTGCCATGGAAACGGCATACGATGACATCCCATAATTGGCATAGAGCTGTTTAGGGCCTGACCATCACCCATCATATGAAGTCTGGTGCCGTTTGGACGATTTTCCATTGAGTTAACAGAACATCGTGTTTTTTGGCGAGGGATTCGTTGCCATGGAAACGGCATACGATGAGATCTCAGATTTCATGTAGAGCTGTTGAGGCATTCACCGGTGATATAAAAGTGAAGATTGGGGGACGATGGGACCGTGTCCATTGGAGTTACAGCGACACCGTGTGTTATGGCGAGGGATCCGTTGCCATGGTAACGCCATATTAAGTAACATCGGATTTGACGTAGAGCTGTTCAGGGCCGCAGTGTTAATCCTCATGTGAATTTTGGTGGTGTTCTGAGCATGTCAGTTGGAATTATGACATCATCTTGTTCCATGGCGAGGGATGGCCTAGCATCGAGCGAACGCGAACTTTGGCGCCAAATCACGGCTGCGCCGTGCGAAAGAAAAGAAGTTCCGTGATAACTTTAGATCGCCCATTTGTCGAGAAGCTACCCGACGAATTTGGAGTCGTACGGATAAAGTCCCTAGGAGGAGTTCGTTAAAGTGCGGAGGATAAATCGCGTTTTTCCAACGCCAAATTCAAAATGGCCGACTTGCTGTACGTTATTTTATACCCCTCCAAGAGGCTTTTTTGCTCGTCTCCGCACCCTAGATATGCGTAGCGAGTTTCGTTGGTTTACGTGAAAGTTAAAGTAGGGGGAGTTAACGTTAAAAACGGAAGTGGGCGTGGTCTACGCAATTTTTTACGCAAAGTTCCGGTACCAATTACACATCGCTATTTTCACGACTTCTGATGTGCATGCGAAATTTGGTGAGTTTTCACATATGTTGCGGGGCTCAAAAGTGCGCGCAATGTATTCAAATAATAATCAGAAGAAGAATAATTAAAGCTGCAAGCAGCGTTGAGCGGGTCTTCGACGTTCCGCAGGCTGTTGTCCGCACGTCGACGTGTCTAGGTGTCTGAAGGACTCGGCCGTTGGCAAACGTGGGAAGTTTCAGGCCGATCGGACAATGTATTTAGGAGTTACAGCACTATCAGATACATTGTGTTTGATGGCGAGGGATCTGTCGCCATGGCAACGGAATTTGATGAAACCCCATAATACGCCTAGATGTGTTGAGGGCTGCATCGTTATCAGATCTGTGAAGTTTTGGGCCGTTTGGAGCATGTTAACTGGAGTTATTTGAAAACCGTGTTTCACGGAGACCATTTTGTTATCATAGCAACGAAATTCGACAAAATCTCAAAATTGACACATATATGTGTCGAGGGCTTGACAGTTAGCACACATGTAAAGTTTGAACAGTTTTCGACCATATACACAGGACTTATAGCAATATCGTGGTTAACGGTGAGGGGTGTGTTGCCATGGCAACAGCTTTTGGGGAAAACTCACTATTGTCATATTGAGGTGTTGAGGGACAAACCATTAGCCATCATCTAAAGTCTGGTGCCGTTTGGATGATTTTCCATTGAGTTAGGACAACACCATGTTTCATGGCGAGGGAAGTGTTGCCATGGAAACGGCATATGGTGAGATCTCAGATTTCACGTAGAGCTGTTGAGGCATTGACCGGTGATATAAAAGTTAAGACTGGGGGACGATGGGACCTTGTCCATTGGAGTTACGACAACACCAGGTTTATTGGCGGGGGATGCATTGCCATGGCAACGGCATATGAGGACATCCCATAATTGACATAGAGCTGTTGAGGGCCGGACCATTAATGATAGTCTGAAGTCTGGTGCCGTTTGGACGATTTTCCATTGAATTACAAAAAGACCAGGTTTTTTGGCGAGGGATCTGTTGCCATGGCAACGGCATATGATGACATTCCATAATTGGCATAGAGCTGTTGAGGGCCGGACCATTACTGATAGTCTGAAGTCTGGTGCCGTTTGGAGGATTTTCCATTGAATTACAACAACACCAGGTTTTTTGGCGAGGGACGCGTTGCCATGGAAACGGCATATGATGACATCCCATAATTGGCGGAGAGCTGTTGAGGGCCGGACCATTAGCCATCATATGAAGTCTGGTGCCGTTTGGACTATTTTCCATTGACTTACAACAACATGGTATTTTATGGCGAAGGAAGCGTTGCCATGGAAACGGCATATGATGACATCCCATAATTGACATAGAGCTGTTGAGGGCCGGACCATTAATGATAGTCTGAAGTCTGGTGCCGTTTGGATGATTTTCCATTGAGTTACGTCAATACCGGGTTTTTTGGCGAGGGAAGTGTTGCCATGGAAACGGCATATGGTGAGATCTCGGATTTCACGTAGAGCTGTTGAGGCATTGACCGGTGATATAAAAGTTAAGTCTGGGGGACGATGGGACCTTGTCCATTGGAGTTACGACAACACCAGGTTTATTGGCGGGGGACGCATTGCCATGGCAACGGCATATGAGGACATCCCATAATTGACATAAAGCTGTTGAGGTTCGGACCATTAATGATAGTCTGAAGTCTGGTGCCGTTTGGACGATTTTCCATTGACTTACAACAACATGGTATTTTATGGCGAAGGAAGCGTTGCCATGGAAACGGCATATGATGACATCCCATAATTGACGTAGAGCTGTTGAGGGCCGGACCATTAATGATAGTCTGAAGTTTGGTGCTGTTTGGACGATTTTCCATTGACTTACAACAACATCGTATTTTTTGGCGAAGGATGGGTTGCCAGGGAAACGGCATATGTTGACATCCCCTAATTGAGAGAGAGCTGTTGAGGGCCGGACCATTAATGATAGTCTGAAGTCTGGTGCCGTTTGGACGATTTTCCATTGAATTACAAAAAGACCAGGTTTTTTGGCGAGGGATCTGTTGCCATGGCAACGGCATATGATGACATCCCATAATTCGCATAGAGCTGTTGAGGGCCGGACCATTAATGATAGTCTGAAGTCTGGTGCCGTTTGGAGGATTTTCCATTGAATTACAACAACACCAGGTTTTTTGGCGAGGGACGCGTTGCCATTGAAACGGCATATGATGACATCCCATAATTGGCGGAGAGCTGTTGAGGGCCAGACCATTAGCCATCATATGAAGTCTGGTGCCGTTTGGACTATTTTCCATTGACTTACAACAACATGGTATTTTATGGCGAAGGAAGCGTTGCCATGGGAACGGCATATGATTACATCCCATAATTGACATAGAGCTGTTGAGGGCCGGACCATTAATGATAGTCTGAAGTCTGGTGCCGTTTGGATGATTTTCCATTGAGTTACGTCAATACCGGGTTTTTTGGCGAGGGAAGTGTTGCCATGGAAACGGCATATGGTGAGATCTCGGATTTCACGTAGAGCTGTTGAGGCATTGACCGGTGATATAAAAGTTAAGTCTGGGGGACGATGGGACCTTGTCCATTGGAGTTACGACAACACCAGGTTTATTGGCGGGGGACGCATTGCCATGGCAACGGCATATGAGGACATCCCATAATTGACATAGAGCTGTTGAGGGCCGGACCATTAATGATAGTCTGAAGTCTGGTGCAGTTTGGACCATTGTCCATTGAGTTAGGACAACACCGTGTTTCATGGCGAGGGAACTGTCACCATGGCAACGGCATATGAGGACATTCCATAATTGACATAGAGTTGTTGAGGGCCGGACCATTAATGATAGTCTGAAGTCTGGTGCCGTTTGGACGATTTTCCATTGACTTACAACAACATGGTATTTTATGGCGAAGGAAGCGTTGCCATGGAAACGGCATATGATGACATCCCAAAATTGGCGTAGAGCTGTTGAGGGCCGGACCATTAATGATAGTCTGAAGTTTGGTGCTGTTTGGACGATTTTCCATTGACTTACAACAACATCGTATTTTTTGGCGAAGGATGGGTTGCCATGGAAACGGCATATGTTGACATCCCCTAATTGAGAGAGAGCTGTTGAGGGCCGGACCATTAATGATAGTCTCAAGTCTGGTGCCGTTTGGACGATTTTCCATTGAATTACAAAAAGACCAGGTTTTTTGGCGAGGGATCTGTTGCCATGGCAACGGAATATGATGACATCCCATAATTCGCATAGAGCTGTTGAGGGCCGGACCATTAATGATAGTCTGAAGTCTGGTGCCGTTTGGACGATTTTCCATTGAATTACAAAAAGACCAGGTTTTTTGGCGAGGGAAGCGTTGCCATGGAAACGACAAATGGTGAGATTTCATATTTAACGTAGAGCTGTTGAGGCATGGACAGGTGATATAAAAGTGAAGATTGGGGGACGATGGGACCGTGTCCATTGGAGTTACAGCGACAACGTGTTTAATGGCGAAGGATCCGTTGCCATGGTAATGGCAAATTAAGTAACATCAGATTTGACCTAGAGCTGTTCAGGGCCGCAGTGTTAACCATCATGTGAAGTTTGGTGGCGTTCTGAGTATTTCAGTTGGCGTTATGCCATCATCGTGTTCCATGGCAAGGGACCGCCTAGCATCGAGCGAACGCGAACTTTGGCGCCAAATCACGGTCATGCCGTGCGAAAAACCAAAAAACTGCATGATAACAATTTGCCGCCCATGTCTCGTGAGAATACCTGACGAATTTCGAGTCGTTCGGATAAAGTCCCGAACGCGATACAAAATTCGTACGGAGGACGAAAAACGCGATAAATTGTGTTTTTACGACACCAAATTCAAAATGGCCGACTTCCTGTACGTTATTTTATACCCCTCCAAGAGGCTTTTTTGCTCGTCTCCGCACCCTAGATATGCGTAGCGAGTTTCGTTCGTTTAAGTGAAAGTTAAAGTGGGGGGAGTTAACGTTAAAAACGGAAGTGGGCGTGGCCTACGCAATTTTTGACGCAAAGTTCCGGAACCAATTACACATCGCAATTTTCACGACTTCTGACGCGCGTGCGAAATTTGGTGAGTTTTCACATATGTTGCGGGGGTCAAAAGTGCGCGCAATGTATTAAAATAATAATCAGAATAATAATAATCGCACCGATATCAATAATGTTCGGCCTAGGGTGGCCGAGGTCACATGGGCGCGAGCGCCCATGTGACTAGGTTGGCGTGGGCCACCTACTGTCATGATTTAGGCCACTTTTGATGGGCTTTTGCCCGTCTTTTTCCCTGTTTTGTGTGTGTTTCGCAGGTTTATCGGTCGCTGCGCGCGACCTAGGTCTCAGACCCTAATAATAATAATAATCGGACCGATATCAATCATGTTTATGGACGGCCTAGGATGGCGTGGGCTACCTACTGTCATGATTTAGGCCACTTTTGCCCGTCTTTTGCCCTGTTTTGTGTGGGTTTTGCATGGTTATCGCTCGCGTTGCGAGCGACTAAATTGATCCTACCGATATCAATCATGCGAGTTGCAGTCACGTGGGCTTCCCCGCGTGAGCCCACGTGACTGGGCTCACGCGGCCTATCACCCGTCATGATTTCCGAACCTTTTCTGTGCTTTTGCCGGTCGTTTTCCCTGTTTTGTGTGTGTTTCGCAGGTTTATCGGTCGCTGCGCGACCGATTTCAATAGGGTCTTCGCCGACCTAGGTCTCAGACCCTAATGAAGCCAGCTGCAATGGATCATTGATCCACCAGGGGGTGCAGTGCGGTTCCACACTGGAGCTCATGGGAAATAAAGTCAGATACAGTACGCTGGATGTACAGCGGAACTTTGTTAAGATCCATTTCACGGATATCATACTCTGTGCTAAATAAGAGACATGTAATCATTTACAAAACATCACCATGTTGTTATTTAACAAAATAATGTTGTTTAGTCGAAAAACGAACAGGAGGAAATGTAGCCCGGCTCTCGATTTTTAATCCTAATTTAATCATCATCTTCACCACGATCATTTATGTTTATGTTCGCCGAATTGACATGAAATCACTGACACATATGAATATACTGTATTCAACTTCATTAAAACGTTATTAACGTGCCTCAACTCAGTAATTCACTAAAAATATTTATATTTTAATGGAGCCTCGTCGGCAGATCAGGATCCCAAAGCGTGGCGGAGGGATCCTGATCTGCATGACGGGTACTATTTTCCCCATAAGGAACAAGTCGCTGCAAATTATCCCGCTTATTACACGGCCACATTCTCAACAAAGTAACGACATGACTCCCAGTATTAATTTAAATGCTTTTATGGATTTAGAAAATGTTTTTATTGATTTAAAAAATAGTTGTATTGATTTAAATTGACATGCATCCGCTAAGAAAAATAGGCCGTTGTTACCGTTTTTTAAACAGTCTGAATGAAACGGCAGCTCTCAGCTATGTATTTACACAAATAATGGCCCATCAACCACAGCTCTCTCCCCCCCCCCTCCCCCCCTGATCTTTCTTCTCCAGCAGCTAAATTAACTGGATGTTACTCTGAGTGACCATAGACTGCATGTGACAAGCTTACAGTTAGTGACGTAACAACACCATAAAAGCTGGTGGGTTGAAAGCAATACGGGAGGTAAAAATAACTAGAATAATTGTGATTCATTTATTGTGGCTTTTATGTTTTTAGGTATAAAATGTTATGTAATTCAGGCTTATAGTTCACCCTTCTCTAAAAGCCTTCAACAATGACAATATTCATAGTAATTTAATAAATCCTTCCAACACACATTGTAAAAAATAGCCTACTGTAAGTTAAGAAATCATTCCAATATGTACATCTTCTGATGTAACAACAATAACATTATAAATAGTAACATAGCTGAACATGGTATTGCACATTTAGCTTTGAGTGTCACTGACCTGAGATGTTTTTATTACATGAATTAAGGTGACTGAGGCTTTTTAACATACAGGGATGCAAACTCATCAGGTATGAAAAAGGTGACAAGGATCCGAGCCCCGGGCTCCCCCACCCCACGGAATAACAGAGGATTTTAGCAGTCAGAACAACTAAAGCAGCAGTGTTAATAATAACAGAAACGCCAAAGAGTCACATCTAATAGAAATATATAAAAGAGATCAATGATCTCAAGGGACCAATCTGTCTAAATAAAGGTTTGAAATGAAATGAAATGAAAAGCATTGATTTTAAATTGTGTAGCAGTCAGTTTATAATGTTGGCAGCACTGTTGAGCATTTTGAAAATGTATTTTCATGCCTCTGTGCAAGGCTTAAGTCTTTCTATCTTTATAGACACATGGTTTAAAGTAACTAAGTTCATAAACTCAACAAGTACTATACTTGGGCACACTTTTGAGATACTTGTACTTTATTTAAGTATTTCAATGTTTTGCTACTTTGTTCTTCTACTCCACTACAGTTCAGAGGTATATGCTGTACTTTTCCTCCACTCCATGTATGTAATACCTTTAGTTACTTTACAGATGTGGATGAATGATGTGAAATATAATCAAGTGTTAATTCCGACTTTAGTTCCACCTGGAGTAAATCCACAAGCTACCCTGCAGTATACAAAGTCATTCAAACTAGCTGCACCTTTACCAGCTTTGAGAACACTTTCATGATCAATCATTATAAAACATATCATATCTATTATTCTGAAATGGACCAATCTGCACAATGACTACTTTTACTGTCGCTACTTTCACTATATTTTGATGATAATACTTTTCTACTTTTACTTGAGAAACATTTTGAATGCAGGACTTTTACTGTAACAGAGTATTCCTACACTCTGGGACTATGACTTTTACTCAAGTACAAGATCTGAGTACTTCTACTTTTACTCTAGTACAAGATCTGTGTGCTTCTACTTTTACTCAAGTACAAGATCTGAGTACTTCTACTTTTACTCAAGTACAAGACCTGAGTACTTCTACTTTTACTCAAGTACAATATCTGAGTACTTCTACTTTTACTCAAGTACATATACTTATACCACCTCTGTTTATAGCCTATGAAAAAAACTATTAGAAATAGAAGGCTAAAGCTAACTTTAGCAGATAGTGACAATGTATGCTAGCTAGCTAGCTCAACGATTCCTTAAATAATATTGCCACAGAAAAACTTTTCTCCGTTCACATCACGCTCTGCCGCTCCGACAGGGAGCTCTGCTCTGAACACCTGAACGGCCCGTTCTAACAGCTGTTCACCAGCGGTCCAGTCTATGCCACAGTGACTCCGGACGCACAGTTAATATTAACTAACGCACCCGTAGGTAATGTAGCTGCCGAAGCTAGACCATCATCTCGGAGCAGCAGAGCCTTATTATACATCCATGAGCAGAGCCGACAGGCAGGAAGACTCGAGCACATAGCTCGTACTTCATTATAATATATAAAAAAAGAACACCATGCGTGTCATGATGGCACATAACAGCTCACGGCCGCAGATTACTCCGGGTCCCAGACCACCCCATAACCCAGAAATATTTTTATTGCAGATCTACATGAATCACACAAATGACTTATTTTAGATTCAAAACTGCGAATTTCGCCAAAAGGTGACAAGTTTGCATCACTGAACATAGACAGAGCACAACTGAAACATAACATCTGAGATGTAACAACATAATACACTTTTTGGGGATGCTTGGGATGTGAGTGAGGGACACGGCTTAGAACGGGCATGTTGCCTGGCAGGACAGGAGAGTGTGTGCACCAGTCTGCCTTGATCTATGAATTCATGTCCGTGACACTCACTGCTGCCCACAGCTGTTTTATAGAAGGAAATTCCTTCACTCCATGAAAGGGTTTTAACCACACACACCTCTACACACACATGACGGGTGTTATTTTCCCCATAAGGAACAAGTCGCTGCAAATTATCCCGCTTATTACACGGCCACATTCTCAACAAAGTAACGACATGACTCCCAATATTAATTTAAATGCTTTTATGGATTTAGAAAATAGTTGTATGTATTGATTTAAAAAATAGTTGTATGTATTGATTCAAATTGACATGCATCCGCTAAGAAAAATAGTCCGTTGTTACCGTTTTTTAAACAGTCTGAATGAAACGGCAGCTCTCAGCTGTGTATTTACACAACTAATGGCCCATCAACCACAGCTCTCTCCCCCCTCCCCCCTTGATCTTTCTTCTCCAGCAGCTAAATTAATTGTAGGTTACTCTGAGTGACAAGTTTACAATTAGACACAACACTGTCATTGCAAGTGACCCTCAGTTAGTTGACTTTTATGTTCAACTGCTAAATTCGTTACTGATAAAAAAGGGCTTCTACTGTACCTAATTACCTTAACACTAGAACCGCCAGAGGTTTTTGTATAGGCCTACCTAAACCCGTCAAATCCCGCTATTAGAATGCAATTTTTAACAACATAGGGTGCTACATAACACACTTTCAGGAAAAGTCACGGACTGGGAGACTTTAATATTTTATTGAAAAAAAGTTACATTGCACACACACAACACACATCACACAAATTGACCCGATTGGCGGTTCTAGTGTTAAATAAACTCACTAATTAATGAAACCAGTTCAATACGCATTATTATATTCTTATCATTCTTTATGAGCGCAGAAATAGTCTTAAAATCAGATCTATTTTTTAAATGAAATCTGACGGCAGGCAGTTAGCTCTGATCACCTATGATAAATGCGCCGCACCTAATCGCTGGCCATTCAGCCACAGACACTGTTCGAAATGGGGGGGAGCTAGGAGGAGCTTGGCTCCCCCGAAGAGGGAGGGAGCTCCCCTGAAGGCTGACTTTGAGATAAATAGGGGGAGACCAAAAAAATCGTGCATATTTGTGTCACACAGATTAGAAATGTTGAGTTTCTGTAAATAACAGTTCTTGAAATAAATAATAGTTATTGTTCATTACAGTTTCTGAATATTTGTTTTATATTTGTGAGTATGTCTGGGTGTTGCCATCTGTACGTGGCGGCGCTGCATTCTTACTTACGTTGCTATGGTTATGGCGGTGATGCCAGCGCGGTATTTGACATGTTCATATTGATATTTTTTTAACTCTAGCTTTGTAATAAATAATATGGCAAAACGAAAACAGCCAAGCGTCACAGCTTTTGGATTCACAAGCAAAGAAGCGAAGGAGTCTAAAAATGACAACGGGAACGGAAAACAACTTTTAGTTGGCCGGCTGTAAGCGGCGTTAGGGTTGAGCTTGACAGCTCCACACCGAGGGAGAGTCCTGCCGATGCGGAGCCTGAAGAGGCTTCAACAACGGCCACATCCGCCGGCATAGTGACACCGTCTGTATTAGTAGAAGAGTGTTTTTATAGCAATTGATCACATCCGCGCTGCTGCGCCAGTCAACAGAGCGTGCGTGTGACATATTTAGTAGCAGGATGTGCTCTGAAAAATAGGGCTCCCCGAAAGCAAATGGGTAATTCGAAAACTGACAGAGCTCCCTCTATACAAATCAAACTGTAGACGGTGTGAAAGCACCTATTGTTTTAAATAATGGTCGGAATGTGACCTGTGAGCTTTCTGAATTACCGTGGGACAGCACATTCTAAACTAAAATGTTCAATCAATAAAGTAACATCTTATCTTATCTTAATAATATCTTCATATTAATAATAATAATAAATCATACAGTATTTGTCCGAAAGGGAGCAGGAGGAAGCAAACACAAAAATATACTGCATATTAAAGCAAACGATTGTAAAGGTAAAAGTATGAGCATAACAAATAAAGAAGTGTAATGTAAACATTTACATTATAATTATGATTATTTAATATATAAAGACTATATATTATTGAATTACAAGATTAGATATACTTTAGTTGATCTAAAATATTGATGTGTTCAAATGCTCTTCAAAACACAACTGAAAGTCCATGAAACTTGTCTTTCTGTATTTGTGAATGAAGCGCCATCTCCTGGTTAAAACCTGAAATTGAAAATCTGGCAACACCCTCTTGGAAAATAGTGGGAGGGCTTAACATTCCTCTATACTGGTCTTTGGCTGGTCGTAGGCAGGAAGCTGTAAACTGGAGTCTGAAATTCAGTGCTCCATCTGTAACTAATTCACAGAAGAAGTTAGAATCTTCTAATCAGCTCTGATACAATGATAATAAATGCATGCAATTGTCTGTGTTTAATGTTTTTTTCAATGTTATGGTTAGCAGTTCTTTTTAATGAAATAAGTATAAAATTCAAGCTCCGTTTTAAGGCGAGACACCCCAGGTGAATAGGGTAATTTGTTTAACTTAAATATATCAGCTAGAAATGTCTCCAGTTAATTACTTACAATAACGCAATTGTTTTTTGTATTACAAGATTTCTGAAATATCATGTTTAAATATGCAAATGAGCCATTATCTCAAGAAATATGCCCATATTTTAACACATTTCAGGAACTGAAATCTGAACTTTGGATAAAGCCAGGTTCAAAATTATTGTTTCCTTCTGTAGTCCAAGTATCTAAGGCTTTTACAGAAGGGATTTTGGATATCTCTTTTTATCACTCCATAAATCAGAAAATACTGTCAACAGCCCTAAAATATCAATTTTCGCCATGTTTTTAGGTATAAATGTTATACATTTCAGGCTATGAATAATATATGAACAAACCCTTCAATAAAAGCCTTCATAATATTGATAGGAATATAACTGGAAGGTTTGGTGTATCTACGTGCTACTGAAGTGGAAATTTCGAAATCAGAGTAGGAGAAAAATACGGAGCCCCTAAAGCAGGGGTGCCCAACCTTTTTTTAACCGAGAGCTACTTTTAAAGTTGCTAGTCTGCCGAGATCTACCAGTCCAAATAGAGAGGCGTAGCCATTACTGACAGCCTACTACCAGGTAAATACGCACTTCTACTTGTATAAAACTGACCTTTGTACGATTAATACTTCATAAAATACTGCAGATCCTTTATCTTACCTCTTTCTAATCTACACACATACAAGTATTTAACTGAAGTTACACAACAGTGTTGTTGATACAGAGTTGGAGTTTATTCACATGTCACATGTGAATGTGAGTAATTTGGGTAATGTTTGAACAGTGCTGCCACATATGACACAGGAAAAAAAGAAAAGACTCTGAACCCTTTCTTTGCCATTATATAAAAATAGTGTTGCTACAAAAGTATAAATTAGGCTTACTAATAAGACAACTCAGATCTGAAGTTACACAGGAATCTGCTGCCAAAGTGCAATAAAAAAGACAAAATTAATAGAATCAAACCTTTTTTTTGTTGCATTTTAGTAGAGTATAAAAAGAAATCCCTTTTAAAATAGGATGCAAGCAACACTAGTTTCTTAACCTGAATTGATAATAGACTATAATCAATTTAAACAGAACAGATCTTAATGTTTGCATTCTTATACCATTTTGTACAATAATTATAATGAATAAGTTCAAACAAACTAAAACTTACAGCTGATTAATAACGTTATCTAACATGAGTTTTTATTATATCAAAAGCCTGTTGAAATGCAAGTGTTATTTTTACTGTCCCCCAAAAGCGTCGGCAGCATCAAGGAATGCTTCTTTTTCACAACTTCGCCGTCTTTGAAAGACTTCATGTGTTTCGCAAGAACGTGACTGACACGATAAGATGCTATGGTAGCAGCCTTGCTCTTGTTGTTGGGCCTGGTGAAAATGGACTGCTGTGCATTTAGCTGTCCTTTCAGGTCCCTCCCCTTTTGGGAGCGTAGTGCAGAATTAGGAGGGAATTCCGTCTCGTAGCGTTTGTGCACTATTTTGAAATGCCGCTCCTAAATGACCCTTCTTCAATAGCCACGCTGGCATTGCAGATGAGACAGATGGACTTTGAATTGGAATAGATAACAAAATAATCATCCTCCCACTCTGAGTGAAAAATGTTATATTTTGGCCTTTTTTGCTTCTGCCATAATTGCGGTCTTGTGTGTGTGCGGACTGTCACTCCTGTGTGTTGACAAGAGGACAACGTCAGCGAAATAGTGCCCACTGCCCACCAGCCACGCCCCGACACATGGGGTCACGGCGGCCAATCACAAAGCTTTGATGCGTTCAAGTGCATTATTCTGGCACAGGAAGATTATGTTATAGGACATTAAGGATAAAACAGAATATTGTTGTTCTATTTTTAGACACATCTCGCAATCGACTGGGAATCTCCCCACGATCGACCGGTCGATCGCGATCGACTGGTTGGGCACCCCTGCCCTAAAGGGACATGGAAAAAAAGAGAGAAAAAAAAAGGCAGGATAACGGGTTTGTATCTCGTTGTTTCGCGTGCGCACGATAAAGTATCTTAAAAAAAAAGTCAGGATAACGGTTTAAGGGACATAACAAATATATATGAGAAAAAAAATAAAGTCAGGAAAAAGGGTTCCTTTCTCGTGGTCACGCGAAACTAATCCGTTATCTTGAATTTATTTTTGAATCCACTTCCTATTAACCAGTGTGCCAAGGAGGAAGTGGAGCACACAGTAGACCAACATTTCAATGCAGACTTGTATGTATACGTTTTGAAATGAAAGTGGAAAGTTTAATTCGGGTATATTTTAATCTTGGACTTCCTTATAAGGACATTACGTTCCTGCTTGCACGTTGTCACCGTTACATTCTTTCCGAACGGCATTTCAAACGGATTTTAAAGTCATTTCGTCTGTCCTGGCGCAAGAAATACTCCAGTTTTGTGACGGTAATTACTTTCATCTCTGAACAATTACAAACATCTGGCCAACTTTATGGGTATATAGAGCTCCTGCGGATGATGTCACATATGCTGGTCACGTGACGAGAAACGAAGGGGGCAGCCATTTTGGCAGTAATCGCGTCAGTAAATTCATTGGCAGGCACTGGCAGACTGTCGAGGATGGTGGATAACTGCTGTGCACCAGGTTGCACAAATAGGCGTGGGAAGAAGAAAGGTGTATCTTATTATCGCATTCCAAAAGACGCGGAGAGGAGGGAAAAGTGGATCGCAGCGATTAAAAGAGCCAGGAGCCGTCTGAACAAGACTGAAAGATGGGACCCCCCGGCCGTTTGCTTTCGCTTATGCAGTGATCACTTCATATCAGGTGGGTGAAGGAATACAGTACAATGCTACAAAAAGTTTTCAAAAGCAAAAATACAAACTAGTTTCAGACGCACTGCAGTAGCTATCCAAGCTAATAAACAAACATGCTAACGTGACACTGCCGTAGCTAGACAAGCTAATAAACAAACAATGCTAACGTGACACTGCCTATCAAACTGGAATAATTTAATACTTACCCTTGCAGTGATGATGCCGAAGTTTTTGGATGTAAGACTCCACAGTTGAATGTTGTTTACGAAGCCGGACTGACACCATTTGTAAGCCTCCAAGCTTTTGTAAGCTCTGAGGGAGTCTCCTGAGTACACTGATGGAAAGCTTACAAGATAGCTGTGGATGTCCGCGTAGCGCAAGTCGGGTACATCGTCTTCAGAGCAGGAGGTTATGCTCTTGAAAAGCACACCGGGTGCATTATATGGATCGCTTATATTTAATCTTTCTAATTTTGTACTATAAAGCCGAATTTCACTTGAATTAAAATGAGATGTATACTCGCACGGTAGGAAAACGCTGGCGCCGGTCGTCATGTTTACTGCCAAAATGGTGGCTGATAACCAAAAGTCACGTGACCGCAGGAGCTCTATAGGTGGATGTTCACAAAATGCAAGGAGAATGGATTACTTGTCAGAAAAGAAGATGTACGTTTAATCCTCAAAGAACTAGATCCAAGGGGTGTTGAACTCAGAGCATCCAGACATCTACATCGCCGAAGCTATTTTGCCAAAGGACCGAATTATATTTGGCACTTAGACTGCTACGATAAATTGAAGCCATTCGGAATCTGTATCAACGGCTGCATTGACGGATTTTCAAGAAAAATCATTTGGATTAATGCATTCACCACAAGCAGCGACCCGAAAATTGTTGGAGGTTACTACATTGAGGCTGTCAAGAAATTGGGAGGTTGTCCGAGGATTGTGAGAGGCGACAAGGGAACAGAAAACGTTAAAGTCAGGGACTTTCAGCGTTTTGTCCGACGCAATATACGGGACGGCTCTGCTATTGACAGTTACATCGAAGGGGCAAGAACGGCCAACCAGAGGATAGAAAGTTGGTGGGGTTTCCTCCGGAGGGAGTCAATGGAGTTCTACATCTGTATGTTTACAGATCTGAAGAACCAGGGTCTATTCGACGGTGCATTTTTGGACAAAAGTGTACTTCAGTTCTGTTTCATTGGCATCATTCAGGTAAGCTACAAATGTATGACGTGTTTTTATATTGAATACAAACGACCTTCTCTACACAAAACAAAGCCCATGCTGTATACATTCTCTAATTAGCAGACACTGCATGGCTGTTTTTATGAATATGGCGTATGGAGTTTACATATGTTGTTATTGCATTTCAATAAACAGATATTGCTTATCGATTTAGGAGGAAAGCAGATTTCTCACACACAATTTAGAAAACATTATGAAATTATTTTCTATCAATCAATCAGTGCATACTTACAGTTAAGCTAGTCCCAACACACGTTTCTATTAAAACAACACATGAAACATACATCAAGCAAAAAGCATTGTGTTCTAAGCTTTATTAATTTGGAAATGTTGTTGTTGTTGCTAGTGTTCGCCACAGGGTTTGAGTAAACAAGAGAAGAAACGGTAGTAAAATTTAACGAATCAGCAGAGCAGTGTAGGCAAGAGAATAAGTGTTTCTTCTAGGTTTACTCGTTGTGGAACAACACCATAAAGTTGTGACGAGTGAAGAAAGAGAACCGTTGTCCACCTAATCTCTAGCTGCAACCTTATTATTATTTTAAATATAATAAATTATAAGTATCACTATCATTGCTATTATTGTTATTATTATTTGAAGTCAGGCACGTTAAATATCAATTTCAAGATGATGTTAAAAGAATGTTAAGGGATGCAAATGAAAGAGAATATGGTAGAAGAGATACCTGAGTATGAAAACAGGAATCATATTTCTACTGATAGTTTCATCATACAATGAAAATGTGGTTATTTATTAAGATGAATTCACTTTATTTTTCCCTTTTTGTTTATCAAAAAAATAATCTTTTTTTATTTAAAGCCCTCTCATTTAATTACCTCATGACAATATCAAATTGTATAACTGATATCAGTGAACTTGTTTTCATACTACCTTATCAACTGTTTTCCAGGACGAGTTGGATGAGACCACCTGTGTGTGGGATTCACATGTCATCAGACCATCAAAGAATGACAGAGTACCCAGCGGTCGGCCCAAAGTCATGTACATGTTCCCAGAACTCTACACAACTGAGGACTGCATTTCCCCAGTGGAAGGAGCAGATGCACAGCTGTGTCGGAGTAACTGCACATTCAGACCAGCAGTGCCATGTGACACAGACATCTACAACATCTGCAACCTTCTGATGATGGAGTCACAGTTGAATCTTCCTGCTGATTCTTATCAAGCGTTGGATTTGTACCTGGATTTAAGGAATACAATCAGATCTTCTCTGTGACTTCAGATGAAACTACATTTGAAAAGAACTAAATGAAACCAATCTCACAATTGATCAAATTTTTTTACATTTGTGAGTGAACTTTGAAGCAGGAGTGTATATACTTGGTGTTCATGTTATCTGACAGGTGAACTATAAATAAAGAAAGAAAATAACCCCAGACACCACTCTGAGTATTGAAGGTTAGTTGAACTGAATTTATAGTCAAAAATGTTTAATAATTGTACAAAGAATAAGCATAGTGGCAAGAAAAGGATTGTGTAAAGGAATTTCTTCAGATTGACGTCTCACAATAGTGATATTACTAGTGTTACTGTTTTCATACTCAAGGTTCAAACATTTTGGAACTACATAAGTACCCACCATTACGTCTTTCAAGCACCTGCAGAAGTGACTGCTCTAGAATCACTGCTGTGCGAGATATTTTGTTGGGAAGTCACAGTAATATCTTTGTCATTGTTGATCAGGAAATATATTTATACTTGCATAAGAGGAATTTCATTAGAGTATTGCATTTGCTTAATGGTGCTAATGGCAGTAGACACTTTGTTGTGTATAGGACTGTAATAATAGATGTAATAATATGCTGTCTTTACATCAGTTATTAGGTAGGTGACACATGAACATAGGAAAAACAATAGGGATGACATCAATGAGAAATTCCACCTTTTATTGAACAATGATGGATTACAATTGTTACAGTAAAAGCTTCAAATAAACAAAACAACGTCAAACATGTTTCTTGTTTCAGTTTCTTGTATTGGTACAGTAAGAGTTTTGGCACAGGCATCAGCTATATGCCGAAAGGACTTTTAGAACTGTGTGCTTATCATTCTGTAAACTAATTTGGCAAAAACTGGAAAGAATCCTTATAGAAAAAGAACCTTACTGTAAAATAATTAATCTATTCAACAACACAATTTTGAATATACTTGTGTTTTTACTCCCTTCATCAACTTGCAATACATGGAATTTGTATAAGGTGCTATGGAGTTTTTCAAAATGAGGGGTAAAATATATTTTAAGTTTGGAAAACAACTTTGAATGCATTACGTGTTGGACATGTCCGTCATAAACACTTAACCTGAGTGCTTGAACAGCAACAGTATTTACCTGCTAAATGCAATATGTAGAACTTCTTTCAAGTCAGCAAATGCCACAGGATTCAAAGTGCCAATATGAAAGCGAAATGTATGAGATCCCTTGCAGCCACTACAGAATATCCATTGTAAAGCAATCACCGCAAAGGATGCTGTCTAGCTCTGCACGGAAATCTGGGTAGGAGCTGTAAGTGCATGGCAACTCCAGAACTGCTCCACATGTGTGTGCCACAGGCCTGCGACTTAACCCACACAACCTGTTAAAAGTCACTTCAATGCTGTCCTTGCATAGCACAGAGGACCCTGTGCAGAAGCGCAAGAAGATCTCCAGTTTCCTTTGGTCAAGGCTTCTCACATACCGTAGCAGGTAAGTAAGGGCTGCCTGTTCCTGTGGATTCAGGCTTTCATTTGACGGCTTTATCATCTGGGCAACTTTCCTGTTTGTTGGCCTCTTGTTCTCATACAGTTCCATTATGCTCTATTTTGTTAATAGCCTTGGCACAGCATTGTGAATACTGGAGTGGAAACAGTCAATGATGAACTTTGGCTCTTGAAGAAGAGCTTTGTGCGCCATGACTACAATTGCAGCCCGTATGTTCAATCAATCAATCAATCAATGTTTATTTATATAGCCCAATATCACAAATGTTACATTTGTCTCAGTGGACTTCACAGTTTGTACAGAATATCAGTATGACAATACGACACCCTCTGTCCTTAGACCCTCACATCGTACAAGGAAAAACTTCCAGAGAAAACCCCACAGTTTAAAGGGAAAAATGGGAGAAACCTCAGGGAGAGCAACAGAGGAGGGATCCCTCTCCCAGGACGGACAGACGTGCAATAGATGCCGTGTGTAAATTGAAAAGATAATACATTTGCAACATAGGTAGTCCAAATGTTTTGAAATGCATGTGTGTATAATAAGAAGATGAATCCACGAGGATATCCATCCAGGACTTATGATCCAGGACCGCAGCCACGACTCAAGATCCAGGACTCGCAATCCATGACACAGGACCGCAGGATCATCCATGACTCCGGATCCCGGCGTATATAGACACCAAAAAGAAAGAAATTTGGGGAAGCTGGGTTAATCGGAACATGAGAGTACACAGGTATAGACAGAGAGAAGGAAGAAGTAAGATGTCCCCCGACAAACTAAGCCTATATCAGCAAAACTAGGGGCTGAATCTAATCAGCCCTAACTATAAGCTTTATCAAAAAGGAAGGTCTTAAGCGCACTCTTAAAAACGGATAGGGTGTCTGTATGTTGTCTTTAGAGGGCAGACAGTGTGAGCCCATTCGTGAAAAGAGGTTTAGTAAGTCCTCCTCATCTATTTCTTACAGGTTTCCCTCTAGCACTTTCTCAACTGATTCTCGCTCGGTCACTGAAAGATATCTCAGAAAGGACATCATCAAAAGTTCTTCATCCACAGAACTGACTCCTTGACAACATGAAAGAATGAAAAATGGTGACAGTCTGATTGATTTGATATTGTGGTCCATATATCCTTTTATCCATACTCTACCAACAGCTTGCCATTCCTTCTCCGCAGTCTGGGCACTCGCTCATCTTCCCCCTCGCACTGTTGCAAAAAAAGTTCCCAGAAGGCGGAGTACACTTCTCTTGAGACCTCCTCACCGTCCAAAGCTTTCTCATTTATTAACTCCATTATCAGTTGCACTTCCATTACTTTCGGATCCATGAAGACATTTAGAACATCTTGAACTATCTTTACCCGTCTGAATTTCACAGAGCGGACTTCTTTTTCAGATCCCCTTGGTGATGCTGCATCGTCATTCAGTGATTACAAATTGATAAGTCAATAAATTAGTTGACAGACAATTAATCATCAACCTGACAAGCAATGCATCAATTCAGCTATTTATTTTTCAAGCGAAAGCACTAATTATTCTGTGGGTCTGAATATGATGTTTTATCTCACATATTCTCAATATCTTTCAATTGTTGAATTGTGGTTGGACTAAACAAGTAATCTAAGACATCAGCTTGGGCTGTGTGAACTCGTAATAGCAATTATTTTCTTTTTTGGACATTTTATAGACAAAAACATTATTTGATGATTTCTTTTTAATTAAAACAAAAGTAACACTTTGCAGCACTATTACAAAAAACGTATTCCTACAATATACCTGCAAAGAGTTGAGGTGATGTGGATTCCAGGGAAGAGTGTCGTCCAGATCATCAGCATAATATCCAGAAATAGGTCCAACCTGTACTTCAAAGTCTTCCATAGATGCATGAATGGCAAGGGCAAGAGCGGAGTCTGACTCGTCTGCATCTTGATTTGAGGCAGGAAACAAACAGTCCTCTTGAGATGCATGCCTGCTCCTGGATTGACAAAGATTACTGCCAGTATCATCCAAAGATTGAGAAGACATGACTTCTGTGGAAATCATCTCAGGAGGGGCAAGTCTTGGTGGTCTGCTTGATTCTCTTGTCTAGGTAAAATTAAATGAATTTTTTTTTTTTTTATCATTATAACAGTGCATGCATGCATGATCAGATGAAATAACATTCATTGATACACATATTGTGATTGTATACGTGATCATGCAGTCTCTTCAACCCCATTTTCGTATTATTTTACACTACACCTGTGATTTATTCTAAACTAAGCTGTTGTCACCTGTAGATGATACCTAAATGCCACTAGAGGGCCATATCAACAACATCAATCAACCGTTTCTGTACATCCTTCCTCAGAGTTAGATAAAATGACATGCTTGGTTGAATAACTGTTTGAAAAATGTCAGTTCAAACTGATTTCAGTTAAAAGTATATAGTTCTAGGGTTTTCAAAAAGAGCCACATTGAATGTTTGAACATGTTGGAGATTTTCAAAGCAATACTGCTCTTTTCAAATTCCTGCATCAACCAATTGTAGTTGTAAAAATGACACAATTTATACAGGAGGCTTACTTCTTCATTTGTTTCCTGCACTGAGTCGTTGGGTGCTGGATCTGAATCTGAGGATCTCTCAATGTGATGCACTGGATGATCTGTTCCGATCCTCGAGGGATGATATCTCCTAGGTTGGTTCCTCACAGACAGTCTCTGCTTTCTCCTGGTCTAAAAATGAAATGAGCAGATTAGCAGATGATGGACTTGTATAGACTGGAGAGCTGTTCAATTAAATACATTTTTAGTTATTTATGGTTTTGGATATGCAAAGAAGTGAATAGAAATGTAAGAGCCAATATTTATACATCTGAGCAGCTCTTCTAACTCAACTATTACTCCGACTGAGAAAATCAATAGATATATTTATCTTTTTAGGATTTTTTAATGTTACAAATGGATTGCACATTACATTTAGTAAATAGATATATCTGGGGGAAAAAGGGGGTAAGAGGTGAATGTGCAGTTAATCGGCTTACACTAAATACGTTCACATTTAAAAACCTTATATTTTGAAATGGGCCACCTTCATATTTGTTTAGAGTTAAATAGTGCACCTACACATATGCTATATATTACTTGTATGTACTTTAATTGAAGTTTCACATTCCAAACAAACATTTTCACCTGTTTAGTACAATTATGTCTAAAGACTTCCACAACAATACGTTTTTGACTGAATACAAAAGTGGAAAAAGACAAAAATAGCACACCTTGATTGGCCTATGGTCTGTGGGCTCGAAGTCCGAAGATGTGTCGGAGTCAGAGACCATTATTGTGGCATCCTTTCAAGAAACTTCTTTATCCTTTTCCTTGGAGCAGGTGTAGATGCGCAGCATTCGTAGTTTGGTTTGATCGTAAAGCTGTTGCACTGTGTTTTCAAGGGGTACTGGGCAGTGACTAAAATCATGAACGTCAAACTTGAAGTCTTTCAGCGGTCCTTTGGCAGACTTCCCATTTGGAAAAAACAAGGCTTTGCCAATATCCAGTAGCTCCTCCATGGTCATTGTTTTCTGGACTGACATGTGCCACGTCCCACCTCCCTGTCTTTTACGGACCTGGTAATATTTACCTTTTTGAAAGTTGAGCCATCCTTTTTCCACCCTCCGTGAGTCTTTGGAAGCATTTTTATTTCCAACACCAGGGCCGACATCAGGGTCTGCCTTTTCCCCTTTTTCCCTGTAGTCTGACTCTTATTTTCTCCATGAGAGATGACTTAACTGTTGTTCGTTCTCCCGACTTAACAGTTGTTTCGTTTGTCCCCGTTATTTGCCGACAAAAGGCTCGCAGTGCAAGTTGGTCACCATATCTCTCAAAATATTTCCCCAACTCCTCATCAGTCATGACATTTATGACGTTAATGTCGATCTGGAGAAAGCAGAAGAAATGTAAACAACGTTACCATACTAGCAAGTTAGCTAAATGAGGCTAACGAAGTTGCCTATAGGCTAAAAACAGTGTAATGCTACATTTAGCTGTGAGTGCATGCAACATGTAAACAGCAGAATAACTTACCTTGTCATCTTTCAGTTGATTGACGATATTATCGGGTATATTTCGCCTTTTCAGGAACGTGAATATGTCCACCTCCCCTGCCATTGTTTATGGGTTGGACTTGGATGAGCTACCTGAAAATACGACCGGAATATGCCGTTCTGAGAGAATGTAACGGTGACGACGTGCAAGCAGGACCGTAATGTCCTTATAATGAAGTCCGAGATTAAAATATACCTTTCCACTGTTATTTCAATTGAAATGTTGGTCTACTGTATGCTCCCTTAAACCGTTATCCTGACTTTTTTTTAAGAAGCATTCGCGTGCGCACGAGATACAAACCCGTTATCCTGACTTTTTTTTTTCTCTCTCTGTTTTTTTTTTTTTTTTTCCCATGTCCCTTTAGGGGCTCCATAGAAAAACGAATTTTTTGAAAACGACCTTTAAAGATTGCAGTGTGGCGCTAGCTAAACCCTCCTGTTCTTTGGATGGCAGCTTGCGCATCGACGCACTCCGTCAAGGTATTTCATGTTCGGGGTCATTTGTTTTTTGTATAACCTTGCTTCGTGCAAGTGTCAATTGTTGTCGTCTTCGCTGTGAACGTTTTTTTTGCCGTTCTTTTGCCATTTTGAGATTTCAATTTCTAGCGGAAAGCTAACCAGGAAGTGTTTTAGCACACCACGTGACGCATCTGAACGAATCACATTGTCAGAAATTGACACCAGCCAATGATATTTCGTTTCTTGTTTTAAGACCCCTTTGTACTTTCACGATTGGTTGCTGATACAAAGGAAATGACCATATTTGGATCCGATGAGATTGTGCAGGAGAGACGGAGCTTTCCAACGATATCTCTGATGATATGGTGCAAACAGCGGTCGCGGTACTTTATGTTACTTTAGAATGTCAACTTTTGGTGAATTTAGGAGATATTTACAGACGCAAATAGACAAACTATAGTAAAATAAACACTTAAATGTGTATTTTGTACGTTTTCCTTCCAAAAGCCTGAAAGAAAACATGTTATGGAATCAAAATAGCACAACATCTCAAAATTGACCAGTGCATGAAAAACGATGTTTTTGCCTGCCGTGTCTCGCCTTAAAAGAAAACATTTTTTATGGGCAAATATCCCATATTATATTGTATATAAGCAGTGTTGTGCTAGTTACTGAAAACCAGTAACTACCATTACTAGTTACTTCATTTAAAAAGTAACTCAGTTACTGATTACTTACACCCAAAAGTAACGTGAACAGTAACGTATTAGTTACTTAAAAAAAGGGCTCCCATTAATGCCCTTATCGCCTTCATTTCAGTAGGCCTACTGTTATTGCATTGGAGAATAATACAATCTGTTGATCAAGAAATAGGAATAGAAATAGTAGAAACAGCCTGCATGTGTTCTACAACATACCGTGCAATGGCTTTATCAACTTTTCCCTGGCTAGCAGTCCCTCGGTTAAAATCCAGCCGCTGTTGCTTAGGTGGAGGTGGAGTGGCGTCGGATGAGTCTGGGTCTGTGGTCTTAGCTAGGCTACTAGCTTCGTCCCAGCATGTTGTTTCTGCAGATGTTTCAACATATTTGAATTGCTGTTTTGGGCAGTAGATAGGATCTTTGACCCGCCAAGACACAACTTACATTTAACAAAAACGTTCTTTTCTTTGTGCTCGACAAAAGTGAAATAGTGAGAATATCTCCAGGCGGAAAAACTCGACTTGAGCTCTGCAGCCGCCATGATAGTCTTGTTAGTAAACACACACAAACACGCCCACAGCGCGTCTCCGCATGTGACACAGGAAGTATCTAAGTACATTTACTCAAGTACTGTACTTAAGTACAGTTCTCATCTCTGTTCGCCTCGCTGTTGGCGCCGCTCACCAATGTCTGGGAGCCGAGACTATAAAAAAAAATAACGGAGTAACGCACCCTGTAGTAACAGTAACTGAGTTACTGAATTTAAAAAATAACGCGTTAGTACTAGTTACTGCCAAAAATAACGGTGTTACTGTAACGCGTTACAGTAACGCGTTACTTTGTCCGAACACTGTATATAAGTCTCTAATTAGTAGCATATATCATTAGCTGAGGTTGTGCTGATTTATGGGATGTGTAAAACTTGACTATACTGTAAAGAAATTACAATTTATAAGGCAAAACACAAAAATATACAAAAACGGAAGTGTCCTATGTGGGTCTCAGAGGGTTAAGACCTCAGGCAGAACCCTTCCTATTATCCAACACACTGGGGAAGGTTTCACGATCAGCCATCGGTCACCTCTATGGTTTAGTCGTAAGTTGTTTTCTCTCATTCTGTTCTTGTTTTCTCATTTCCTTGTGCTCTTTTTCCTTCTTTATTGTCTTATCTTCTCTGTAGTCAGGATTAAGTACATGTTTTAGTCTCCTCACCACAGTAAAAACTGGCAAAGAACTAGGTTTTATACTGCACTAGCTGCACAAAAGTGAAAACAGACTCTAAGTTGGACAGCTGTAACTGACATGATCTGAATGTGTGATGCAAGAAGAGAAATACATAAAATCAAAGAAAAGGCTGGAGCAAGATGCGGGAAGAAGAACTATCATTTGCTCAATTAGCATTGGCACATAAGTAAAAGCGCAGTATCACAAGCGCACAATTGGCTCCCTTCAGGGCACGCTGCGAGACATTCAGGGACATTAGCATAGGGTGAGCTAACGAAGAAAAAAGACGAAAGGAAATTAAAAGAGCAGCACATTTCAAAGTGGCAGTTGTACCCGATGTCATTAAACATTTATGGAAGTCTCCCTTCAGTATGATGAGCAGTTTGGTTGTAGGGAAGATGGGAAAGAAAAATGTTCTCTTTGACTTCAACAGTAAATAAGAATAAAGAAAGTTCTCTAATTGAGCGTCTACGAGAAACAGCTATCACCTGTAAATGACACAGTCGTGCAATTTGCAAAAAGACGCCAAGCATCCTGAAATCCCATTATGAAGTCAAGGTCCAAATCTCTGAAGCTATTTTTAGAGCTATTTTTAAAAGAAAACCATCACCTAAAAATACAGAACTATTTCTGCAAGTACACACAGACAAATTCAATAGTTTCTAGATATTTGAACTTTCATTGTATTTCTTACAAAAGAGAATATTCAAAATGTCTGTAAATGTGTCAACCAACACGATATTTTTGCAACTGCAGTCCATTGGGTAGATGCTCTAAAAACCAATGAAGTAGCACTTTAACCCTGAGCCTGTTTTTCAGGTCTCAGGCTCGAAAATGACATTCCCAGAACAAATTATCATATCTTCACTTCTAAAAGGGTTAAATTAATAATCTTTTTTCTCAAAGTAATGATAAACCTGTGAGTTGGATGTAGAAAAGTCAGAATCAATATAGATGTTTTTTATTTTAAAGAAAATTCCGATTGAACATAGTAAAAAAACTGTAAATGATTGTGTCCGTCCAAAACTTATGTTTTACTTATAGTGAAAACTACCCTTGGATGATGGTAAGGTAGACTAAAAGCTTTAGGAATCCAAAGTACAACATATAATAAGTACCCTGTATTAAGATTGATGCAAAACAAGTGACATTTGACCTTTTTTGAGGGGTTTAGCAAAAGAAACTCCACCTCTGAGGTGATTTGGGTGGAAATGGGGATTTTAAAGTTTTACAACCCATTGGTCGATTTTGGTGATTGACATCTCTTTCTGACCGTTAGAGCCAAAATAATTGAAGGGCAATCTCCCCACACACACACATGGTAAAACAAAAAGGTGGGGGCTTCACGCACGCAGTTTTGTACCAGAGTGAAGCTGTCTCTCGGTCTGACATCTCAAAACCGAAAAGCTGGTTTATTGCTCATGGATTATTAGAAATCAATCAAAGTGACACAGATACATTGGATTAAACTATGGATTAACTTCAGCATTGTTTTAATGCCATTGAAGACCACTTTTGACCAAACTACCACACAGGTGAGCCATGTTAGCGTTTTTAGCTACCTAGTGCCATATGTTTTGATGTCTGTTCTTCTTATTATCTCAGAGAGTTCGTATAATTGAGTGATAATGAAGGGTACCCCTCAATTCTGTGTCCCCTCACATTGTGAAACGATGTGTTGTTGGATGTGCAAATATAAATAATAAGGTTTTGTGAGTGAATTTCGGTGCAGTCATCTATTAGCATTTTTCACTCGTTGCTAGTTCAGCGTTAGCATTGTGTTTTTTTTTTTTTTTTTAAATAAAAATGATCAGTTAGATGACTTTCTTCCCGTTACATAGATATAAAACATTCATAGTTTATTAAATGAACATGCCCTCAGACACTGTGCCCTGAAAGATGTTCGAGGAGAGCCCCGGTACCGGGGTCTCTGGGCTTAACAGGTTAAGAAAATACAAAATGGCAACAAAAGAAGTCAGAGCATGAATCATGCAGCAACAGAAAGAAGCAAACATTATTGTGTTGACGGTATTGGCCAATGACGATATCCCTTGTTAGGTTCTACGTTTGACATTGTTTTTTCAACCAACCGAAAGATGCCAACTTTTCTGAGTGAGCTTTACCGTTTTGTCTGACAGTCGTGGAGCCAGGAGGATGATCCGTGTAACGCAAAAAAAGTCACACACTCAACAGCGGCAACATCCAGCTAACAAATAAATGTGTTGGTCTTTACTTGGTAGTTTCCGGCTGACAAACTGGACACTGACCCTAACTGCACAAACTAAATCCCAGGGTTAGGGTTAGGGTTCTGGATCCAGCTCTGTTGTACATATCCATGTTGCTTTAAGAAACGACATGCAACTTTTTTGCTTACACAAGCAAAAAAGTCATTCTGGGTAACAAATGATTGACAAGATCAGCCATAACTATCTTTTGGTTGCAGAGTGATCTAATCCATTTGTACTTAAGTGTAATGTATTCCCACCAGTTGTATTTTTTCCTCTGATTGTTCATCTTATTAATCTTTCAATATTTTTCTCTCTGTTTTCTGTCAGAACGGCAGATTGGCACACCACAGTCAGCCACTCCATCCGTCTCGTGAGTTCTTCTTTCATGTTGAGCCAAAGCCTCCCAGCACCAAATTAGGCCTGGATCCACATCAAACTTCAGATGATCACATGCACATTTGTAGATACATACATGATGTTTGATACTGCACAGACATGAGCACGTGGTAATTGTAACAAATGATTTATAGGCATGTAGACAATAATATTCACCTACCATAGACTGTATATATACTATAGACTGGTTTGTGGTTTTGTGGCATTGAGTTTGGCATTTTAGTTGCTATCTTGTTATTTTTAAAGAAAATTACGCGAGAGGTTGTGGCTCAGTACAACCGTAAGCTGAATCAGGCATTTTTATGCAAACATAAACTACAATTAACTTTATAAACTGCAAACAAACTGTTAAAGAGTTAAAGTTCTAAGAAAAAACTCAAAAGAACACCAAAACCGGGCAATTTCGGTTGACTTTTACACAAACGTACTTTTTGCGTCACCAGTAATGGCCCCCTGCTGGCAACTAGAGAACCAACGCAACTTGACTAGTTCAATGACTCTTGGCATATACCTACAAAAACCTACTAAATGCACATACACTTACAGTATACACACACACATACAGGGTATAATCAAGACAGTACATTCATTAACACACAAACTGTAGATCATGTGAACAATTGTGTATTGTGTAACATGTGAAGCAGTGTTATAGCGTATCTAGCAGCTGGTTGAGTTTCTGTCAGCAATAATGGCCAAAGCTTTAAAAAATATCACCTAAGTTGTACATTTACCAATGACTCTTAAACATCCTCCAATTCCTAAAAAAAAGTGAGTGATGCCTAACTCTGTCTCTTGGCATATGGTTGAAGAAAATTGCCTTTTCTTCTTCTACATGGGATTTCTGCTTTAGTTATGTCCACATTGCTCTCAGCTTTACACTTTCTTATCAGAACGAGGCCTGGGACCTGTGTGCCGTGTTAGATTCCACTGGTGTAAACACGAGAACGTGACATGGATCTTGATCACTGAATGGCTTTGGGGACGCATGGCTCGTGGAATCAGGCGACATTTATTCATTTCATTTTTCGTCCTTCTCTTTTCAACATGCTGCGTTGGCCAGTACAAATTGCAGATAGGGGTGGGGGTGGGGGGGGTTCGGAAAAAAGGTGGAGGTTGTTGCTACCCTGGGATATTTATCCTTTGGAAAATGTTCACAGGAGATATTGTGTGATCTCTCCTTAACTCTGACAGAGAAAAAGAGAGAATGCTGAGGGACAAATATAAATTGTAATCACAGTATGCTTGAGGGAAATGCATTGAGCTCAAGAGAGAAAGAGAACCATTACGTCCAGAGACTTTTCTTTGTGAAAAACTGAAAAGAGACTTGCACTTTAAGTAATCAAACCATGTACCACTGAGACCTTAGCAACAACGTGTTAATGCAGCTTAATCTCTAACGCCGAGGGGATACACACTGCACACAGTTTGACGAGATGTTTCTTTCCAGGACTCTGTACGGCTGGTATTACATTATGGAAACAGGGATTTGGAATTAGGCTCATTCCATGAACATGAAATGCACCATGATTTACAACAAAGCAATACACAGTTGTGCCATCAATATAGAAAGGGCATAAATTAAGGGAAGTAGCAGGTCTTTCTGTCAGAGATTGGACACGCTCCAGCACTGAGACCAGAGACATAGCCAGTTCTTTATAGAGATATCGTATTTTAGGTGCCTCAAATAGTCATGGCAACATTTAAAACAATTACAATATGTATGTATATATATATATATATATATATATATATATATATATATATATAATGACATTGGATCAATTCCCCTGTTCAGACACGACTGCGTGGCCACACACAGCTCCAACACCATCGTGAAGTTTGCTGACCACACGACCGTCATCGGCCAGATCACCGACGGCGACAAGACGGCGTACAGAGAGGAGGTCGAAAACCTGATATCTTGGTGACAGGATAACAACCTCCATCTCAACGTCAGCAAAACCAAGGAGCTGATTGTGGATTACAGGAAGCAGCAGAGAGAGGGACACGCCCCCATTGCCATCAATGGGACTACGGTGGAGAGAATCAGCAGCTTCAGGTTGCTGAGGACCTTACATGGACTCTTCACTGAGGACTTGACATGGACTCATCACACTAACACCATCACCAAAACAGCTCGACAGCGGCTCTTCTTCCTCCGCAGGCTAAGGAGGTTCAAAATGGATTCCAGGATACTCCAACCCAGTCTCACATCTAAACGTGTAATAACTACGTTGGTCCACAACTTGGGACGTAGTATTTCTACAAAAACGCCTCTGAAATTGTAGGATCCCTATGTTTTTTTTCACCATTAATTTCCAATGGCTGGCGTCTATGTCACGTGATCTTCAAATTTCTCCCTGCAGACAAAAAAAAACATGGCCGACCTTCGTTTTATTCTCGGTGGAAAATGCCTATTTTAAGGTTAGTTTGGCCATTAAAATGCGTTTTGATGTCATTTGATGCGAGAAATATGAGTTGTTATTTCAGATTATGTGTGCAGTGGATGTACATGGTATTTAGTTTGCTAGTTATTACGAAGATTACTTCAGGAAATTGTGTCCATACAACGTTTTCATTGTTACCAAGGTGGTTGCTAGGGATCCTGCTTTCGATATTTTTTCTGTTATGTTGTGTAACTGTTTAATGGTGTTATCTTTATTGCTACCCCCTTCCCCGTCAATTTATAGCGTTGGTCCAAAGCGCAAATGTATTAGTTTAACAAAATCCGCATTTAAAAGTGTGGCATAGATCCCTTATTTTCCCCTGTGCAATTCTCCAACCCAGTCTCACATCTCACATCACATCGTCATAAACAAATACCGGAAACAGCAAGATCCTCAGCTCGGTGATTGGATGGTTTAGCCGCAATGCACGTTGGGAAATGGTGTTTATGCGATGTGAAATCCGAAAACGTTTTTTAAAAATAATACTTTATTCCGAGTGTGCTTGCTTTTCTCTTTGAAAGTCAGCACATAACGGCATTGTAATACATGGTTCGGCTGTGTTGAATATTACATATCTGCCGTAGTTCTTTATTTATAGAGCCCTGATGAGGAAAAACTGCCGTCAAAACTGAACATTGAAAGTAAGTAGCCCGTAAACATAGTAGGGCACTAACACACCACATATTCCCCAAGGGAGAAGGTTGAGACCAAAACAAAAAAAGGCGAATGAGTATAGGGCATACCATCATCAGGATGATAGAGACACAGCTTCAAACAAATGCTAAGGTCTCTGTGACTGATAGATCATTATTTAGTCTGCTAACACTAATCATTTTATCACTTTTATAAGGTGATACAATATCAGTGTTATGTTTCAAGCTTGCTCTGCTGCGCCTAATCAACCAACATGCCATCAATAGGCTTCTGCTTTAAGTGATAAAGGGTACAACTGATGTACAGCTGTATAATAACTATAAAATAAAAAATAAATGGAGTTTTAGGACAATGTGATGCTATCAGATGTTGGTGTTAGTGGGCAGATTTGTGTGTCACGGAGCAGACAGTGAGCAGCCAAGCCATAGACTAGAAGACAGGGTGTAGGAGGTGACTGATGACCACCATCACATCACTATCAGCTCTTCATAACACTCAATAAATACACACACACACACACACACACACACACACACACACACACACACACACACACACACACACACACACACACACACACACACACACACACACACAGAAGATGGAGCTCTCGAGAACGGCCATCTGACCTGCAAAATCCAGCTGATGCAGAACTTCCAAACAAATGTTCCGCAAACATGATATAAAAATACATTTGGTCAACATAATGTATGCACTGGTTTAGGCCAGACAGGTTTGGTATTTATTCATATATTTCAAGTACATTTTAAGTTCACCTGTTTTTCCATTGTTCCCAAGATGTTGTCTCTAAACTCTAATGTGAGCTTTATGAAATTCTGAATGTTAAAAAAAACAATCAAGTAAAACAAATCTTTCCGCGCTCAGAGGTCATTTCCATCCTCATTTCCTCCGTGGCATTACATTTGCTCACTCTTGAGCGTCAGCAAACTGCTCTTTCAAACCGCTCTTTCAAACCGCCCTCTGAGTGAATTACAATTTTCTTTTCTTTCCCTGTCTTTTCTCTTGTTTTTTTTCTGATGGGCCACTGAACCCTTTCCCTGGCTGTGTATGCACCAGCAAACATGCTGATACGATCTTAAAGGTCATGTTCTTTTCACTTTGACAGAGGCCTTCCAAAACTTTGACGAGGGGGTCCCTGTAAAGGAGCGCTGTAACACTGCAGCAGTAGCAACTCAAGCCGGAGCCAAGCTGATTAATGCTCTACATCAAAAGCCCTTTTTCATATTCAACCTGCATTTCCAGAGTTAGTCATGCTGAACCAGGATGGCCCATCAGCCCCGGTGCACCGCACTTACCCATCTTATTCATTGAGATGTAAAAGGATAAACTGATTATCACTGATGAGCAGCACTTGGTTCACTTTTGGAGCTGCTACACCATCCAATCATGTAAAATGAGCTAAAAGCTAAGTAGGTGTCCTTCTGATAGAAATGATTGCGATAGAAACTCAATGGAAGCAAACAATGCATCGCCTTTGACGATGCCGTTCCAGGGAATTGCAGTGAGTTAAAACAACAGTTGAAGAACTTTGTTTGTTTTAGTATGTAAGATGTGTATCAATCCCAGGAAATTGCCTTTTAGGAAGTACACGCAGGTATGTGTGTGCGTTCGAATCGTCGGTGTAGATCTTCTGCTAGTGTGTGTATGTTTGTGTCAATGTTGGACTACTCTCTCTCGACAGCTCCCCTCTTCCCTGCCTTGTTTTTAAAAGCCAACCATAATGGCCGGTAAGGACAGCCTTAAGAGCTGCTGGCAGCTTGAAGCTTGACGCAACCAAAGGTCATTGATTCCCCCTTCCCCTTCCCCTCAACGAGTGCTCGTTCTATTTTTTTTTAAACAATTCATCGAGATTTTGGCATTTTGTGAACACACACAGGACAGCTCCCCGACAAGCCGACCTTGACAGCGAATTGGATAAATAAACCTTCAATTTAGCCGCTCTCCTCCACTCCTTTCCCAGCGCAGCTCGCCAGCTCAGGCAGCGAGTCCCACCGGGAGCCTTCACCTATCCATATCGTTCAGCCCACGCTCGGCTCCACTCTCCCCCCCCCCCCTACCCTCTCTCTCCAGGCGTCTCTGGCGGAGCTGCCCTCAGCGCTGTGACAAACACGGCCTTAAAGATAAGCTAATAGCCCCCTTGCGCTCCAGTCAAAGTCAATCCTCACGCCACGTCGGATATTTAATGCCAATTCCGTCTCTCAAGTCCGTCCCATTTCCACAAGCCGACACCTCTGTCTCTGCCTGCCTCCATCAAACTATTTTCGCAAACACATGGGCAACGCCGACACGCACTGACATGCATGCAAACACACACTTCTCCATACCTATCAGATGGGATACACCGTCCCGGGGGAGAGGCAGGGAGTGAGAGCACTACTCCATAACGGGTAATGACGTGGCATTTAATGATGCTGTCCAAAATGATCCGGGCCTGTGCCGACAGCCACGGCTGCTCTGCATGGAGGCCGCGCAGCCGTGGAGAGCCAGATAAGCTCGGCTGGGCCGTGTGTGTGTGTGTGTGTGTGTGTGTGTGTGTGTGTGTGTGTGTGTGTGTGTGTGTGTGTGTGTGTGTGTGTGTGTGTGTGTGTGTGTGTGTGTGTGTGTGTGTGTGTGTGTGTGTGTGTGTGTGTGTGTGTGTGTTGGAGTGTTCGGTTCCCTAACACGGCAGAGGCAATACTGTATCTTTCACTCGTCCTGTCGCCTGATAGGGTGTGACATATGCCTCCGCCGCACACTGCCGTCATTCCTCCCATCGCCTCACCTCTCCCCCCCCTATCTCCTCTTTTCTCCTTTCATTTGTTCACTGTTCCTCTTCCCCTCTCTATTTCTTTAGATGTTGTAAAAAAGGGGCTTACCTCAAAATTATTGTCTTTTCGCTGCGTCTTTATAGTGACAATGGGTGTTCATCAATGGGCTGGACAACCAGTTTGAACAAAATAATGCTTTGCTTATATACTGTTTGTGTGTGTCTGTTTTACATTATTGAGTGCACAATGATCATTCTATCTTAAAATGTCACTAGACAAGCAAGCGTTAATAAGTTCTGGTCGCGTAGGAAGGGTCCAGCTCATTCTCGTCAAAAAAAACATGAGCTCACAGGATGGCATTTGTGCACACAGCAGAAATTCTTAGAAGGGAGGATGCTTTTATGCTTGTGGATGTTTTCCATCCAATCAAATCGCAGGTTTTCAGTGTTTAAAGATGTTTCTCTACTCCGTTAATCTGGGCACAGCTCTCCCTCCTCCTTCTCTTCAGTTTACCGTGCATAGTCTGTGTTCTTCTCCAGACTTCAGTGTGAAAAACCGTTGTTCCGACCACCATGGTAGGTTGAGAAAGAGAAAGAGCAATCCCAAATCATGCGGACATCCTTGCCTGTGGTGTGACATTCACTGGCAGTCGCCTTAGTTCAGATTCCCAGCCTTCAACCTGACCAGAAAGTTGCAGCAGAAGCCATCTTATCTGATCCACTTAAATGAGGTTAAATTGTTAACATAGGTTCAGGAGCATGGCCACGCCTAAAACTCTGCCTCAAACCACGGCCACCCCTATTTATATCCGGCAAAACTTCCGGCCACTGCTTGTCTCCATCCTCTCAAGGACCGACAGGCAGACCGTGATTCACGCCATGCGTCGTCACGGTTCAAACAAGCTAAACGCTACCACGAGAACATTTGACTGACCATGAATCCTGAACTGCTGATCATCTCGCCGGAGTCAGATGAAGATCTCTTCGACATCGGCTACCCGCCATCCTCGGGTCAGCAGTCGGATCTAAGCCAAGCATCCAAACGGAGCCGTGTGCGCTCGGAAATCGGTGTCCCACACACGAGCCGCCACCGCTCCCACTCAAGCTCCCCCAACGAGATACCTCCAACTCCAGACAGGTCCCAGGCTTCATCTACTCCGCCAGCGAGGGCAAACAACCGGGGCCACAAAAGGCACAGCCAGCTCCAATCTCCCCACCACCGGCAGCCTGCATCATCCGCAGCCCCCGGCCACTCGCAGCGGCGCACTCGACACGCCTCTCGGACGGAGCCGCGCTCCGAAACGTAGCCCGAACTACGGAGCCCGAACTACGGAGGTGGAACTCCAACGTTTCCTGAAAGAAAATGGCATCCATTTTCACTGAAACGACAACAAGACGAGACTGTTCAACCTCTACAAAGCGTACAGCAGCACAATGGCAAGAACAACGACACACACAGCTCTCCCTGCGCGGCGCGCGCCACCGAGGGTCGTGATGTCACAGGCCGCCGTCCTCCTCCACGGACACGGCCCAACTCACCAGCACCCTCTGGTGGGGGCCAGGTCGTATTGCCCTCTGTGCCTGCTCTCTCTGTGTCTGACATGTCGCAGCTCATGTCAACCTTTCTCTCATCCCTGTGCTCACAGGCTTCACAAAATCCCCTTGCACATACAGTACATCCCTTCATCCCTCCATCCCTTCTTCTTCTCTACCTTTCAGCAGTCCACAGCAACCCAGCTTCTGCTTACCTTCCTCCTTTAGCAGCTAACCCCGTAGCAACAGCGCCTCACCAAGTAACCCAAGGGGCCATGCTACATGCTAACCCATTAGCCGACTCTTACCCAGTACCTTCTTTCCCAACTGGTCTATCCTTTCCCCCTCCAACTCCCTTCCCCAACACCCAAATGTTTTTCCTCCCTGTGCAACCAGCTACGCTCTAGCCAAAGCAACACCACCCATCCAGCCAGCCTCCTCAGTCTATCCCTCTTCCCCCGTGTCCCCCGTCTTGCGCCAGCAGATTCTCCTGGGTAACTACGTAGACTTGGCTCAGCTACTACAGCCATCAATCATTGACACTAGCCAGCCCAGGGAAATGCAGACCAACTTCGGTTTAGTCCAGCTGCGAAATCCATCAACTCTGAGGTCCAAGGACTTAACCCCCACAGAGTTCGCCCTAGCTTTTCCCTTTACCACGACGTCATCTGCTCAGTCTATCCCACACGCAGAACTGAGTTAGACGAGTACCTCCTCATAGAGCTCGACATGGCCTTACACTTCGGAGGCTCAGGTTTTTACACCTACCATGTCCACTTTGCTAGCCAAGCCGCCGGCCGCATCAAGCAGTTCAACCAGGGAACATACTGGGGCGCTCTGGACCAGTGACGTGCACAGACATTTGGAGGGGCTATTGCTCTAAACTGGAAAAGGGCCTCCCCCGAAAAAAAACACAAGACCTTTTGAAAATTGTAACTTTTTTTTATGTAAAAGAAACCAAACTAGTATTACAAAAACTAAATTGAACAGTAATTCACATCTCAGAATAAAATAAGCTAAGGCGACTTGCATTCGGTGACTTGATTTTAAAAATAAAAACCAGGGAAATGTTTTGTTCTGCGGTCCATATCTCATTAAAATGTCTAATGTTAGTAACTATTCAAAGACAAAATGGGGACAATTATTTTCTAATGTAGTTTGACCATTGTAACTGCTGTGCAGTCCAGATAAAATAGGGCCTCTAAATAAACTCACTAATTAATTAAACCAGTTCAATACGCATAATTCTTATTCTTATCATTCTTTGTGAGTGCAGTAACGGTAAGGTATCTAATGACTTATTTATGTAGTATTCCATAACTTAGTAACAGAGATGGTCAAACTAAAGTAGAGACATGGCAGAAATCCTACAATGAAAAGGCCAAACGGGCCGTTGCCCGGGCAACATTAGCCCGTACCTGTGCACGTCCCTGCTCTGGACACCGAGTTTTACTGCCGCATCTTTGCAGCACGCGCATCCCTCTCTTGCCAATTATGCGGAGCGCCCTCCCACCCGGCCTCAGCATGCTCAGTCAGCGCCCCACCACCCGAGCCACCCCGCTCACTCCCCTTTCCATCAAGAGGCAACGCCTCAACCTTCAACCGCCTATCACCTGCCGCACCCCCACCTCCCATCATCCCCAGGCCCGCAAACAAACGTTCATCAGCCAATGCCCCCGCTTCAAAGGGCGTCGACAGACGCGGAAGGCCAATACTCTACCAGGGAGGCGGGATGGTGTGTAACAATTTCAACGACCTAGGCTGCTCTCTTTCTAGCTGCTGCCTCATGCACATCTGCTCTTTCTGCGGCCACGCTCATGCCAGGAGCACCTGCCCTCACAACCAAACTACACCAGCAGATTGACTAGCACGGCACCTCAGCACACCCGTCAAGGTAAGCAACCTTGCTACCGCCTTTGTAAATCATCCAGATAGACAGTTTGTTTACTTTCTCACCAGTGGCTTCTCCCATGGTTTCCACCCAGGTATAGCAATACTGCCTGACACATCTCACATCTGCCACAACCTTCAGTCCGCTTTAACAGAACCTCACACCGTCGACAACTTACTGGTCAAAGAAGTCAAAGAAGGGTTCATGATGGTCCCCCCTTTCCAGTTTTCCGCATCAGTCCAATAGGCATAGCTACTAGGAAATACTCCGGGAAAAAGAGGCTCATAATAGACCTGTCTTCTCCACACGACTCAGCCATACCGAGCATTAACAGCGTCCTTCCAAGCCCAGACTTTTCGCTGCAATACGCAAACATCAACCACCCTCACCCTCATCCGCTCAGCAGGCCGCGGAGCATGGCCCTCTAAGGCAGACATCACCAGTGCATTCAAGATCTTGCCTATTCACCCATATTTCTGGCGTTTCTTCGGAGTGTACTGGAAGGGAGCCTATTACTTCTCGGTACGCCTCACATTCGGCTGCAGAAGCAGTCCCAAAATCTTCGATTCCCTTTCAGAAGCTCTGTGCTGGATCTTGACAAACAACCACAGACTCCCCCACATGCTCCATCTTCTTGATGACTTTCTCATTGTCACTCCACCATCCTCACCCCCCTGCCACGGGCTGAGCACACTCATACAAACATTTTCAGACCTTGGCATCCCTCTGTCTGAAGAGAAAACCTCAGGGCCTAAAACCTCCATTGAGTTTCTAGGCATCACCCTGGACTCAATGTCTTTCCAGGCTTCTCTAACCTCAGAGAAAGTACAGCACATCACTCTCCTCCGGTCAAATTACTTACAGGCAGACAGATGCACGAAACCGCAGCTGTTAGCCCTCCTCGGCCACCTAAATTACGCCATCCGCATAATACCTCAAGCAAAACCCTTCTTGTCCAACCTGCTGAACAGAGCGGCGTCAGTTCCCTCCATCCACGATCAACTAGTTCTCGACGACGCATGCAAAATTGAAATGCACCTTTGGCAGGACTTCCTGTCCTCATGGAACGGCATCTCTTTCTTTTATGATGATTTCATTACCAAACCCGAGGATATCCAACTCTTCACCGATGCAGCCCCCTCCATAGGCTTCGGCGGCTACTTTGCAGGGAGATGGTTCTCATCCACCTGGCCCCCGGAGTTCACAGCTCTCAATTCACAGACGCTTTCTCCTTCATCCGCACTTCCCAAACTATATCCTATCATCATAGCCGCCATATTCTGGGGACACGAATGGTCTAGGAAAGCCATACTCATCCACACCAATAAAAGCGCAGTCTTAGAGATCCTTAACAAAGGCCGATCTCGCTCCCTAGCCATCATGCAGTTCCTCCGCAGACTCACCTTAATCTCTGCCCAAAACCAGTTCATCCTCAAAGCAGCGCACATCCCAGGTCTTGAGAACGGTATCGCTGACTCTTTGTCTCGTTCCCAATTTCAGAAATTCAGAAACTTGGCCCCAGAGGCAGATATCCATCCCACACCAGTCCCACCGTTTTCAGCCACCACATTCAACTAAACCCACAACTGGAACTACTCTCACACGCTTCACGGGAAGCCATCCTCAACAGCCTCGCCCCAAGCACCTTGTCAGCCTATCTCACCGGCTGGAATTGCTTTAAGGCATATCACGGCGCATACCAGCTACCATTCCCCACTCTGGACGTCATATCCGTCCCAGAAACACTATTCGAGCCACTCCTTCCGCATTGGCGCAGCGTCCACAGCAGCGAGACTGGGCATCTCCGACCAAACCATCCAGGTCCTGGGGCGCTGGTCATCCCAAGCTTACCACACTTACATCCGTAACAATCTCAACGATCTCAGACGGGCACACGCTCAACTCAGTTCAATTTAATCCGACTCTTTTGGGGGCCCGTAATCAGCCCACGCAGACCATGCCGGAGACGGAACCCCCACTCTGAGTCTCCCACTGCACGGACCACAGTTCGTCCTCCCAAATCATCCCTTCACCCCCCTCTCATCATTCACATGTTACTCCAATAAACTTACAAACATCACACTGTTGTGTCGTGGTTCCTGCTAGTGAAATGAGGTTAGATTTTTAACATAGGTTCAGGAGCATGGCCACGCCTAAAACTCCGCTTCAAACCACGGCCACCCCTATTTATATCCGACAAAACTTCCGGCCACTGCTTGTCTCCATCCTTTCAACCCACCCTCCCTCTCTCTTCTACCCATACAGTTCCCCTTCCGACTCACACCGAGCGATACATCCATCCATCCCTTCTTCCCTCCCTCCCCTCAACATCCCTCCATCCCTCATCCCTCATCCCTACATCCCTCATCCCTACATCCCTCATCCCTTCATCCATCATCCCTCATCCCTACATCCCTCATCCCTCCATCCCTCATCCCTTCATCCCAACATCCTCTGCCCGTCAACATTTATATTCATATAATGTATATACTTGTAACGACAAGACGCCGTTACTGCTATTTATTAAATGGCATTAATTATATAAGTGTTCACCCCTCATCTTGTCTGTTATTTCCGGTCGTCTCTGTGTTCCCTCCTGCTGATTATCCGATTGTGTTCACCTGGTGCACTGTGTTTGCTCCTCCCCTCACCTGTGTCTAATTGCTCCCCCCTCACCTGTGTCTTGGTAGTCTGTGTGTGTATTTAGGTGCTGTGTCTTGTTAGAGTGTGTGTGTGTGTGTGTGTGTGTGTGTGTGTGTGTGTGTGTGTGTGTGTGTGTGTGTGTGTGTGTGTGTGTGTGTGTGTGTGTGTGTGTGTGTGTGTTCCTTGTGGCTGCAGGATATGAGGAAGGAGAACAGCATGATTGAGGCTGTGAACTTTGTACACATATTTGAATAAATGCCCACGTTGGATTATATTTTTGGACGTTCTGCCTCTGCCTCCTTGCTTGGTTTGGGCCGCTCAACGGTCAGCTTCACAATACTAACATCTTAATTCCAGGCATCGTCTGGGTGCCCGTAATCAGTCCACGCAGACCATGCCGGAGATGGAACCCCCACTCTGAGTCTCCCACTGCACGGACCACAGCTCGTCCTCCCAGATCATCCCTTCACCCCCCTCACATCATTCACATGTTACTCCAATAAACTTACAAACATCACCCTGTTGTGGCGTGGTTCCTGCTATTGAAAAGAGATTCAACAGACAAAGTGCATATGGTCCGACACCAAGAGGCAGAATCACAGAGTTTAAACCTCACTGTACTGTCGGGAAGGAGGATAAAGGTTGCAACACCAACCTGAGACCAAAGAACGCGTACTGAAGGCGTCCCGACTTTTACGTCCACTACGTCCGCTATGTCGCCTGCGTCGGCTACGCCGCCCGCCTACGAACACACCGCAAAGACTTCAGTCGACGAGTGGCAATGACTGTCCTTACCAGCAGGCAGCGGTCGTGTGTATTCGTCATTCAAAAGAGGCAACAGACAAGACAACTTTATTTGGCCGATTCGGCCGCGGGAGGCCTTGGGAGGTGTGAAAATGCGCCGTAAAGCAACGGCGGTGCGTGACACACCAACCTGAGTAGGGCGTCTCGAATGCCCGACTGCCTCTGACGGCCTCTGACACCCAAAATCGGGTAGGTGTGTCAGGGCCTTAAAGGGTGGTGAAGGCAGGAGCGTATGACAATGGTAATGTCATTAGATGTTAATCCAGAAGTACTGGTGCTGATAGATCAGGAATCACTTGTCAATGCAGTGCCTGTGTGTGAGTGTGTCTTGCTCTACAGGGGGAAATTATAAGAACCAAGGACTTCAGGATTTCCAACATTGGGATATTTTCATATTGTACTGTTTCAAATGTACAAGCCTACAGAAATTGCTGTAATGTAGAGCCTTACTTCTTTAATGCGTTTACACGTTAGCTAGGAATCTAAACTCAACTTCAATTCAATCACATCAAATCACATCTTTTAGCCTGGGGGGAGTGTTTTACTTTTATTTTTGTTTATTTCCAAGAAGTTTTACACTGAAACAGATCTGCATCGACTTTACTTTGTATATCTGCGTGCATTTTTCATTATCAGAGTGTATGTGTAGTCTGAATGCATGTGTGTCAGCCACTTGACTGTTTCTGATAGCCATAATGACACCTCAGGGTGTTGAAAGTAAAACACAACCTCCAGCTAAAGCCAGTCTGGCTGTGATAATGAGTGGCTTGCTCTTGGCGCACTGACAGACGCAGGAGAAATCCATGTAGGCAACTCAATCAGGTAATTAGACTGAACCTACAATGCCATCTAATAAGTGTTTAGGTAGAGCTAAGAGCTACCTTTCCACACCTCAGCTGCATTCATCGACAGGCAAGATAACTTAAACGTCTTAAAATGGGAAAAAGCAGTCATGAGTATGTGTACGCCTGCACAATAGAAATACGAGTAGAGGTGGGGGATTCTGTCTCAAATAATTGGCATTACTCCACGTGACATTGATCAGAAGGTCCTATGTAAATACAGGCGTTAACAAGAGTTGTGTTTGCTTGCCCGTGTGTATATGTATGTGTGTGTGCGCATGTCAGGTGTGTGCATCTCCAGAGTATAAGGAGCCCTGAGGGCAGCCCAGGGGCTCGCCTCCGGCATCTGTTCTTACACCGACAGGAGCAACACACACTAAGACTGTACCCTGCAGCCAAGCTATCTGAACCCCCCCAGACGCACACACACACACACACACACACACACACACACACACACACACACACACACACACACACACAGTGGGAACCCACTAACCTTTTCAGAAGTCATGCATTACGTTACAAACAATTACAGAGAAAACCTGGCGGAGAATGCCAGATACTGCAACACTCTTCTCTGTCTTACAAGGCCGCTGCTTTTAAAAGACTGTTGGGCACGTTCGTGAGGAAATATGATGTAATATGAATTTGTTGGGTATGGGAGGGTCTCCTTCCTCATCTTTTCGTATGCATCAAACAAATGCTTATTTAACCAATGACTACATTTTACTAAGATGAAGGGGTTTTTCAACTCTCTGCAACTTTTCCACAAACATCTTAAAAAAAGACAAACTGGAAGAATGTTTGAAGAGGTCTAAGTATAAACATATTCTAATTAAAAAAACATATTAATCAGCTATAGTTCAAATACAATCTCTTTGTAACAACACTATGGTGAAAAGGACTTAGTTTTCCCAGGACTTTGACCAACTAGAAATCGATACAAATGTGATCAACTTATTTACTTCGATAAAGTATTACTCACAGAGACACTGGTCTAATTAACTTTTTTACTATTTCTGACTTTTGCCCTAAAAAGATAGGCTTGAAGTAACCTGACTTCCTGCTTTGCTCCTTTATATAAACAACATGGGCTGTATGCAAACACCCTATTTGGTCATTATTTGGGAGAGGACAAGCTTGATAATTGTTTAGCTTTCCCATAGGTGACACCACACACACACACACACACACACACACACACACACATACACACACACACACACACACACACACACACACATATACACACACACACACACAACTCTATCAGATGGACAAATAACTGCAGCAGGATTGAATTAGAAATGCAAGCAGCAAGCCCGGGAATCACAAATCAGCCTCTCTCTCTCTCTCTCTCTCTCTCTCTCTCTCTCTCTCTCTCTCTCTCTCTCTCTCTCTCCCCTTCACGCAGCCATCACTCACGAGGCCGAGCAGATATATTACAGGCAGAATTACTGGGTGGCTGACACAAATGAGCGGGGCCTG